>NC_053156.1:92143204-92482371 GCF_016835505.1 Polypterus senegalus | reverse complement strand
AGGAGATCCGGGTTCTCTTCCTGGGTCCTCCCTGCATGGAGCTTGCATGTTCTCCATATTTGTATATATATATAAATATGTTGTATATAAATTGTTAAGTGTTGTGTCTGTCTGTCATATGCGTATTTGTGAACCACTGAGTCTAGAACCTTGATCTTGGTTTTAATTAAAAGTGTAGCAAGTGAAAACCTCCACAAAGTTATCAGGGTTCACATCTTTCTTTGGCAAACTGCATAGACATCCCAATCGAGAAGGTGACATTGCAGAGATGAAAGCAACATCTTCTGGGGGTTAATCAATTTGCAGGAGCTGATTACATGATAGGAAGAAGAGGAGTAGCAGGCCAAGCGTCCACTCCATGCAACCTGCTGTTACATGCAAACGACTGGAGCTTGAACCTTGATCTTGGCATGACTACAGGCCCAAGTGTTTCTTAGTAAAGTATACAAACAGGCAAAAAGAAGCATTCTTTTGCATCTTCTGATCCAGAAATGTTGAAATGCTGTATATCATCAAGGGAACAATAGCAACAGAATTTTATTTTGTGTAAATAATGCTATTTTTCCCCTGCAATATCTTTTTTAAAAAAGTGTCCACCAACATTGATTTCTGTCAAAAGAGGATTTTTAAAAATTAAGATAATATTAGATCCTATTTTAGCTTTGGTAGAGTAATTGAAAATAGTTTTTTAATTATTTTTTTTGTGTTTGCATTTTGCTTTTTAACAGTTTTCATAAAAACTTCTGTTGCCTTATTTAAAAGTAAATAATATGCTTATATTGCTTAATGCAACTTAGTGGTAAATAAATGCCATTTTAAAGAAGTTTATATTTAATATAGTTTTGGGGTCTGGTCTGGAGGATGGCCTGGAAGAAGTCTGAAATTTTAATCCTTTATTTCACCTTCAGCACTTCTTGAGATTTAATGCCTTGTCAGTTAAGCAATGGAAGGGCCTTAATCTGGCCCTGAGCATTTGTAAATGGAGGAATGCATATTTATTTAACTATTACAATTAAAATGAAAATAAATCAATATTTATATTAAATATTGCAACAGAGATTAACGTTCTACCTTAATGCAGTATGTGTGTGTTTGATTTTTAGGGTGTATAGGACTTTTAATTCTGATCAGAAATGTAGATTGCAAATGCAGTATGTGACTTAGCTATATTTCAGATTTTACACTTGTCCTTTGTCCTTTCTGTAAAAGTAAAATAAATACTAAATGACGCATTATTTACTTTTTCAATACTATTAATGTAGGGTTAGCAGTTGTTTAGTTTTTAACTTTCTAAATCTGAAATGTAGGGACACATTTTCTACTTTAGTTACTGCCAAAATACTATTACAATGTTATGTGTTTGGCATCAATCATTTTTAATTATTTTTTCGTCTATCTTGAGGTTTTTTTACCATTTTATTTGAAAGTAATATTAAGTCCACAGGTATGAATGGCTAGCTTCAGATGTTAGTTTCTCAACTTGGTAGAGGATCCAGTGGATTAGGAAAGTATTCAGACTCCTTCTACACACTTTATTGTGTTGTAGATTTCATTTTAATTGGATTCATTTAGCATTTTTGCCCAATAATCTGCACTCAACAGCCCATAATGCATTGTTTTTTTAATCAAAAGCTGAAATCTCTCATTTATACAAGTATTCAGATCTTTAAATCAGTACTTTGTAGAAGCCCCTTTGCCATTAATTACAGCTTCAAGTCTTCTAAGTCAAGTCTCTACAAGCTCTGCACACCTAGATTTGGGCAGTTTATCCCCTTGTTCTTGGTAGATCTTCTCAAGCCCCGTTAGATTGAGTGGGACACATCAGCTAACTGCCATCTTCAGGTATCTTCACACATGTTCTGTTAGGTTTAAGTCTGGGCCAGTCTAAAGTCACTACTCCAGCATAGCTGTATGTTTTGGTTCATTGTCACTCTGAAAGGTGAACCATCACCTCAGCTTGAGGTCATGTGCAATCCAAAGCAGGCTTTATTCAAGGGTGTCCCTGTATTTGGCTGCATTCATCCTTCCCTTAATTCTGACCAAATTCCTTGCAACCCCATAGCCACCATGATTCACTGTAGGGTTGCAATGACTGGTCTTCGCCAGACAGAGTGCTTGGAGTTCTGCCCAGAAGTTCAATTTTTATCTCATTGGGTGAGAACATCTTTTTCGTCATGCTCCCAGAGTTCTTTAAATGTTGTTTGGCAGACTACAAGCAGGAGTTAGCCACTCTACCATTAACACCTGATTGATGGAGTGCTGCTGAGATGGTTGTTCTTCCAACAGGTGATCCATACTCAGCCAACTTCTTCTGAAGCTCTGTTAGAGTGCCCAATAGGTTCCTGGTCCCCTCCATGACGAAGGCCCTTCTTGCCTAGTTACTCAGGTTGGCTGGATGGCCAATTCCATGAATAGTCCTGCTGGTTCTAAACTTCTTCCATTTCACAATTATCAAGGCCACCGTGATTCTAGAGGCAATCAAAGCTTTAAAAGTGGTTTTTATACCTTTGACTTGATTTATTCATCACCACAATTTCATTGCAGACATCTACAGTGAGTTCCTTAGGCTTCATGGTTGTTGTCCAACATACAGTGTGAATTGTGGGATCTTATATACACAGGTGTGTGCCTTTTAAAGAAAAATCTGGATCCTGGTCAGTTGAATTTGTCACAGATGCCTCCATATTTTAATCTGTTCAGTTAGCCAATAAAAGGTCTCATTTTGCTTGACTTTTCATTGCATCTGGCTACTACAGACACCTCCCAATGTTAATTAAAGGCAAATGGTCTGCATACTCATGAAAATAAGAGATTTCAGCTTGATTTTAATAAATCTGCAAACATTTCTGAAAACATTTTCTTGTTGTCATTATGGGATAATGAGTGTAGATTGATGGGCAAAATGATAAATTAACCTGTTTAAAATTAAACCTACAACAATACAAAGTTTGTAGAAAGTGAAGAGGTTTGAATACTATCTGAATCCATTATATATTTTTTTTCACAAAGTTTTGCTTTAAATTTGTGACACTATGAAACATGACTTGCTGTGATCTGATAGGAAGAGAACTATGTTTTGGTCAGCTACAACAACAACAACATTTATTTATATAGCACATTTTCATACAAACAGTAGCTCAAAGTGCTTTACATAATAAAGAATAGAAAAATAAAAGACACAATAAGAAAACAAAATAAATCAACATTAATTAACATCGAATAAGAGTAAGGTTCAATGGCCAGGGGGGACAGAAAAAACAAAAAAACTCCAGATGGCTGGAGAAAAAATAAAATCTGTAGGGATTCCAGACCATGAGACCGCCCAGTCCCCTCTGGGCATTCTACCTAACATAAATGAAACAGTCCTCTTTGGATTTAGGGTTCTCACGGAAGGGCTTGATGATGATGGTCATGTAGACTTCTGCCTTTTAATCCATCCATCATTGTTGGAGCTCCATGAAGCTTTGAGTAGGTGGAGGTGGCGCAGGCCACCACCACAAAGAAACCGGAAAAAGAAATAGAAAAAGAGAGTAGTGGTCAGTACGGATTTTAGAGCCACCATGAGTAATTATTATGAGGAAATTGAACATACAGAGTATCAGGATTAAGTTAAATTAAGTTAGATTGAAGTTATAAAAGGCCATGTTAAAGTAATGTGTTTTCAGCAGTGTTTTAAAGTGCTCTACTGTATCAGCCTGGCGAATTCCTATTGGCAGGCTATTCCAGATTTTAGGTGCATAGCAGCAGAAGGCCACCTCACCACTTCTTTTAAGTTTTGTTCTTGGAATTCTAAGGAGACACTCATTTGAGGATCTAAGGTTACGATTTGGAATATAAGGTGTCAGACATTCCAATATATAAGATGGAGCGAGATTATTTAAGGCTTTATAAACCATAAGCAGAATTTTAAAGTCAATCCTGAATGACACAGGTAACCAGTGTAGTGAAATTAAAACTGGAGAAATGTGCTCAGATTTTCTTTTCCTAGTTAGGATTCTAGCAGCTGCATTCTGCACTCGTTGCAAGTGATTTATGTCTTTTTTGGGTAGTCCTGAGAGGAGTGCGTTACAGTAATCTAGTCGACTGAAAACAAATGCGTGAACTAATTTCTCAGCATCTTTCAGTGATATAAGAGGTCTAACTTTTGCTATGTTTCTTAAGTGAAAAAATGCTGTCCTAGTGATCTGATTAATATGCGATTTAAAATTCAGATTACAGTCAACAATTACCCCTAAACTTTTTACCTCCGTCTTGACTTTTAATCCTAATGTATCCAGTTTATTTCTAATAGCCTCATTGTATCCATTATTGCTAATCACTAAGATTTCAGTTTTCTCTTTATTTAACTTGAGAAAGTTACTATTCATCCATTCTGAGATACCAGTCAGACATTGTGTTAGTGAATCAAGAGAATCGGGGTCATCAGGTGCTATTGATAAATACAGCTGTGTGTCATCAGCATAGCTGTGGTAGCTCACGTTGTGCCCTGAGATAATCTGACCTAACGGAAGCATGTAGATTGAGAAGAGCAGCGGACCCAGGATAGAGCCTTGTGGAACACCATATCGGATATCATGTGTCTTCGAGTTGTAATTACCACAACTAACAAAATATTTTCTCCGTCAGGTAGGATTCAAACAAATTTAAGACACTGCCAGAGAGGCCCACCCATTGACTAAGGCGATTTCTAAGAATATTATGATCATTGGTGTCAAAGGCAGCACTCAGATCTAAGAGGATGAGAACAGATAAATGGCCTCTGTCTGCGTTCACTCGCAAATCATTTACTACTTTAACGAGTGCAGTTTCTGTGCTGTGATTTGTTCTAAAACCCGAGCTGGTGATCCAATGTGTCCATTAAAATCCCATAAAATGATGAGGACTGTCTTAATCAGTATTTGATCTGATTTTTGTTTTCCTTCTTTATTTAAAAAAAGATACAAAATGAATCCAATCTGTGAAATAAGAAAATGCATGACTTATAACGGGCAAATCCCTTCTTAAGTCAGTTCATAACACCCAGGAGTGAAAACAAATATGATATCAGATGTATTTATTACATCAATATAATATTAGGTTAACTGAGGAGCCTGATCTTATTATACATGCAGAAAAGATCTTAGCTGTTATGAAGACCAAGAATATTAAAAATGCCAAACAAGTATTTTCTCAAGAATTAGTAGCTGCCCCACCACTACAAAAAGAATAGCTACAGGCTGATTATTTGTTCCACACTCATTACACTCCTCACACATACCTTTAAGGTTATCCAGGTGTAATGAAAACTAAAGAGCTTAATAGCAGCCATTTTTAGTGGTGTACAATTCTTTCAGGCATCACAACAAGATGTGACAAATTGTGTTAAGGCCTGTGAAGAGTGTTGTCAGGCTAAATCCCTTAATGATTTCCCTGCATGTCTTTTACAGCCATTACAAGCCCCAGATAGACCCTGGACACACATATCTTTGGATTTTATTGCTGATGTATTTTATTGCAGATTACCTCCTCATGGGCATACTACTATCCTGTTTATTTTGGACTGCTTTTTCAAAGAATCCCATTTTCTTTCATTTAAACAAATATCTAAAGCTGCTGAATTGGCAAAAAAAATTCATTTTGGAGATTTTTAACCCTGGTTTTTCTGTATCTGTCCTTTTTGTCCAAATGTATTTTGTTTATAATTAGATATTATAGATTAGATTAGATTAGATATAGGAAATTTTACCTTTGATTATCATACGTAGACTAATTATTGAACAGAATGGGTAAATAGAACCATGAAAAATAGTAA
This sequence comes from Polypterus senegalus, assembly GCF_016835505.1. Lineage (NCBI taxonomy): Eukaryota > Metazoa > Chordata > Cladistia > Polypteriformes > Polypteridae > Polypterus > Polypterus senegalus. Next base: position 92,476,580 of record NC_053156.1, on the reverse strand, counting down.
CATTTTAACATCATTAATGTCCAGTTGAATTGGAGGGATATCTTCTTAATATTCCAGAAATATTTTAATGTCTTGTGCTACAGGTTTGTGACCATTTAAGTGTGTTTATGGCTGTAAACCACCAGTTCTGTCAGTTGCTAATGTTGTGGACAACCTTAAATCCTCTTAAAAAGACATATGGAATATGAGGACCAGTCCTACTGTTATGAAACTTAATCTTCATAAAGGCTTAAAACATCTACAGTTATGTGTGGAAAATAAAGCACGTGTTAAGACTCGAGACAATACATTTGATGCAGGGAAATCCTGTTCACTTAAAATCATCAATAAGGTTGACCCTGTTATTTAAAAATTACCTCTTCTGGCCCATTATAAAACACATCTGACTCTCCGAGTTTTATAGTTGAAGCCAGTTAACACCGATGCCGTTCCATCATCATCTTCACCTCCTTCTACTTCTCCCATCTTTAGGCTTTTACACACCTTTGGTTGGTGTGAATTTTTTTCAAACTCTGATGCAATTTCCCCAAAAGTCCTGTTCATTTAGGTTGATGTGAACACACCAAGACCCTTTGGAAAGGGTGGTCTTGATGTGTTAGCAAGTGAACCCTGGAGAGTTTCATATGTGGTATGACTGTTATCCGACACTAGACCAGTGTAACTACAGAAAATACTGTGCATCAAGGGTGAAATTGTGCAGGCTGGGCAGTGCTAGTCATGCTAAGCATCTGCTGTTGGCAATTATGGAATCTCATTCACTGACGTAATGAGTCAAGGGTTTAACATGGAACACTAAAAGCAATAAAAATATAGAAATAAATACACACATAGGTTCAAAAGTAACATAATTTGAAACAACTTCCACATATTCCAGTCCATAAGAGCAAGCATAGCACCTGATGAATGACCCCTAATGTGTGCGATTTCCAGAGTTTGTGTGGAGTTTACTTTTTCACACGTCTTGCTAGGTTTTCTCCTGTGTTGTGAAACTTGAGTGTGTCAATGTCAATGTGGATTTTGGAGATACTCAGTATCTGAACCTGATCCCAAACAGGATGCAGGATACCAAAATAATAACAAAAAGAAGAATTTCTTCATTCATGAAGGAATAACTAAAGAAGGATAAATTAGAGAAGACAGGAGGGTAAATTAACAAACCTTAAGCCTTCAGGACCTAACTAAACACAAAAAGTTTCTATCTGCCTAATGTGGTGGCAGTTCCACTTTTGCATGCTCTCTTCTGCTTACATTTTCAACAAGTTAACTTCTTACAGCTTTGAACTTTTTTGATACTTGAGTCTTTATCTAATTATTCCCCTAACATTAAGTTCAAAGCTATACTGGATCAGACATTTTTAAGTCTGGGCCATGAACCACTTCCAGATAATCCTCAAGTGGTACTTCTGGATTTCCTGATGTCCACCCAAAATCCTGATGAAATATACATAGAACTCTATCTATAGGCACCAGGTTGTCCTACATGTCCTCCTCACCATCCTCATTTCATTTGTTAAAACTGAGGTAAATGGCCCAGTAGCAGCCTGGAGAACCTCCAGCAACGATAATAACTAGAGCTGCTGATTAACTGCCATAAACAAGTGTGATTAACACGTTAAAAATCTCTGCAGTTACATTTTTTAATGCAACCCCTACATGAGTTAATTTAAACCAGTTAATCTGACAGAGCTTCACATGCTGATATTGAAGTAGCGCCAAACTGTTTCAAGTCCACTAACTGTAGCAACGGGTCACCAGCACTTCACCGTTTCCTATATTATTTTCTTAATAATGATCTTCAATCACACACATCTGTAATGTTGCCACCCAGCTTATACTGGAGCATAAAATGCTGTATGCCATATTGAATCAATGAGAGATGCGGTTCATCCTTTATTTTTGTACACATTATTTTATATGTGTAGAGAATAACATGAGAACAGTTTAAATCAAACCAGTTATACAAGTGAAGTGAATGAGTTTCATTTTCATGTTGCGCTAATGTTGCAGATGGACAAGCAATTCACATCAGCGCCATCCTTGTCATTATGCTGCATTCAAACATTGAAGGTGAAAAAAAATACAGTCACACTATGCAGGATAGCAGAATGTTCAGAACAAGACAGTACATGCACTGTAAACAAGTCCACACATAAAAAAGGCTGCCAAAGCGTACAGTAGGTGTCTGTGGGAGACAATGGGAGTGGAAATAAGCTTATATGTGGAGCTTCTTCAATTGCTAATGGAGGGATGTATGGCCTTAGGCTAAAATCATTTACTTTGCCTTAAAGGGTAGAACCACCGGTTCTATCAAAGAATCGGTTATCCACACTATTATCACATTTGTCCACATGGCTATGCTACAGAATCCCACTTTCTCAAAGTTTTGTGAAAAGGAGTAACTTTGACTCCTTGCATGCTATTAAGGTGTGAACCCTTGGGATGATGCAGCAGGCATAACTTCATGTTCTTCTGATCCTTTGGGCTGAAGACACATAATGGTTTACTCTTTAGCATAAGGGGGGATCTTCCTGCACAAAGTATGGTCTAAAACTGAGAATTTTTAATGCCTAGAGGGCCAAAAATAGGAGGGAACCCCAAAAAGACAAACCCCTTGCATAACTAGACACCAAGAAAAGTCAAATGGTATACTATGTGAGGGTTTGCTTGTAGCAGTGAATCAGGAGATACCAGACAAACAAGCCGTGAACTGACTTCACAGCATTCATAAGTAATTGTTATGAACTCAGAAACGCTTTAACAAACAATAACATAACAAAGCACGGTGTGAAATGTGTGATAAAGACAGAAAAAAAGTTAAATTGAAAACAAATGATCTTAGGTGACTAGTACTGATATAGGTTGACTAGTACTAGATTGACTGTCAGAGCACATAAACATTGAATTACATTTAGCATCTTTACAATGCAGTAGGCACAGAAAAGTTGGAAAGGAAATAAAATTAAGTTAGCTATAGTTGGATCAAAAATGTAAAATGTAGAGCACGTTTTTCAGGTTCAGTTTGAAAACAGTGTCAGAGTTGAAGAGTAATGGTTTTGCCTTTCTCCTTTTTCTCCTTGCTCTTGTAGTGTCTCGTATCCAGACTAATGTGAAGGAGACACAATGTCCTAATAAGTTGTTTTTTATGTTGTACAGTACAATGGACCGATGAGCAAAGGGAAAAACAGAGTACCAAATTAGACGAAATGGAATGAACAACCTACAATTTCTCTGAGACTAGCTGCCCCCTTTTAAGTCTGTGTGATGGGGCCAGTTTGCCCCTTTGTCCTTCATTGTAGCACACAAAGGTTCTCATCCACATTTTACTTTTCTCTCTCTCTTTCTGCTTATCTCGTATTCCTAGAAATGTCCTGTTTTCCTTTTGCCACTCAAACATTTGCTACCTTCATTCCGATTTCCGAATATTTATTTAACTGCTAGCTGTAAAGTGGCTTTTAACCCCAGCTTCAGAATCACTTCCAGTGTGAGAGACAGCGTTAAATTTGCAACGGAGACACCAGACTGGAGCATCCCTTAACAGTCTCTGGTGTCCTTTCACCCATGAGCCAGCACTGGGACAGTGCCCGTGCTTCCTGTCTCATCAATAAAATACATTCACATCTGAAAGGAAATCTGGCACCCTTTCCCAGAGGGATTCTAGCTTGTGTCCAGTGCTGGCAGAATAGTCAATTACCTTTATATGTTCCAGAACATATATGATGCAGGTTTAGAAATGCATAAATAAATCGATTGACATTTACAATAAAAGGATTATATTTTACTAGTGGCTCGCTTCTCCCCATTATGGATGCAAACAATATATCCATGCTACAGTCGTAAAGCAAGTGTTTGTGACCACAGGGTACTGCTGGGAAACTTGCCAAGCAGTCTCAAGGCTGAACACTCACTCTTGCTTTCTAGAGAAGATTGTCTGGCACCAAATCTCAGAACTTTCTTAAGCTGCAACGTCATGTGACTGTCATGGATATTGTTGTCTGCTCTTGCTATTCGTTTTTTCTTAGCTCTTCTGCTTCCATCTTTCATCCTTTGTTGAATTCATTATGTTAGTGGATTCTTAAAGTAAAGTAACTATGCTGTCTTTGTGAAGTACCTTGTAATGGTAGATATGGCACTACATTGATTGACTAAGGCTTGAATCTCTGAACATTTTATGGCCACTAGGGGGTGCCTTCCATCACAACTACACACAAACAGTCCTGGTTCAAGTGAAGCTATTTTTATTGCACAAAGTACCTTTCCACAGGTCTTGTTTCACTAGTCACAACAATGCAATTTTTCCTTCCTTCCTTTTCTATTCCTTCTTTTTTTCCTCCAGCCGAGTGTTGCCTCCATCCTTCCAACTCTAACTCCCTGAGTGAGTGGAGGTGACCCCTTTTATGCCAGATTGAGGAGCACTTCCGGGGTTAGGACACTAGAAACAGGAAGCACACCCAAGTGAGACGGCAGCCTCAAAAATTAAGTACAACCCTTTCTCTTAGCGCCTCCTGATGGCACCCACAGAAGCCAGCAGGGCTACCCCCGGGACTGCAACTTCCAGCATGCCCAGAAATGTCACCACCAGGTGTGTTCCATCCGCCCATCTGCTCTCCCAGCATTCTTGCCAGAAAAGGGGATGGGGTTCATCCTGGCTAGGATGCCAGTGTGTGCCCAGTGTCCATCACAATTCTTAAAGTGTAAAAATGTCTTGAAAATAGTGTTACATTCGGGTATGCTATAGGAGATCACATTGCATTTTAATCCCCAATAGTCAATTTTATTAATAATTAAATCTTGCATTATACAGTGCCTTCGCAAAGTATTCCGACCCTTTCACTTTTTTGCACATTTTGTTATGCTGCAGCCTTGATTTAATTTCCTCGTCAAACACTCCCTAACCCAAAATGACAAAGTACCTTTAAGCAGCGATTATGGCCTGAAGTCTTCTTGAGTATGATCTGATGAGCTTCACACATTTGAATCTGGGGATTTTCTGCCATTCTTCACAGCAAGCTTTGTCAGGTTGGATGGATAATGTCAGGTGTCAGTTATTTTCAGGTCTCTCTAGAGATGTTGAATGGGTTTAAGTTTGGACTCTGGCTAGGACATTCAGGAACACCTCCCAGAGCTATCCCAAAGCCACTCTTAATTTGTCTTTACTCTGTAGTTAGGGCCATTATCCTGTTGGAAAAATGAACCTTCAGAACCAATCAGAGATTTAGAGTTCTCTGGATCAGGTTTTCATTATCGCTGTGCTTTGCTCTAATCAGCTTTCTTGGTCCCTGCAGCTGAAAAACAACCCCACAGAATGATGTTACCACCACCATGCTTCACCAGTGGACTGAATGAGCAGCACTTGATGTCCTCCAGACATGACACTTAGAATTGAGGCCAGAAAGTTCACTCTTGGTTTCATCAGACCAAATAATCTCATTTATCATAGTTTGAACGTCCTTTAGGTGCCTTTTTGCAAACTCCAAGAGGACTTTCATGTGTCTTGAAGCCAAAATTAGTGGAGCACTGCAGTGATGGTTGTCCTCCTGGAAGTTTCTTCCTTATCCACACAGTTTCTCTGGAGTGATCATCACCTGCTTGGTTGCCTCTCTTACCAAGGCCCTCCTCCCCTGATAGCTCAATTTAGCCAGCCGTGGTTGTCCCAAACTCCTACCTTGCTCTTGTGAACCTTCAATGCTACAGAAATTGTTCTGGGACCTTCCCCAGATCTCAATTACGATCCTGTCTCTGAGCTCTGCAGACAATGCCTTCAACCTATGGCTTAGTTTTTACAGTGAAATGCATTGTTATCTCTAGGACAATACATAGACCAGCGTGTGTCTTTCCTAATCATGTGCAATCAGTTGAATTGAACACAGGTAGACACCAAACAAATCTCAATGATGAACAATAGAATGGGATGCAACTACACCAAAATTAAGAGTCATGGCAAAGTGTTTAAATACTTGTGTCAGTAGAATATCTCAGTTTTTACTTTTTAAAATATTTTCAAAAATACCTGAAGTTCTGTTTTCGCTTTGTCATTCTGGGGTATTGAGTGTTGCTTGATGTAGGGAAAAATTATATTAAATGATTTTAGCACCAGCCTGCAACATAACAGTATGTGTAAAGCATGAAGCAGCCTGAATACTTCACCATTTACACCCCACTAATCTGTTTTGCACATTTTGCTCTAGTCATTTTAGTTTTTCCGTTGCACCGTCAATCACTGCAGTGAGCTCTGCTTTATTGCCTACGCTATATTCAACCCCGACGTACAGTACTCTTGTTTACTTCTACCCTGTAGAAGGTTAAGTGAAGATAACACACTTGTAATTGTGTGCTTTTCCGTAATTCTACCTCTTTTTTTTTCTTTTTTCCAGTGACTACAATGAAGTCATCCTACCTGTGTTTTCTAACACACTGCTGTCATAACTCATAACAAATCAAACCTTCTCTCCAAAGGCACTCTTCGAGGAAGAAAGCAAAATTTAAGGGTAATTTCAGATTGTGAAAGAAGAGGACAGGCACGACTGTTCATTTGCGCCAATCATGCCTTCCTTTCATCTCCCCTGATTAGGCCTAGTGTGGTTTCATCAAACTGTTCAATCACCAAGCTGTCACTCTGGCCGTCTGTTGATTGAAAACAATCAGGGCTCTGATGGCACAATTATTCTGACCCTTTAACTAGACGCTGCTGTGATAATGAAAGGTTGATTATGATAGTTTGTGCCTCCTTCAGTTTGCAGAGAAGGTTAATTTGGGCATCAGACGGATGTTTAATGGGCGCTAGCTGGCAATGCTGAGGTAAATGAGAACGTGCAGTCTCTGATATTGCACGGATATAGTTTAGCTGTCAATCATTGTCATTTAGAGTTTGAGTCTCACACTCTGAAAATCACATTTTCAGTTTTTTTTTTCCTTCTTCTTCTTAGGGATTTAATTTATTCTCTGCCCTGAGGAAGTTCTTTTATGCCGTGTGACCTTCACAGCCAACTAACAAAGTAACATTCCCAGCCCCTTCCCCCCAACACCCAGTAAATCAAACTATATTTTGAAACTGGATTATTTTTCCTTTTTTGACCCCCAGCAAGAGTGGGGTTAGGGGTATGGTGGGGCAGGAGGGGGCTGCTCTGGTACTGTTGATATAAAGCCAGTTTAAAAGGATGTAATAAAGAGAATTTATCTGCTGTACCCAATCTCTGAAAGCAATGGGGAATGTAATTATTCTGGGCTTTGTGTTTGAGACTTTGAATTTATGCTTTTCCACAGAAAATGCTATTTAACTTTATTTTGCCTGCTTTTGCTGCTTTAAGATGCAATGGTCTGCTCTGGAATAAATCACTGGTTGAACATTATACATTATAAGCCTCATGATTACAAATGTATACGTGTTTAGAAATGAATATAATAACAGTAAAACCGTAGGCATGTATTATGTGCTATAATTGTCTTTTTTTTTAGTTTTAACTTTAGAATTTGACTCTGAATTGGATTACGCAGGTTTGAGTCTGTTACTATGTTATGTTGTGTTATTGGGACACTTAGACAAAGTGAACTTTTGCACTTTAAAGTAGCATAAAGTGGCAGCATTACTGCATCTTGATCTGTTGTGATTATTTTGGCTGGAACACTCCTGGAGTTGTCTCATAACCACTCCTGATTTGCTTTTGTTCTGAAGTTAGGGTCTTTGTCCTCTTGAAAGATGGAACTTCAGCACAGAGATCCAGAGTGCTCTGGAGCAGGTTTTCATTATCTCTGTACTTTGCTCTGTTCAACTTTTCCTTTGATCCTGTTTAGTCTTCTAGTCCCTGCAGCTGAAAAACAACCCCACAGAATAATGCTAAAAACACCTTGGTGCACTGGTGGAATGGTATTGTGAAGTGGATGAGCAGCATCTGGTGTCCTGCAGGCGTGGCAGTTAGAATTGGGGCCAGACAGTTCATTCTTGGTTTCATCAGACCATAAGAATCCTGTTTTTCATGGTCAGAAATTCCCTTTGGTTTCTCCAAAAGGGCTAGTGTGTGTCTTCTGGCTACTCTTCAATGAAGCCCGGATTACTGGAACGTTGCAGTGGTGGTTGTCCTCCTAGAAGTTTCTCCTAACTCCACACAGGTTCCCTGGAGATCATTCAGAGTGATTATTGCCTTCTTGGTCGTCTCTCTTACCAAGGCTCTTCCCCCTTGCTTGGTCAGTTTGGCCAGGTGGGTAGCTATAGGAAGTTGCTCTTGTGAACCTTCAGTACTGCAGAAATTGTTCTGTAACCTTCTCCAGGTCTGTGCCTCAACACAATCCTGTCTGTTTTTGTGATTATTTAGAACAGTCAAACAGGTTGAGTGTTCTGTAGTAGGATTTCTTGAGTGTAAGAGGGGCTTGCACCTCATCGCAGCTATGACAAAACATTACTGGTTTATTTTCACATTGCAAGTCTTGCTCTACATATGCAACCTCTTGCCATCTGTGCATCCATGCTCATTTCAGGATGTGCATCTTTAACTCTGGATATGGTAGTATTAGACTTCCCATCTAACCATCCATTCATTTTATTGTTCATTATTGTTTACTGAATCCTCTAAAACTAATTTTGAGTTCACAGGGATTGCAGAGACTGAATAGCACAATAGCACTGGGAAGTAAACGGAAATTAACTATCTAGTGAATATCTAGTGAAAAACCCAGATAGACCTAGAGAGAACATGCATGGTGCACACAAGCAAAGGTCAGGCTGAGATCTGAATTCAAGAGCTGTGAGGCAACCATTCCGTATTGAAGTTTACTGTTAAGAAACTCAAAGAATATGTAAAACAAAGTACATCTTGATTCAGATGTTTAATTGGCTAACTAAAAAGATTATAATATGCAAGCTTTTCGAGGCAACTCAGGCCCCATCTTCAGGCAACATCTTGCCTGAAGAAGGGGCCCGAGTTGACTCGAAAGCTTGCATATTGTAATCTTTTTAGTTAGCCAATAAAAGGTGTCATTTTGCTTGACTTCTCACTACATTCATAATGGCTAACACGGTACAACACCCTAGTACTCTCTTAATTCACGAAACTGTGTGTGTTTGCTCACTAAATCCTTACAAATTTGATGGTTCTGTTTTGGTTTATGAGAGCTCCATTTAAATGTAACATGCAAAAATATGCATAAAGGAAAAGTTTCAGTAATAAATGTGGATTTATTTAAATGAATCATCTTCATTACTCTCTTTCGTTAGCAAGACATCTTGATCCTCAAACTCCTCCTCTTAAGAAAAACCTTCTTTTGTGTCCCTTGCAGAGAGCATGGGCTTAGATTTAGGTGCCCTGGTTTTCATCACACCTTAACCACAAAGTTAAATGAGATGAAAAGTAAAACATGATCCAGAAACAGCAGAGATGAAATCATCATTTCCCAATATGGATACTCTGTAAGCCACAACTTGATATTCTGTCCATTAAATTCAATGAACTGGAAAGGCGAGTACACACAACCTGAATCTGAGGTTTGACTGTTAGTTGTGTCATCTTTTCTTTTCCCTGACATAGACATTCCCCGAAAGACAGACTAATGTTATATTTAGTCAGTCAGTCATTGTCCATCCCGCTATATCCTAACACAGGACCATGGGGATCTGCTGGAGCCAAGTGATATTCATCTGAGCTGAAATACACCACTGGTTCAGTTTCTGAAAATAGAGACAAGACAACCAACACTATCACCCAGTTTTTCCATTTAACACTACAAGCACACATTATCCAAGACACTATAATAACATTTGGTGCCATCAACATTTTTGGTTAAATTTCGATCACTCATATAGCCTTGACATCACAGTGCTTCTCAACTAGTACTGAAATCTTAAGCACAGAAATGGGCCTGGCCCAACAGATTCTTCCAGCACTGTCCCATCATGGTTACCAGATTTAGGATTTTTTAAATGTGTTCTCTTACATCTGTCAAAAGTCTCCCTGATCAACTTCACACATTTTCCTTACTTGCAGAGAACATCCTGGATGGCAATCCTACAATCTCTAAGTTGTTGCATGCTTCGCCAGAACCACTCAGTGACTAAAAAGTAAGGATTCTCCAGTTATAATAGGAATGCTACAATGAAAGTCATTAACTTTTTTTATGGAACAACTCCTTGTTCTTAAGTACGCCCTGAGGTTGTAGTTGTCACTGTTTCAACCTGTGGTTAGTGGTTTTCCCCTACTGTATTTAGTACTTCTCATTGGTTGATTAGCAAGGAGGAAGTAAGGACAGCTATGAAGAGGAAGAAAAATGGAAAGGCCATTGGTCCAGATGACATACATATGGAAGCATTGAGGTGGTTTAGGAGAGATGGCATTGGAGTTTTTAACCAGATTGTTTAATGGAATCTTGGAAAGTGGAGGATGCCTGAGGAGTGGAGAAGAAGTTTACTGGTGTCGATATTTAATAATAAGGGGGATGTGCAGGACTTTAGTAACTACAGGGGAATAAAATTGATGAGCCACAGCATGAAGTTATGGGAAAGCGTAGTGGAAACTAGGTTAAGAAGTGAGGTGATTATTAGTGAGCAGCAGTATGGTTTCATGCCAAGAAAGAGCACCACAGATGCAGTGTTTGCTCTGAGGATCTTGATGGAGAAGTTTAGAGAAGGCCAGAAGGAGTTGCATTGCGTCTTTCTGGACCTGGAGAAAGCACATGACTGGGTGCCTCAAGAGGAGCTGTGGTATTGTATGAGCAAGTCAGGAGTGGCAGAGAAGTACATAAGAGTTGTACAGGATATGTACGAGGGAAGTGTGACAGTGGTGAGGTCTGCGGTAGGAGTGACGGATGCATTCAAGGTGGAGGTGGGATTACTTCAGGGATCGGCTCTGAGCCCTTTCTTATTTGCAATGGTGATGAACAGGTTGACAGACAAGATTAGATAGGAGTCCCCGTTGACTATGATGTTTGCTGATGACATTATGATCTGTAGCGATAGCAGGTTGAGGAGACCCTGGAGAGGTGGAGATATGCTCGAGAGAGGAGAGGAATGAAGGTCAGTAGGAACAAGACAGAATACATGTGTGTAAATGAGACGGAGGTAAGTGGAATGGTGAGGATGCAGGGAGTAGAGTTGGCGAAGGTGGAGGAGCTTAAATACTTGTGATCAACAGTACAGAGTAATGGGGATTATGGAAGAAAGATGAAGAAGAGAGTGCTGGCAGGGTGGAATGGGTGGAGAAGAGTGTCAGAAGTGAACTGTGACAGACGGGTATCAGCAAGAGTGAAAGGGAAGGCCTACAGGACGGTAGTTAGAACAGCTGTGTTATATGGGTTGGAGACGGTGGCACTGAACAGAAAGCAAGAGACAGAGCTGGAGGTGGCAGAGTTAAAAGATGCTAAGATTTGCACTGGGTGTGATGAGGATGAACAGGATTAGAAATTAGTACATTAGAGGGTCAGTTCAAGTAGGACGGTTGGGAGGCAAAGTCAGAGAGGCAAGACTGTGTTGGTTTGGACATGTGCAAAGGAGAGATGCTGAGTACATTGGTAGGAGGATGCTAAGGATAGAGCTGCCAGGGCAGAGGAAAAGAGGAAGGCTTAAGCGAAGGTTTATGAATGTGGTGAGAGAGGACAGGCAGATGACGGGTGTAACAGAACAAGATGCAGAGGACAGAAAGATATGGAAGAAGATGATCAACTGTGGCAACCCCTAATGGGAGCAGCCGAAACGAAGAAGAAGTATTTAGTACTTCTCATTGTTACCAATAATCCCCTTTTATTTTGCTACATAACATCCAAGTACGCATTTAACTGTACTATGTACACGTGACTAGACCTGGCAGCCTGCAACAAGTCTTGGTCCTCGGAGCTGTGAAGCAGCAGCATTAATCTCAGCTCCAGAGTAGTGTCATTATTTGGTCATGATCAGTCTGGGTTTAGGTATATATGTATGGATTAGAGCTTAAATCTATCTATCTATCTATCTATCTATCTATCTATCTATCTATCTATCTATTTATCAAACCTTCATGCATTTTTCAAAGTATCATATTGCCATGTGACAATCAGCTGTACATTTTCGTCATCATAAAAATTTAAAGGAAGGATTTTTTTTACAGTTGAAGTCTTCTGTATGTTATGAACATGTGACCTATCATTAAAGAAAATGGCCTTATAATCACACCTAGACTCTTATCTATACAACCCTTTACCATATCTGCTAACTTTTTTTCCCAATTTGTTAATATTTTTACAACTCTAGCAGCAGTACGTCAATTAAGGTTACCAGTTCTTTTTTTTTTTCTAAGGACATATCCTTTGGTGATGTACTAAACGTTTAATTCTCACTGAGACTGTAGCTTAAATATTTTTTTAGGACGCTGTTTCTGAACATCATGTATTATTTTCTGCAAAACTGAGTTGTGAGACACTACAATACTGATTTATTGTCACCTTCCTCTGTAAGATCATTTCAGCTCTACACTATTAGTTTGGAGCTGTTTGTTCTAAAAATCTCTTGGTTCCTTAGATAATTGAATAATTTATTTTCAGCCTAGGCTAGCACATATTTATCAGCCTTAGGTATGAGCCTTCCCTCCAACTAAACAACCTGAAATTGCTCTCAAGTCTAATTAATTTCCCTTTGTTCCACTCTCTTTTGTCGGTATAACTCGTTCCATTGAAAGTTCTGCTTGAATTTGGCTCCACAAGAGGCACTTGAAATCTCAGGCTGACAAGCCGAGGCATCCATCACAGCCTGAAAAGGAAGTATTGATTGTAATAAAATCAGACACTGGTATCTTCTGATGTTTCACTTGGACTATTTTCTGCTTTCTTTGTTTTAAAATGATCCCTACTGATAATGTAACAAAGAAAAATACCCTCCTGAATGAGTAAGGTTATTTTTTGTAGCTGAGTGCAATATTATTTTTACTACCACAATCATACACATGGAATTAAATTATGTTAATGTAAATCCATGAAATTTAGAAAATTCTGTACCTCTGAGAAAATGCATTTAATTGTCACACTCAGTCTGAACACTAAGACGTGTGTATTACATGGATAATTGCGCAAAGTATATGGTGTGAAAGCAGACTGGCAGTGCATTAGTTTATACAGTCCTCAACATTATTAAAAGAATGCAAAATCTGTCATATACTGTATCATTTTTGAAGGCATACCTGAACCCTTTATATACATATAAATTTATATTATTTATAATCTTGTTTTCAGTTTCTGTTGGCCTTTCATTTCTTATTTTACACTTATTTATACTTTGTACCGATGTGGTGAATTTGATCTTAAAAGTGTGCCAACAGCAATAGACCCTCAAACACAAGGCTACCAGTTCAAGCCCTGCTGCTGACTCATGGTATGACCTGAGCTGTGCCAGTTGTAATAATGCAACTAACAAAAATAAAGTATCCCACACTTGTGAAATGTTGGGTATCTGCCTAGCAGTACTTTTTCACTTTTTAAGCTTTTATCATATATGACGATGATTACATTTAGCATAGCACATTGCTGTATTTTGAAACTAGAATGTGAAAACTGTAACCCTGATTTTTTTTTACTCACTGTAAAGGCTGTTTCAAGTTATAAAATTCAGCTAGTAAAACCTCATACTAAGACTGAATATTAAAGTTATATACTTTATATTAATAGTTACCAGGATGACAAACCTGGTGGTAGCCTGTATTGCTCACTAAATAAGTTCCCCTCAGTGGACTCACCTCGTGTAACCAACTACAGACTTTTTCCAGCTATTTAGAATCTGAGTGTGTCACCTAAAATGCCATTTGTCCACTATGAGTCTTGTTTATCTGTATGTCGTTTTCATGCTTTAATGGATGACTATACTTGGTGAGTTTGCACATAATGTTTTCCTTGAATTTCCACATATCTCCATTGCAACACCTTTACCAATATAGAGCCATGTGAGTACAAATGTTTAATGGTACTGCAGTTATGGCAAGATTTACTCTTGTATCACACAGTCTTCCAATAACAACAATTAAAGGTGTGCACGTAAAAAAGAAAGAAATACTTTGTTTTTGTTAACAAGGGGGCTCCGCCCCCTGCTCGTTCCTCTCGCCCACCCCCATGTTTGGTTTACCGGATATACAATACAATACATTTTATTTTTTGTATAGCTCAAAATCACACAAGAAGTGCAGCAATGGGCTTTAACAGGCCCTGCCTCCTGAAAGGCCCCCCAGCCTTGACCCACTAAGAAGACCAGAAAAAACTCCCCCAAAAAAAAACCCTTGTAGGGAAAAAATCAAAGAAACCTTGGGAAAGGCAGTTCAAAGAGAGACCCCTTTCCAGGTAGGTTGGCCGTACAGTGGGTGTCAAAAAGAAGGGGGTCAATACAATACAATACAGTACAATACATAGAACGGAATAGATCCTCAATACAGTATCTCAATACAGTATCAAAATTATAGAATTTCACATTAGATGATATAACATAATATGATTTGGATTTGTTTTATGTCCTGGAGACCTCATTCATCAAGCCGCCTCCCCCATTTTGCCATTCCACATCTGAAATAGCGCTACTCCGATGAAAGGACCCCTCTTTCCCACAATTCCTGCGATCCTCCTTCAGGGATGATTTTACCTTAGGCGGGCAATATACAATTTAAAGAGATTGTTATTTTCATGGGAATTGTTACATATGAATTATTTTCACTTTTACTTTAAAAACTTTAGGAAAAACAATACTTGTCCTTTATTTCCGTCTCGTGCGCGGTTACATCTCTTTTTTGCCAGACGTATAATGCTGCTCGTGTTGTGAAGGGGATGGGGGTGGTGGGTTTTTTGCGGCTGAAGGCACGCTAAGGAAATGCCTTTGGATCAGTTGCTGTCTTTTTGCTGCTTGCGAGCTGCCTCTTCTGATTGTCGCATGTCATTGTTTTAAGAGCTGGGAGCACATGATGGTTGTCTGGCAAAAGCAATCCAACAATTGCTAGGTTAGATGTCTGTGGACTTGTTTTAAATGATGGCTCACTGCCTGGTCTCGCGTGATGTTGTAAAAACAATACTTGTCCTTTATTTTCAGCCCCATGCATGGTTACATCTCTTTTTTGCCAGACGTATAATGCTGCTTGTGTTGTGTGGGGCGGCTGAACACACGCTAAGGATATGCCGTTACATCATCTGCTGTCTTCCTGCATGTTTTGCTTGTCTCTTGTCATTGTTTTAAGAGCTGGGAGCACATGATGCATGTCTGGCAAAAACAATCCAACAACTGCTAGGTTAGATGTCTGTGGACTTGTTTTAAATGATGGCTCACTGCCTGGTCTCGCGTGATTTTGTAAAACAATACTTGTCCTTTATTTCTGACCCCGGTCGTGGCTATATTCTTTTTTGCAGGAAGTATAACGCTGCTCGAGTTGTCCTGTGGTGGAGGGGGGAGTTGGGAGCTCCTGTCACGCTGCCCTTCGATCTTCTTAAAGCCTGTACAGCCGCTCTCCTTTTTGCTACTTTGTGTCTCTGCTGCTCGTGTTGTGATCGCTTCTCCGTGATCATAAATATACACCTGACCGAATTGTGTTTTCTTTGAAATTAAACTTGTCATTGCTTTAACTGTTGCGGGTCCACAGATTGTCATAGCGTATGTTCCATTATTGTGTAAATCTACGTATTGTGCATTGAATGATGTGAATGAGAAAAGACTTTGTTTTCTGCTCTTTGCCTTTTATTTCTGACCTCGCTTTGTCCTGCTATTTTTTCAATTACACCTGGTCCTGATGATTCATTTCCTTTTTTTTGTACTAATGCAATCTTTTATTCGTCAACATTTCATTTATAACATATTGTCCTTTATATGCTTTATATGCACTGAGACACCTGTTTCTGTGTGTGCCGCGTCCCTTTACACTACTGATTTTTTCTTTTGCCCATTCTCTTTCATCTCACGGTTCCTTTATTTGTCTTTCATGACCTTAACGTGAAGATCATGTATCGTCTCCTAGTCAGTCGTTCCACAGGTTTTGTTTTATAATAGAGAGATGTCAGACATTGTCTTAAAACCCACCATGCATAAAGTGATGAAACGAGATGTGTGATCATTAGTGCAAAATAGTGACCAAATCTGTTGATCTTTTGAGCATAGGCCCTGATACTAGTGGGGATGTTATGATGCAGACAAACTTTGGTGAAGCTTATAGACCTTTCGTGTCTTTGTATGATATAGATTTGCATACCATTATTTAGAGTATTTACATTCTTCTTGCTGAAGAAGTACACATTTCCAAAGGTAATGCCAGAACATTCTAAAATAAGCCACTGTCAAGGATGGAAGGGCGTGGAGAGGCATTTGTGCCCTCTCAGAGTCGGAATAGGCCACTGCACAAAGTTGAGGCCAAGGAACCATCTGTAATATAAGCATCAGTTATTTGTGTATTTTCACTTGTTTTATCATTTTTTCATACATGCACCTCTCATTTCCTATACCAGTGTTCCAGTTAGAAAGTTGATTTTTATTACCACTTTATTTATGCAACCCCATTTTGAGTTTGGTCATATGACCACATTTGCCATGCTTCTCACATCACAGGATGTGACACTATAAATTTTGCATCTTACTTTATTCCTTGGTGGATATAAACCTGGAGCTGAAAGTTAAATGGAAGCAAGGGTTCACCTGCCAAGGAAGTGGAGAAAGAGGGGAGGAATGCACCAGTATCACTGAGGTGGAGACTGACACAGGAGGACAAAGGTAAGCCAGGGACAGAATATTAAGTATCGTTGAGGTAGGCCCCAAAGTGACAAGGGATTATTGTTTTATCTTTATGTAGCCTGTGCCCTCAAATTCTGTGGATCACTTGTTCATATAAATAACAACCTGTGTGACTGGACTATGTGGTGTCTGTGGATTATTTTAAGTGATGTGTTGGCTCGAGAGCATCCCTCCACTCCTCACCATTTTCTCGTTTGTCATCATATCAGGCATATTTGGACTGTTCATCCTGGGCCAGTTTGTTCTGTCTATCATTGCCGCTTTGTTTTTATCTCTTTATTAGATGTGCGAATCTTCTCACCTGTTCCTGAAGTAGAAGCTTATATTTCAAGTTTATAAAGAGCCTCTGGGGCTCTCAGAGGAGCAACATGATACTTTATGTAAAACAACTTGTGTCTTCTGGATTTTACTGCTTAGCATTATTTTATAAGTAGCTGTGTAAGCCTGTGCTGTAAAAAGCCCGGGGTCCGAGAAACTATTGAAATCGTCAGAAAAAAAATTGAAATGTAGAGATGTCAGTTAATTGAAAGGATCTACTCTGGGCATCTCTCTCCTAGGAGGATTCGTTTTGCTGACATGCTCACATCGTTTGTGCATTAGCGGCTAAGCATTTGTCTTTCTTCGGAAGTTTCGTTTTGCCGATGTGCACGCCACACTTCTGTAATAACAGATAAGCGAATGACTCTCTCTTCAGATGTTTCGTTTTGCCGACGCGCTGGCCTCATGGAGCCCTTATGCCGACTCCACTTCTCACTTCCGGGCCAGACAGACACACACACTTCCAAGTGTAGACAATTATACAGTATATAAGATAAGTAGTAATGAGCAAAACTTGTTTCAATATGCTTGCATTTTAATGAAACTGATCCTGAAATTCGTTTTGCAGCCGTTTTTGCAATTGTTTAATACAAAACACACTAAAGGGATTTTTGGGTGGAAAACAAGGAGTAAAACACCCTAAAGCTTTGATGACACTTCTCTTCTTACTTGTGGTCTTTTCTTCAGCTGCATCACAAATGTAATTTGTAGCACACTGCTAAAATCAATTCTACGTATGTCTCTGCTTCACATCTTTTTGGTCTCCAGGCCACAAAAAGGTCATAGAAGTGCTGGAAAAAGACCAGAGAAGAGCAACTAGGCTGATTCCAGGGGTTGAATTATGAGGAAAGATTACAAGAGCTGAGCCTTTACATTTTAAGCAAAAGAAGTTTAAGAGGTGACATGATTGAAGTGTTTAAAATTATGAAGGGAATTAGTACAGTGGATCGAGACTTGTATTTTAAAATGAGCTCATCAAGAACACGGGGACACTTGTTGAGGGTAAATTTCATTAGAACGTTTTTCTTTACACAAAGAACAATAGACACTTGGAACAAGCTACCAAGTAATGTGGTAGACAGTAAGACTTTAGAGACTCTCAAAACTCGACTGATGTTATTTTGGAAGAATCAAGTGGGTAGGACCAATGAGCTTTGTTGGGCTGAATGGCCTGCTCTCGTCCAGATTGTTCTAATGTTCTTATCACTACAGTGGAGTGCAGTACATTTTTTAAAATTGTGACGTGCTAAATATTATCCTAATGAAGACATGGGAAAATGCACCACTGTACACATTACTAGGATTCCACCACAGGAAAACAGAACAGTGTACAGAAAGATGCCAATGCCAAAATCCTTCTGAATTGCCCCTTTGCTGCCACCATTTATGCTAGTTGAGAAAATGCACATTCTTTGATGATTTTTTTTTTTTTTTTTTGCATTAGAGATCTTTATTTAAATACTAAATTACAGGCAGATGCATGTGAAATTAAGTCAGAAAAAAACTCTTCTTGTGTGACTGGCATACATTTCATCAGAACTGAAATGCAATTTATTTTGCAAAAAGTTTTGCTGAAACACTAAAGATTCAATTGTGGCAAATCGCTTCACTCATCACTAAGAATGAGTTTTGTAAATCGCACCTCATGCTGGTATGGGAGTCTCCATCCTGGCATGCACTGGTTTTGTGTCCTTCCTATCTGATACCCAAAACTTTCTGTTGGAAAGGTGAGTTTGAAAGGGGGGTGACTGATGGAATAATTAATTGTACAAATCATTTCTTTAATATACAGTTGGGAAGATGCTTCAATGAGTGATTTTGTTTCTTAAGTGAGTTGTGCTTTGCTGTTTCTGATAATGTGAACAGTTATTGAGAGATGTCTGGATTGTGCAGGTACTGATAGATCACAGATCCTTGGTGATATAATCGATAACTTGATCAGTGGTACATGAGTGATTTGAATCACATGGTACTTGATTCTTTGAATACAAGGCTATAGATCCAAGCTTTCATTGACATAATCTATTGTAAAATATGAGACTGACAAAGAGCTGGGGCATCACCCTGGTGACACATATAATTGAAGGTTTGGAAAACAATAAAACGTGCTGCAATAATGACAGAGGCATCTTTTACAGATACAAGTTGCAAAGTGAACTGAACAAAGATGACAGATCCTTTGTTAATTAGTCCTTCCCATAGGTAGAGGCAGGTCCAGGTGGCTGGACACCAGAAGTGACATCAGTGGTGGTTTAACCATCAATCTTCACACAGCGGCAACCCCTAGAGTGGTGGGAAATTACCATCACCAGAGCCCTTAATCTGTCCTCTATACACACATGTGTGGCACCTCTCAGAAGCTCCAAAGTTCTCCATAGTAAAAACATTACTTCTTTTGAATTTTATACTTCTAATATTAACTGGGGTTATGTAATTTGAACAAAGATTTGCCAGCAACCTATCGAGAAATTCATGTTTCTCTTTGGGGGGCATTTTTGAATTGTTGAAGGGTTGCTGTTTCCTGACTAGTGCAGTAATGTGTCTCAGAATGGTGCCCTAGAAGTCTAAGTGGTAGCTTTTTCTACCATCAGCAAATGTGATCTGATATGCAGATCTCTTTGACTTTCCTGACTGTTCAAGCTGAAGTAGTACAAAAGCAAAGAATAGTATTGAAAGCTTTTGGAGAATCATTAAAGACATTTAATTTGCTTATATTTCATCTCAGTTAGGTTTTTTAAGTCTAGCTACCACTTTGGCATGAATAACATTCAGATTGTTTAGCCATACTGTTAGATTGTGTTGCTGTGCACACTGTCCCATTTATTTACACCCTAAGTAGATTGTGTTTTATTCTTTGACGTATTTATTTGTATGTGGATCTTCTTTGAGCATAATACTGTTTTGTCAGGCTGGACAAAGGCCTTCACTGCCTAGCTTTCTGTCATTAGCTGCAGCTAGTGATGAGACAAATGTAGATTAGATTGCCATTTTAAAACTCATTTTGAGCACCAAAGAAAACTGACAACCATCATGGCGATAATGGACTGAGAGCTTGATTGCTTACCTCATTGACAGCAACATGTAAATCAAATGCTTTTTTTTCCCCTTTGGTTATATTCTTGAATAAAAGCGCATGTGTTTATATGATATTTGGACTAAAGTCTTCACACATTATACACTTCATGTCATTATTAGTATAACATGGAAAAAGTGTCTGCTTTAAGTATGTGCTCATCATTTCTTGCCTCACATTTCCTTTTATCCTACATTTACCCATATCTTTGTAGACATGAAACACACATGAAATGCATGTATTCCAAATAACGATATACTGTATTATTTACCCTATACAACTCCTGGCACATCACACACAGATAAGGAGCTTTGGCTTGAGCTGGCTGGCTGCTTGCTCTTTGTGCTGATCAACACATTTACAAAACAAAAGACGCCGATGGTAGAGGTGCGAAGGAATTTATAGTGAGCCGGGATTATGAGTTTTTTTGTAGGCTTCAGGGATTCCAGTGTTAATAAAACACTTAATAGCAAAATGAGACAGACTGAATATTATTTGGATGATATCCTTGGAAAGGAAAAAAAATCTACGATATAAGAACCTAACATTGCAAACTAACAAGCCATACAATTAAATAAGGTCTGAGACTGGCAAAGATTGGTTTCTAATTAATTAATTGGGTTGGAACAAAAACCTGCACCCACTCTGGCCCTCCAGGACCGATGTTGCCAACCCCTGTTCTACACACTGTACACCTTTAGAAGTTGCATATTTTTTTCTATATGATGATATTTTAAAATGCCAACATAACAGAAGGATAACATTTAGATTAACTTTAACACAGGTTTAACTTTACACAGAGAAACAACACATCAAAAGCATTCTCATCATCAGAATGAGGATGTCTTGTCTGGATTTAGAAGTAGGAACTTGGGGAAATGTCTTCTGCTGAGTTCTCAGTTCCTCATCTATGTTATGGTGACTTGCTCAAGAGAAAAGATGTTCAAAGGCTGACTGGAATTTCTGTATAGCAGTCCATGTAAGGACAGGGTTAGACATGTTGGATATTCTTTTTATTATCTGATTCAAATGTTACTTTCAACAGTGAGTCCAATACCTTACCATTTTCCTCTGTAACCACAACATTCAGGTTAATTAAACATAATAAATCTTAAGGCAAATACTACTTAATTATTTCATATTGAGTTGCAAGGCCTAAATCAATAAAATAAATAAATCTATTGAATTGGCGGCACGGTGGTGCAGTTGGTAGCGCTGCTGCCTCGCAGTTAGGAGACCTGGGTTCGCTTCCTGGGTCCTCCCTGCATGGAGTTTGCATGTTCTCCCCGTGTCTGTGTGGGTTTTCTCCGGGTGCTCCGGTTTCCTCCCACAGTCCAAAGACATGCAGGTTAGGTGCATTGGCGATCCTAAATTGTCCCTAGTGTGTGCTTGGTATGTGGGTGTGTGTGTGTCCACCCTGCAGTGGGCTGGCACCCTGCCCAGGGTTTGTTTCCTGCCTTGCGCCCTATGTTGGTTGGGATTGGCTCCAGCAGACCCCCGTGACCCTGTAGTTAGGATATAGCGGATTGGATAATGGATGGATGGATCTACTGAACTGTTGTTCCTAAAAAAGGCCATCATGAATAAATTGTATTGCATGTATTGCATGTAAAGATAAATAAGCAAAATATTGCATGTTCCACAAAATATGCCCTATGTTTTAAATATATTTTTCAAAAAAGAATGAAGAAGTGAATAATCTTTTTTCAGCCCTGGACAGAACATCAGTCCAACACTGAATCCATTCAGACACACACATGCACACTCATGCAAGGCTGATTGAGAATCACATGTCTTTGGGGATGTCGGAGGGAGATAACAATAATAATTCATTACATTTATATAGTGCTTTTCTCAGTACTCAAAGTGCTATCCACACAGGGAAGAACCAGGAAGCGAACCACCATCTTCCACAGTCTCCTTACTGCAAAGCAGCAGCACTACCACTGCGCCACCTGTGAGGATAAAATAAAAGGAGATGAGAAAATATACCAGCTCTTCAGTCCAGAATAGTCTTCCTCCACCATGCTTACTTTGATTAATGGGTTTGAGTGTGTTATTTTCAGTTGTATTTTCAGTTTTTTTGTTTAAAAAAATAAATAAAAAGCTTATTATTCCACTTTGTACAATGTCTGCCTTTTACACATTTCTTACAAGATTCTTTGTCTTTTCTACAGCTGGCAGTGAGGTGGCTTGAGCACGATTGTCGCTATCAATACACTGAAGAGCTTCTGCAATATGTACGCTACGGACTCATGGATGTGGACACTCTCCATAATTTGGCGCAGTCCCACTCTCTGGTGCGCACCAGCAAAACTGCCTCCTCATTGATCAATGAGGCCTTAGAGTACCACCGCAGCACCTATGCACAGCCAATCTGGCAAACCTTACAAACAAAGCCTCGTTTCCAGTCAGAAACCCTCTATATTGTCGGTGGCAAAAAAAGGGAGATCTGCAAAGTAAAAGAACTACGTTTTTTTAACCCAGTGGATCAGGAGCATGTTCACATAGCTGGAGTGTCAAACTGGAGTGAGCTCGCCCCCATGCCAGTAGGAAGGAGTCATCACTGTGTGGCCGCCATGGGGGATTTTCTTTTTGTCGCCGGAGGGGAGGCAGAACATGCGACTGGCCGCTCGTGTGCTGTAAGGACTGCTTGCCGCTATGACCCACGGAGTAATAAGTGGACTGAGATTGCTCAGATGAAAAATTGTCGGGAGCACTTTGTTCTTGGGGCTCTTGACAAATATTTGTATGCAGTGGGAGGAAGAAATGAACTACGCCAGGTCTTGCCAACAGTTGAGAGATACTGCCCCAAGAAAAACAAGTGGACCTTTGTGCAGTCGTTTGACAGGTCGCTGTCTTGCCACGCCGGGTGTGTTTCAGATGGCTTGCTCTGGATATCTGGTAAGAGCAATTTCTCTTAAGATGTTTTTGAGTAGAAAAGCACATATGTACCATTACACTAACATTGGCAGATTGTGTGTTTAACTTACACTGTAGCACTATACAACATGATGCAAAAATTTCCAGCATTCATCACATTTACATGTGGGACCCTGGCTTTGAATTCTAGCCAAACACTTATGTAAATGTGGTTGCTTTAGTAAGGGAATATTTTAATTGTCTGTCAGAATTAACACTGGAAAACCTTGAAGTTACTTTTAATTTATTTGAAGGGTGTAACAAATGTTATGAAACAATATAACAACAAAATGTCAAAAATTATGTGCAGCATGGGTTTCTAAAAATATAGCTCTTTGGAAACATATTGTTTAAATATCCTCTCCAGAGGATGCCAGTTTATATCTTCTCAATATGGAAATGTTACCTTGCATTGTAGAAAACACTCCAAGTAATGGACACAGTCAGACTGAAATCACAAACACATAATAGGTATTTGGTATTTTTTAATAGTGAACACCATTAAAAGCAGAGTGTGGCCTGTAGGGGGTGTCACTGAGCCCCAAAACCACAGACACCATAACACACAGACTGTCTGGGTTCAAGTGAAGGCATTTTTATTGAACACAGAGCTTGTTTCTCCAATCACAGCAATGTAATCCTTTTTTTTCCTTTCTCCCTTTTCTAATCCCTCCTTTGCTCCTCCAAGCAAGTGTTGTCTTTTTCCTCCCAAGTTCAACTCCCCGAGTCAAGTAGAGAGCTCTCTTTTAACTCCGGTCCTGGAAGAATGTCCAGTGTTTAATCAATTGCCTCCAGGTCAGGCAGGACTACAGCAGTCCTTATATTCTCACTATCCAAGAGCTCCCCTTGGTGGTCCACACAGGACTTGACAGTGCAGGACCATTGGGACCCCAACTCCTGTGCTGCCCTGCAGATGTCCATTATGGGGCTTGACAGACAGGACACTGTCACCCAGGGTACAGACAGATGCTCGGCCCATAGCAGGCAGTCAGCGAGTGTGCTGTCCTTTCCAGTTCCGAAGTCCTTCCCAGGTTTCACTAAGTGGCTGTTAGGAGGCCACCCCCGCTTTCCACACGGGTCCTGACAATAAAGGTGATATTGTCAGTCCATCCCTGACCATTTGTTATTTGGACCTCCTTGCCAGGTTATGAAGTGGGGTCCAAAGCATCTTGATCCCAGTTCATCCCTCACAAGAGATATAACTATTGACATTTGCTTTTTACAGCTGGGATATCAGCAGCACACATTCAGTCCTAGGTGAAGACCAAAGCAACCATTTTTTAGTTTAAAGTCCATTACATTAATCAGAAAACTACAATGGTTACCTATGTACTTCATGTAATAAAGTTAAGTGCACCCAAAATGTGCTTTTGTTCTATTGATACACCTAGATAGATAGATAGATAGATAGATAGATAGATAGATAGATAGATAGATAGATAGATAGATAGATAGATAGATAGATAGATAGATAGATAGATAGATAGATAGAACTTTATATCAGAAAAGATCCTAGATTACATAAAATAAAAGGGATTACAAATCCTGCTTTGCACGTTGACCTGAAAAGTAAATGGAAGCCTGTTTAAACAGAAAATAGATGGGCTGTTGTGGGGTGGGGGGTGTTAACGTAAGTGTAATCATGGGAAAGCCCTGGGGTCTCATGCATAACACCGTGCGTAGAATTTGCACTATAACATGATGTAAGCACAAAAGCCGAAACTTCCAGATGCAGGAATCTGTGCGTTCGCCAACTTCCACGTTTTTCCACTACATGAATCCTGATCAGCGTGAAAACTAACGCTCGTGCACACACCTGCTGTCCCGCCCCAACTCCTTCCAGAATTACGCCTCTTTGAATATGCAAATCAATATAAATAGCCCTTAAGCTCAGCATTCTGTGAAAAGACAATGGGAAAAGCATAGGGGAAAATATAAGAATTTCAGCGAATACCAAGTGGAGGCAAGTATAAACGTACTATTTGTTGGTTTAAACAGTGGTATAAACAACAAAAAGAAGCTGATCGAGTGATATAGCGGAGAACTCGAAAGCTCAAGTTCACAAAGTCGCACAGTGCCCGAAACAAAAAAGAAGTTGTCACATATGAAAGTCGCCGTGAAAAGGCGAGTCGTAGCCCACCAGCTGAGTGTCATATGAAAGCTTATTAGGGTACAGAGAAAAAAAAAAGGCACAGAGTGGGGAAAAAAGCATGAAATGTCAACTTTAATCTCTAAATTTCTACTTTAATCACGTAGTTTATTTTGTCATTAAAGTAGAACATCATAAACTTCATCATAAAATTGTTTAATTTATTAGTTTCTCAAATCCCATCGTAACTAAAGTAGCACGTTAAATGCTTTGTTTTATATTTGATCTTCTATGTGCTCTATGTGTGTGAATCACTACTTGCTTCTTAAACCGGCTTTCTCTTCCTCCGGCAGGACACAGAATCTATTACATTCATGATATTACAGTTCTCTGAATAATTAAAATACTAAGATGTATACGTGATATCATTTTCATGATGATAGGAGTTAAATCATGTTATTAAACATGGGAGCACGGTGGCGCACTGATTGTCCATGTCTCAGATGCTTGCTGCATCATGCGCGACCTTCAATGAAATACTTTATATTGCAGAAGTACTGTCTCTTTCAAACATACTAACCTCCAATTCCTGTCTTTCCTTTTCTTCCTCCAAGTACCCAATCACCACACAATCAACTCTGTAATAGATGTTAAGCCATATGTAAACTTAGAACACCGATTCTTCAAAACTTATAAGCAACATTGAAATATCTTTGTTGTACGTTTTTAATTATTCCATCCATCTATCCTTCCAGTGTCACGCCAGTCCCAGTAAGAATACAGCGCGAGGCAGGAACAATCCGTGAACGGAGCGCAAGCTAATAGCTAGCGCTGCGGCACCGTGTCCTGGCACGTTTAATTATTAACAATATAGATTATTTAAATGAAGTTAAAGTTTTATCTGTATAATATAATAAACATATTTTGCTGCGTTTCATCTTAAAAATGATATTGTCATCATATGTAAATTTGCGCTTTATAAAGTGGCGCAGGTT
The DNA here is from genome assembly GCF_016835505.1 of Polypterus senegalus. NCBI lineage: Eukaryota > Metazoa > Chordata > Cladistia > Polypteriformes > Polypteridae > Polypterus > Polypterus senegalus. The sequence continues at coordinate 92,450,490 of NC_053156.1, read as the reverse complement.
GTGCAGTATTGTAACCGTATTGCAAGTTTACAGTGAGATAATTGTACTTATAAGTACAGACAGTTCTACAAGGAGCACTTGATTGAGTGCGTTTATAGTTCTTGGGATGAAACTCTTTATGAACCACGAGGTCCGTACAGGAAAGGGTTTGAAATGTTTTCCATGTGAAAGCAGTTCAATAGACAGCATGGCTGAGGCAGCATGTGCTTGATGCTGTATACCGATAATTCTATTTCTCATCTTCTGTAGATCTTTGATTCCCCAATCAGATGATCAGTGATATACAGTAAATACGCTGAGTACAGTGAGAGTAATATGGAAAAAGATGATCCGCTGTGGCTACGCCGAACGGGAGCAGCTGAAAGAAGAAGAAGGTGCAGTGAGAGTAACAACGCTAAAGCAGCTATGGTATTTAGAATAGTTTGACCATTCTGTGGACCATTATATTGTTACTGGTTAATTACAATCAGATGCATTAAACTAATAAACAATATGCGGTTAATTTCAGTGTATTTATAAAACCGCGTCAGGGATGTTAATCTAAAAAAGAAAGGATAACCACACAGGAACAGTAGCACTGCTTTGATGCTGGGTGCCGCCAGTCTGCAAAACCGAGCGGAGAACTTGCGTACGCCAGGGTATGAGGTACCGTGGAAATGTGCGTGGCTTTACGCCAAGTTTAGGTTTTATACATCGAGATTTGAACATGGTAACGTTCTTACGCAACATTTCTTTGCGTATGCACCATTTATACATGAGGCCCCAGGTGATTAATTGGTTTGTCTGAAAGAGACCAAAGCCTTAGCATGGCACAAGGATCATAAATTTAGATTTAATGTATATGTAATTAGCAGGTCATTTTCAACCAACCTTCTAGGCTGTAGTGTTGCTACAAGAATGGAATTCATGAAGAAAATTCAAGTGATTCAAGCCAACAACTCTGAAGTCGATTTGCTTAACATATTAAGGATATGTGTAACCACTGCCATACTTGTATCTACTATAGTGCTTTCCATGGTCAACTGGAAACTGGATCTCCGAGTCTGGAATTATTAAGGAGATCAAAGAATCAACCGATGTGTCCCGATGGTTCCTGTGCCCAAGAAAAATAGAAAATTACTCATTTGCATAGACCTGAAACAGCTGATCAGAGTGGAGAAAAGAAAGAAGTTATTTTTCCTACAAAAGAAAAAATATTACCTAGGCTTGCCCACACATGTGTTTTCACTGTTAGATGCTGCCAGTTGATTCTGGCAGATTAGACTTGAGAAGGAATTGCCTAAACTCACAACCTTGATCACACCAGTAGGAAGGTATTTTTCCCGCATATTTGGTATTACAATTTGGTTCTGACATATTTTAGAGGGAAATGTACATGCCATTCAAGATAACTGAAGGAGTGGAAGTGTACATGGATGACATCTTGGTGTTTGTCAAGACTGCAGAGAAACACAAAGTAAGACTGCAGAAAGCACTGAAAATCCTGAAAGAATATTCTGTTAATATATCCTGAGGCAGTCATAGTTGAACTGTGTAGGACACTGCATTAATGAGAATGTCATCTGTCTAGGCCTGGTGCTATTATAGAGTTTAAGATAATATCAGATATTCATGGTCTATGGAGAATACTGGGTGTGGTCCACAATCTCGGTTGTTATCTCCCAAATTTGTCAGAGTAATTAAACCATTCAGTGACCTTCGAAAGAGTTGTGGTTGTGGTAAAATGAGTGGCATTCTGTTCTGGAGCCCATACAGAAGCATAAACACAATTTGGTTAGATAGTGGAAGAATGCTTGGTCACTCTTTGGTCCTATGAAGAGTTCTCTGCTTTTTTGTATGGGCTTCGCCTCTTCACACATGAAATTAATCACAAACCTCTGGTACCTCTAATACACAACAAGGATCTGAATGCAGTGCTACTGAGATCATAGACGTCTTTAATAAGGATAATGAGATATGATCCAGTTGCCACAAATGTGCCAGGAAAGCAGTTGACTGTTGCAGATGCACTGTGAACACACATCCTACAATTTATGGACAAAAGTTTTTGGGATGCCTGACCATTACACCAACAGGGACTTTAATGACATTGCATTCAAATACATTTAATACTGTATATTTGTCATGCTGGTAAGCTGCTGCTTTAACCAACAAGCACGAGTTCTGCATGGCTCTGTGATGGTGCGGGTTAGCTCCACACTACCAGGTCCTTCTGGGAAGCCTCTTGAACCTGAAGGATGAGCCAGCAGATGAGGACACAACACACAAACATAGCTAGGGGTTCGTAAAACAGTGCCGGTGCTTTTATTGAAACAATCAAAAACAGTGTCCAATAGTGCAAAAAGTGTTCAATAAATAAATAAATAATCCAATAAAAATGAGTGTCGGCAGAGGTTAAAAATCCCAATAAATAATTTTGGGGCCTTCCTTTAAAACTAACTTCTCTCCATCTTACCCTGATGAGGCCCCACAACACAGAGAAATGTCCATCCAACAGGCACAGATAACCTTTTATTCCAGCCTGTGTTTCCGCTGCCAGTCCCACAGCCTTTCACAGGGAGCCACAGAGCCCTGCTCTGCTTGCACTGCCGATGATTGCTGGCACCTCCCGGTGAGAGCACACCCTGAGCATAATTGTCTCTCCTGCTCCATAGTCGTTCAACAAGAGCGATCCCTCAGCCACACGCTTCTTCCTGGGGCTCGCCTTCCCATCCGCCTGCTTCCTCCTGTCCTGCACTGGCTGTCGCTCACTCCTGCCTTTCTCTCTCTCCTTCCTTTAACCTCTCTTTTCACATGCAGGTGCATCACATCCCAGTTACCTCACCAACCTTTCGCAGCTGCATGAGCACACACACTCACAGAGATCAAGCCGGCCATTCAATTATTTATTTATTTAAAAATGGCCCGTTGATTTCTTAGCTGTAGACCCACTATTCCACAGGCTCATGCCTGGACACCAGATTAAAACAACTGTGTCCACATTGGAGAGGACTGTAATTTCAAAATGGCCAGACCTTAAGCTGTCCAGAAAAAGAGATGGAGGTGTTAAAAGATGCAACAAATGTGCATATGGCAGGCATATTCCTCGAGAAAACGTTACAGTAAATCTTGATGGAGAAACTTGCTGAATTGACATGGTAATTGTGGTTGAAAAGCATTTAATGCCTCAATCACACTATCAAAACAGAACAAGGCCTCCTCTGTCAAAGTAGGTGCCACCTTTGTCCACTTCCACCCTCAGAATCTCAACTTACTCATGCGGTGATGCAGCCACACCCGGAATTGCAGCCTGAATTAGGTCAGTCATTACCTGGAGCACTTCCGGGTGGGCTATAAGAGGAGCCTGCTGCCACTACTCGAGGCGCCAGAGTCGGGAGGAGGAGGATGAAGCTGCCTGGGAGGAGTGGAGGAAGAAATTTTAGTTGTGCTTTCTATTTTGCTTTTGCGTGCTTATGGAAATGTGTCGTGCCTGTGGGAAACAGGGAAGGCATTTCCCATGTGGTGAAGAAGAAAAATAAAATCTTTTCTTTAGTTTGTACATGTGCCTCCATTGTCAGTCTGTGTCGGGTTGGGCGCCTATATAGCGCCTTATCACAACATATATATATATATATATATTGTGGACGCAGCCCGGACACAGACAGGCAGACATGTTGTTAATCACCACCACATGTTTATTTACACAAATATTTACAAGTCAAAGTGCACACACAAACCCCAAACACAGTCCTGGCCACAAATGCCTTCTTCTCGGGCCGCCTCCACTCTCCTTTCTTGCCTTGTCCTTCTTCCACCCGACTCTAGCGCTGAATGAATGGAGACGGCCCCTTTTAAACAGTCCCTGGATGAGCCCCAGGTGTTCCCGGCATTCCTCCTCTGGCCACGCCCCAGCGTGGCGGAAGTGCCGGCTGTCCTCCCGGCAGCTCTCCGGGTGCCGCCCTAAATCTTCCCCCCAGCACTTCCTGGTGTGGCAGAAGTGCTGGGGTAACAGGTCCCCAAGGCATTGGGGCGCCTCCTGGCGGTGACCCCCAGAGCAACCAGGAAGGCGGCCCCCACGTGATCCAGGGTGGTCTCTGACCCTCTTCCGGTCCCTCACGGCGTCCCAGCCGGGTCGTTGCCCCTGGCATCCCTGACAATATATACATATATTTCTAAACGATTTTGGGACTCCCCCCAATGGTATGACACACCGAAGACTAGCGCCACGTCTGTGGAAGACAGCTTATCAGCTGCCGGGGAAACCACAGGCTCCTGGCGCTGTAGCAAGCAGCTCACAACAAAAGCAAATCCGAGCTGATTACGATCACGCTATAAGCGCCTGTCATCGATGGGTGATGGAAGGAACATTAAATATGCAGGGAACAGTATAACTTGGCCACTTAACTGGCCACGACCCTCCATGATTGCTGTGTCTATGTATAGGAGAGTGGTAGATCCCGCTACAATAAATAACCCTGGTGTTCCTGTTTCAAGCTGAATAAAGCTGGTTTTGCTAAAGTACTGAGACTCAGCCTCATGTTTTGGGGTGCAAGACGGGGACTCACACGTCACAATGTATGTATATATACCTACTGAGCATGTTATATAATTGATTGTTTTACTCATTGTATAACAGACTAATCAAACCATAAAATTTTAAGGGCATTATTCAAAAAAGAATTATCTTAATTAAATATGTTTTGCTTTATTTTCCTGCAACTCAGTTTTTATTTTATTTTATTTACATTTTTTTGGAAGTGTAAAATCAATATGAAGTACTCATGCAACTTCAGGTTTATGGATACCCAGGGTGGGAGTGTTTGTGCGGTTTGGCTGACCCTTGCAGTCCACAGGCTCACACTCCAGTTTGGTAGCTACTGAATGCTGATCCCAGCCGGGCACCAGATGTTTGAGAGAGCAGTTTCCTCAGGCTTATCTCACTATTTTTGCCAATACACACAGGGAGGTCAAGAGTAAACCAGTGCAACTAGTCCATTACCATCTGGTAACACATAAGTATCTGCTGTTAAGGGAGCTAATGTACAGAGGTCCATGTTATTCATTTTGACAGTATGTAACTCTTATAAACTTTGGAGTATTTTACATATACTGCCTGTTGCAATGCAGTCAATAATGTCCAATCCTGCCAAAAGCTGTTTAAAACTGCCAGATGCCTGCCTAATGTTTTCCTGCACAAAAACCTGATGTTTAACTTTGACACTTTTGAGCATAACAGTGAACTTCTGCTGTACTTGAATAAGTGCTTAATATTCAGTCTGTGTGGGTCAAAAAATCATTTCATTTGCATACCCTTATTCAAGGTAATAGAATAATTTATAAAATATTTTGTATATTTATACATTTTTCTAAAAATTATAATTCAACTTGTATACTGTACACCATTTTAGTTATTTCCTATACAAATTCTTATATTCACAAAAAACTAAATTAATGTTGCATTTAAATATTCCATGTATCTAATGAAGTTATTGTTGCCTTGTTCATGTTTTCTGAAAGCCATTAGTTTATGATATAATAAAAATAAAAGATTTTTTGTAGGCCAGTTTGACAAGTACAGTACAAATTTGCCATATTGACCGTTTTTTGCCTTTTTTCTTCTTCCCAGTAATGTGCTTGGAGGAGAATTTGGGTTCGATAAGTAGAGATTTTGCCTGCTGGCAGGCAAGAGGACAAAACAAAGACTTATGAGATGCAATGTGGCTTTGTGTCTGAATGGTGGGGCATAAGCACAGAACAAAATATTTTGAGACAAAGCCAGGGGTAGAAGTATTTGAAGGTTTTTGTGAATCATGGGTCAAGGGTTGCTGTGAATCTGGAAATATAAATGTTAAGAGAACACTGCAGAGTACAATTACTAATACTATTACTAATGAAGTCAGTGGTAAAAACATATTCATTCAGAATATTAGCTATCAGTGAATAGTCAGAGGAATGTGATACAAAGTAGGGATAGACTTGTAGCAGTCTGGTGCTGCTCAGATTCACACCATTGATGGGACAGATAATTATTTATTATTTTGGTGAGGATTTCAGGAACGCACCCAGCCTTGGCCTGACCCATACTCACTCACAGGTGGAGACATGAATCCACTAAATTAAATGAATGAATAATATATTAAATGGAAATCAAATATAAAGAACAAAAAATCAGACATACCCCCCCCCCCTTCCCCTTTGGCAGTAACAAATATAACGCACAACAATAAACACCTACAACAATGTCCATGAATCAGTCCCATGTAATGGATGCAAATGAAGCTGGGGGGGGGGTTAGATCCTGTGAAATGTAGAAGTGAATATAAAGTTTGTCCTATCATTTTTGAAGCGATTCATGTTGAGATGCATGGGAGCACTCCCTCTGATGAAGATGCATCGGTGATCCTAAATTGTCCCTAGTGTGTGCTTAGTGTGTGGATGTGTGTGTCTGTGTGTGCGCTCTGCGGTGGGCTTGGGCCCTGCCCGGGATTTGTTTCCTGCCTTGCGCCCTGTTTTGGCTGGGTTTGGCTCCAGCAGACCCCCGTGACCCTATAGTTAGAATATAGCGGGTTGGATAATGGATGGATGGATGGACAACAGTAATGCAGGACAACCATGTAATATCCACACAGGCAAACGGCAATGGTGATGACAAACAAACAATGGTGCTCCTTCTCTGTTTAGCTGGCCTTTCTTTTAAAGTTCCCCCAGCCCTTCTTGTCCTCAGCAGCCCCTGTGCCCGTCCAGTGAGGGCAATACCCTTCAAAGCAGCTGAGAAATGAAGTCCATCAAGTTGTAGCACTGCTACAGACTAATACAAATAATCACAAGTACTGCACAACTTTACAAAGCTCTGAAGACCCTAAAGAAGCTCATGGTTGTCTTATTAAACCAGTGACATCAGTCATTTCATGAGATGAGCTAAATATCTTCATAACTCCCTTTCAAGTCCACCTCTGCCAGAGCTTAATAGAAGATACAACACCAAAAGATACTAAGCTGACGTTATGAGACAGTGTCTCCAAGGGTTATTGTGAGTGATAACATGAGAATTAGGACAAGGCCCAGTAAGAAACTGGAAGACCTTAAAGAACCACAAGCGACCATGGCTCAGGGAAAAATTCAAAATCAAAGTCAAAGACAAAAAGGAGATCAGAAACCTGAAACAAAGCCTAGCACTTGGCCTGTTTGAATTACAATCTAACTACTGCTAAAGATTTTTTGAAGCTTATCCAACTGAGGAATACCAACACAAGGAACTGCCGCCATTATTATAGTATAACTACTGTTTACATCACTAATGCGCCAATCGTGGTCATGTGACACATCTCCAGCATCACATAAACAAAAGAAAGAAATGAAATAAACCAAAATAATTAGAAGCCTTCACAAATCAGTTTCACAAGGTAAAAAACTAACAAAGACACAAAACCCATTTATAGAGACGTACAATTTAGCAGCAGGCTACTTTACTAGGAAAGGCTTGCAGTTCTAAGTATCAGTAACTGAGGGAAGACCAATGCAGTCCAAATGTTCTTAGCTCCTATGGCTTTCAAAGTCATTCTGTGCCAGCCCATGGAAGAAGAGAGTCTTGTCCTAGCTAAAATATCACAGATACAAACATCCTACAGGTTGTCCATGGACGTTTGCAACACTTTGAGAATCACAGTGCTTAAATGTTTTACATGTCCATTTGTTAATGTGGGACGGAGCTGTTTACAAAAATTTACAATTGTTTACCACGACAGTGCTGGTCAGCCTGGCTCTTAGTTCTGTCCCAGTAAAAGTCCAAATAGGAAGAATTTCGAAGGAGTAGTTGTGGCCAGGTAGGACAACTTATGTCTCAAGTAAATAAATGATATCAATTTTAAAGACAGGATAGAAAATTCACACCACATTGGGAGGTTTTCACAGTCACCATAAAATATGAATAGGGAGATCCTATTTTACTAATATACTGGAGCTTCAAAAAGCAGCAAAAATATTCATAAGTAGTAGAGTCTATCTGCACTGATTTTCGAAAAGCCTTTGATACAGAACTCCATTAGAGACTAATCATAAAACTACAAGCTTCAGGGAATTCCGTGTGCAGATAGATTTTAGAAGAATTTTTAGCAAAAATATTAAGTATGCAAGAATTATTTTTTATTTAGTGGGTTCCCCCATGGATGAGGATGAAGCCATTGTTTTCCTTACTTTAAAAAGTGTAGGTAAAAATGTAGCAAACACATTTGTTATATTTAGAGATGATGCTTAATTATGTACATTACCAAATACATGAAGGTCAGCTAAGTCCCAACAGATAAAGCTGGACGAATTTCAAACTTGGCCAGAAACAGAATGCAGCCATTGAAGTTTAATAGTAAAACTAAAGTTTAATCTTTTAGTTTAATTGTAAAGATTTATATTGACACCATCTGGGGTATTTTGTGAAGCTGTTGTCTCCAGGATGGACACAACAGAAAAAGTAGTAGACTAACTCCAGTAGTACAGGGTGTAAACGGTGAAGACTAAAGAATCTGAATTTTGTCAGTTTAGGCAGGTGAAGATTAATGAGAAATAATGTATTATTATGAAGAAATTAATCAAGTTGTTACTTTGAGCCAGGGGTGGGTGATGTTGGTCCTGGAAGGCCACAGTGGCTGCAGGTTTTCATTCCAACCCAATTACTTAATTAGAAACCTTGCCAGTCTAAGACTTTATTTAATTTTATGGTTTGTTAGTCTGTAATATTAGGTTCTTATATCGTAGATTTTTTCCTTCCCAAGAATATCATCCAAATGATTTGAAGCCTAAAACGGATCATTTTCAGTCTGTCACAGTTTACTTTGTGCCCTTCCTTACCATAACCTATTGTCTATGGGGGAAGAGCTTGGAAGTTTTAGATTCATCAAAGGTTTCATTAAAAATTTTGATCTCCCCTGATACCAAAAACATTGATATATCTCGAAGATGGGTGTGTTTGTGTGTGTCTGTGTGTCACAGTTTCTTGAGGATGGTCTAGAGCTAAAATGGCTGGACCAAAAGATACCAAACTCAAAACTTATGCCTGTTATGAGATGACAATGCGCTAATTAGTTTTTGAGCCAAGTTATGCAAGAGAAAGAGAGAGACACTCTAGAGGAACACTCAAAGTTTTGATAATATCTCAAGAATTATGGCAAATACCATTATTCTGCAATTAATTCTGAATTTTTCTCATCAATTGCTATCGTAATGACTTAATTTATGATCAGAAAGATCACCTACGGAGCAGTAAATAATTACTGAAATGTTATAGAATAGTTCAGGTAACTTGGTTTCAAGGGCGCAAAGCCTACTGCTGCTTATTTCCGAATTTGTTCTCTTAAAGCATTTTATTAAGCCAAACAGGGCATGATGAATCTATACAGATGTACATGGAAACAAGTTAGATGCAGAACTGCTGGCTCGTTTGTCATTTGGCTAATAAGGGGCCATTAAAAACAGTGAATGCATCCGTTTAAGACTGGAATAAGCAATTAAGGGTGGGGAACCTTAACAAGCGAGACCACTAAAATGAAGCATAGAAATGTCACTTGAACAATAAGTGCTTTATCATCAATTACTGACTTCTCATTAAGAAACTGAGCTGGAACAAAAACTTGCACCAACTGCAGCCCTCCAGGACTGATGCCCACCCCTGCTTTAAGCCCTTCATCAATTTTTAGGGGGTGAGATGAGAGATGGAATGAAGTACATTTCACTCAAATATTGATGCACAGAAAAAAAAAAAACTGATGTGTGCAGCACCATCTTAGGCACTTTCGGATCAGAACTTAATTTTCTTCTTGAAGTATTGGAAACACAGGAGATTATAAGTTATGCCAGCGAGAGTGGTATGGCTGTGTAGTGCCTTGTGTTTCTCACTACCAAATCTCCAGGGTCCATCTACTGACTCCCAGCCAGGTCATCACTTGCATTGTATTTACACCATATAAATGTAGGCTTTGTTCCCGGTTTGTGGCTTCCTCCCACTGCCCAATGATGTGTGTACTATGAGTGAATATTGAAGAGTTTATAAATGTGCTGTGAGAGTGGATTAGTGTAGCATCCCTGCTGTTTTCTGCTGAAGAGATCTATCTATCTATCTATCTATCTATCTATCTATCTATCTATCTATCTATCTATCTATCTATCTGTTAGAAATATGTGTTAATGTGATTGTTTCAAAATTGTATCAATGTGGCTTTAAACTTTCAAAGGGTATACATAGGCACTTGTGTAGCAGTAGAATGAAGCTAACAAGGAGTTCATTAACATGCTGCTTTCACAATGGTGTTTTAACTTTTTATACATTTTTCTGATTGTGGTACTGAGATCTTACTGGAATGTAATAACCTCACTTACATTTTGAACTAATGAAACAGTGTTGAAAACACTGACATTTTCGTACACGACCTACCCAGCCACTGTGAACATTTATTACATAAACTAATGCTGCTTAATAGCACCTCAGCAGGACCCAACAACATTTTTCACTTTGGATTGGTTCAGACCAATGCTTTTGACTGTCAGTCGTCTTTACATCCTTTTTGTCAGCGTGAGTTAAGCAATAAGAAAGCCACAGGACAGCTGGTCCTCCAACTCACATGAAGGCTGAATCTAAGTCATATTGGACTGTATTTGAAAAAAAATAAAGGGTGAACTTTCTAAGTAGAATGAAGCCTGTCTGGGTCATTGATAAAACCATAAACTACAGACATGGACAAATTGTTTGGTACCCCTCCATAAAAGAGGAAAAACCCACTATTGTCTCTGAAATAACTGAAAACTGACAAAAGTAATTGTCACCCATCATTGTTTATTCTGTATTTATTAAAAATCAAACTTTGCTTTAAAGTTTTGATTCTATAGAATATTTCAAATAATAACACAAATGAAAATTGCATGGACAAAAGTGATTGGACTGTTAACCTAATGTTTTGTTGCACAAATCACTGCAAGCAACAGGTTCCTGTTGCTCTCAATGAGACTTCTGCACCCATCAAAATGTAGTGTGGCCCACTCTTCCTGAGCAAACTGCTCCAGCTCTGTCAGGTTTGAAGGGGGGCTTTCTCTGGACTGCATGTATTCGTTTTTTTATTATGTTCGACAGGATTCAAATCAGGGTTCATAGAAGGCCACTTCAGAGTAGTCCAATGTTTTGTTCTTAGCCATTCTTGTGTGCTTTTAGATGAGTGTTTTGGGTCATTATCCTGTTGAAGGATCCATGACCTGAGACTGACACAGAACTTGAAGACACTGTGCAATACATTTGGCTCCAGGATGTCTTGATAGTCTTGAGTTTTCATTGTTCCCTGCACAAACTCAAGGCACCCTATGCAAGATGCAGGAAAAAAAGCCACAAAACATAACCGAGCCTCCTCCATGTTTCACTGTAGGTATGGTGTTCTTTTCTTTGAAAGTTTCATTGTTTTCATCTGTGGACATACAGCTGATGTGACTTGCCAAAAAGTTCCACGTTTATCTCCTCTGTCCAAAGAATATTCTCCCAGAAGCACCGTGGCTTATAAATATGCACTTTAGCATATTCCACTCTGACTTTTTTATGTCTTTCTTTCACCAGTGGAGTCCTCCTGGATCTTCTTCCATTGAGCCTGCTGTCATTCAAAAAAGCGATTAATGTTGTGATCAGATACTGGTGGACCTTGGCCTTGGAGCTTGTATCTCTTTCAATGTTGTCTTTGGCTTTTTGTCTACCATTTCCACTATCCTTTTTCTTATTCTAGGGTTGATTGTCCTCTTGCAGCCACCTCCAAGAAGGTTGGGTACAGTTCCATTGACCTTAAATGTCTTAATATTATTTGTTATCACAGGAATATCAAGCTGCTTGGAGATGGTCTTGTAGCCTTTGTCTTTAACATCTTTGTCTATAATTTTCTTTTTGATCTGCTCAGACTCCTCTCTCCTTTGCTTTCTTTGGTCCACATTCAGTGTGGAACACACAAAGATACTAAACAGTAGAGTGATTCCTTTTCTCCATTTAAATAGTTTGAATGACTGTTTGCATGATTAGAGACACGTGTGATGCTAATTAAAGAAATCAGCTAATATGAAAAATCATCCATCCATCCATCCATTTTCCAACCCGCTGAATCCGAACACAGGGTCACGGGGGTCTGCTGGAGCCAATCCCAGCTAACACAGGGCGCAAGGCAGGAAACAAAACCCACGCAGGGCACCAACCCACCTTAGGGCACACACAGACACACACACACACACACACACACCAAGCACACACTAGGGACAATTTAGGATCGCCAATCCATCTAACCTGCATGTCTTTGGACTGTTGGAGGAAACCCACGCAGACACGTGGAGAACATGCAAACTCCACGCAAGGAGGAACTGAGAAGCGAACCTGGGTCTCTTTACTGCGAGGCAGCAGCGCCACCGTGCCGCACAATATGAAAAATCACTTGAATCCAATTGTTTATGATCTTTTTTTAGGGGTTTAGGCCATTTTGGAATATCTTTGGAGAATAAGCAATACTTGATATCTACTCTCACTTGGCTTTGCTTTACTCAATGACATGTCAAAGGCATGCAGGTACACATGGGACAATTGCTTTTCACTTAACCCCTTTTCATGGGGCATACTGCACTTTTTCAATGAGCTGTAAGGGTTCCAACAAATTTGTCCACATCAAAAATGTATAGTCTATTCTTCAAAGTGATATTCTGAATATTTGAATGCAATCCCTTAATAACATCTATTACATGTCTTTCTTTGGATGACATTTTTTTTGTTTTTTGTTATATCCCCCAGTGGATATATATCCCATATTCTGAATTTATTTATGTCCTAAGAATTCCAATTATGAGATTATTCATACTGAAGCTACATTTTTTTAATCGCTTTCAAGTGTAATATTCACAAATTATCCAATGAAGTTAATCTCAATTCATGTATCTTGAGTTAATGTCTCGGTCTCTCTGAATACTACATTTATCTTGTTGTCAAAACGAGTATTATTCCCTGGACCGTATTCCCTTTCTCATTTTCCTCATTGATTGCTTTTGTTTCAGTAAATGTGGTGCTTTGGTTTACGATTAGTACATGGAACCCTTGGAACGGACTGAGCACTTAAGTAATCTTTAACTACAGCTACAGTATATAGTTTATTAATTTATTCATTTTCCAAATCTGTTTGATCCAATTTGATTACTAATGACTGGAATGTTTTCTAGCAGAACTGAATACCAGTCCATCACAGGGCCCACTTACACATACACTATACGCACACTGGCTCAGAGTGACGTGCGCAGACCTTTTGGTGGACTGAGACTTAAAAGGAGAGAAGGGCAACATTTGTTGCATTTTAATCCTGGAAACAACTTATTCCACAATTTTATTGTAGTATTTTTTAATTATATCAGAAGTTTGGATGTAACTTCAGGTGCACTAAAAAATTAACCCGTTTAGCAGAACATCATTGTACATTATGTTAGATTATTAGAAATGACACAACACCCCCTGTACTGCGCACCCAGCATACTTTGTTTTCCTAATATAACTTAAAAAGATGAAAGAGCAAATAGAGGAATTTGGTAACATTTTAGGCACTGCAAAACTGCATCTATTACTCATTCCTCTCGTGTAACAAGACCTTAACAAAGGCTTCTTTTGGTCTTCATTATGTTTATCAAAAAATCAGTAAATAGGTTGGTAAAAACAGTTCTAATGAAATGACATGAAATTTTAAATGCAGGTCCTTTCCATCTTAATGGGAAGAGTTTATATCACAGCACAGTATAGCACTGTAACAAGCCAAGCAGAAAATCTACTGTTACAAGTATAAGCAAGTGAATATGTGAAGGTTGTGCAGTTACATTACAGCTACTTTCCGCGTCATATTATTACACAAACCAACACAGCCAGCACACAGCTATACATTCTTATGGAATTATTAGCAATAATTATCTTAGGGATGGCCCACTCCGATCTATGAAATCTTACTCCTGACTCCCTACAATGTTTTAAATTATAATATTACACAATTATGACCGAGTCATTTTGCAAATAGGCATATTGCCTTTGCCTCTTATTTTCTCTTCTTGGGATATGTATGAAGTGAATAGGAAACAGAAACCTATATATAAAGTATCTATTTAATTTTACAAAAGACATTTTGATTCAAGGCCAGATTTCATTTCATTTGTGTTTGTATAATTTAGTTGCTTTGAAGGTGCTGTATATGTGTGTGAAACAGTGTCTATTGATATACTAGCACATCTTTCAGGTATGATTCCTGCCTGGTGCCCCATGCTGCAAGCATAACCTGTTAATGTTCACCAGCAGTATCAAGCGTGAATGTACTTCAGCTCTATGAGAATTTGTACAGAAATAGGTTTCAGCATGAATGTAGCAGTAAGATGCGTGTAATTCAGAGCAGGAACATTAATAAAAGTCTATTTTCCATCAGAGTTAAAGGGCAAGTTGCTGGTGAAAAGTAAATTTGTAACATAATTACATGTTCAAATAAATCCATGACAGGTTTTACAAAAGTATACTTAGCCAATATTGGCATTAATTATCAGCCAAACTGTACACACAAATCTAGTGCATGTACAGTATAACAGGAATCAATTTAATATATGAGAATCTAACCATTTTAGGTTTTCACGTTATCCAATTAGGAGCGAGAATCTATAGAGGAGTAATGAAAATTCAGAGCCCCATAAAATGCCTCAAAGTACAAGGGACTCTGATTTTCACAGTGCTCTGCATTTTTCATTGCACTGTCAGCACCAAACTCAAAGCGGGAAGTAGCTCTCGAATAGTTTGCCAGCCCTTCATGGGGCACTTAAACAAAACACATCCAGACTCACACTGTGCCGGGGTAATCCACAGTCGCCAATCTTAAATAACCTACTGGTTTACAATGTTATGAATTGCCCAAATCTGTTAAAGAGAGAACACGTGAAGAGGTGCATCATCTCCACTAACAGATTATCAAGCCATCCATTATCAGAATTGCAAAAAAAAAAAAAAAACAACAAAGAAAATCCTTCTACAAAATCTTTTGGTTTTCTTCCCAGTAGTGAAGTACCTGTAAGTAAACATTAACTGTTTTATAAATGCAAAAAGTTTTTGTCTTTTAACAGAATCAGAAAACAAGAACACAGGGAAAGTAAGCATGCAGGCCCTTAATAATAATAATAATAATATTAATAATAATTCTTTACATTTATATAGCATTTTTGTCACTATTCAAAGCACTCTCCGTGCAGGGAGGACCTGGGATGCAAACCCACAATCTCCTTACTGCGAGGCAGCAGCGCTACCATACCAGTGTGGATCATGAGAAGCTATTCAGAGTGGACTAAACTGATTCAGTAACTGATGGAAACACAATATCTGTACACTAGAGAAATAAAATTGAGGACCCCTCTGCTCATAAGCCGTTTTTGCAGGTCCAGCATGTGCTTTCTGAATTTGATGCCAGAAGAGGGTCATTTATGGATTGTTCATGTGTGCACTGTATATTCATTTACAGTGCTTCTTTTATAAAAGTAAAAAAAGTAAACCTGGCTGTCGTTTTTGATTGCCTTTGATTGATTTTTTGGGGCAGAGTGGTGGCTCTGAAGCTAGGGATTTGCACTGGCAATCAGAAGGTTGCCGGTTCAAATCCCGTAAATGCTTAAAATGACTGTACTTCGTTGGGCCCTTGAGCAAGGCCCTTAACCTGCAATTGCTCCGTCCTGGGTGTTATGTTAATCTTCATCCAGCCCTGCACGTAGGCCCTCCAAACTGTATGGAAAAACTTGGGGATTGGTGGCAGAATTGGCACTCCAGCCACCATACAAAACCTCACACTGTTCCATTCCATCTGAAGTAGTGTGGTACTGAGGTGTCAACCATTGCATGGCTGCAATCTGGTCCTAGTCTGGGATCCTGAGTTTGTTTGTTGTGAGGTGGGTACAGCAATGCACTGTATCAGAGTGTGCTCCTAACCTCTCTCTTTTTCCTCTTAATTGATTTTGAATTAACTTTAGAACTTTGCCAGTCACAAACCTCAGGTGCTGTGTACTGAAGTTGTGGGTGCTACACCACCCTTACTGTAACAGCAACTTTCCTGCACATGAATTGCATACCACTTATTGATTGAATGTTGTGAGATGTTGCTATGATGTACGATATTGTGAAAATTTATAAATGTGTTACGATATTGTCAGCATCTGGAAATAACATATCACAACAAGTGTGTTTACATCCACTTTAATAATCCAGTTGTTCACAGAAACATCACTGGAACAAAAGAATTAATTTTCCATCAGAATTGAAGAGAAAAAGTATCTTTGGTTAATCACAATTACCTCTAACTCTAACACCCATATTCACTTACATAGCACTGCTTTAATTAGAGCAACAATAATTTACAAATGTTAAAAAAATCATAATATTACTGTACACAAGGTGGAGAGCCAATAGCTTCCCACATAGATTCCCACAGGGCATTCTGGGACTTGGAGTTCACCATCTCAGCCCTTATGGGTGTCATGAGTGCCTTTAGCGGGTGCTATGGAAGGACTTGGGGAGCTGTGCTTCTCTTATAGCCCGGAGGTACTGTCAGTGTGATTTAGGGTATTGGTTGTAAAGTTGTATTTATTATGAACATGTTCTTCTTAAGTTTTGCATATGCTGGATTTATGTCCAAATGTCTGTTGATGGCGTTCTCATTTGATAGCCAAGATTCGGCCACCTCTATGGCACTTTTAGTACTGGCCTTAAATCTTACTTGTACATTGTCCGAGTTAAAGGTATGTTTATCCTGTTGATTTAGTATGCGTATAGATCAGTGATCGTGAGTCCTTTTTTCTGACGGCGTTGCAATGTTCTTGTATACGTGTTGTGATTGTTTTTGATGTTTGTCCTATGTATACCGCTGGGCAAGAACTGCATGGAATGCTATAAACTGCGTTTCATGTTTCTACTGTCGATTTCTTGTTTTTAGCATTAAAGAGGATTGTGCGCAGATTGTTCGTGGGTTTGTGTGCTATTCTGATATTCGTAGCATTTGTAGTCTGAGTCCCGATCTGATTGTATGGGTGGGATCGGGACTCAGACTACGAATGCTATGAATGTAATTACTCCAATCTCCAGGCTTTCAAATAAATAAACCACACGCCGTGGTGCAGCATAAAGGGGCTTCACCTCTGACGCTGACGTTCGAGGTTTCGATCCCTGCAAGGGGTGCAGTGGAATATGTACGCCTGATGAGCCCAAATAAGGGTGAAGCAAGTGTTGCGTACTCTTTGCATTATTTGACAGTAAACTATGCAATAAATATATATATATATATATATATGTTGTGCAGTACTTACACTCTTGATCAAGCCACACCAGACACCCCCCTGCAAAAGCGAATGATTTGCCTTTTTATATTACAGTATATTGACGCAGCATGCAGTGTTGCCCAAGTAAGTATTGTTAAGCTCTGGTCATCTTGTCTGCTAGTCTGCCATCAGTCTGTTCAGATGTTTCACTTGCTCTGAACCAGCAGGTGGCACTGGTGTGCAAAGTGTAGCACACAGGAAAGAAAAAAACTCACTGGGACAACTGCAGTTAGAATTTTGGGTTAAAAAGTAGTCTTTTAGTCCTTAAGCTCATAGTGAGAAATTATGTAAAATTTGGTCCAGATTGTCAAAGGGTGTAGAGGTGAATAAGAGACAGAGAGAAAGACAAACTTTCAAGTTTACGTATATATCTGTAACTTTTACTGGTTACTGGTCTTTTATAAGTATGCTTTTCTCCAAGTAATTCTTATTATAATTTTTGTATAACACTTTTCGGCTGCATTAAATGTATTAAATGTTTATAAATAAACTATACTTATAGGAATATCCGTCCTCTGACTTTCAACTGTTTTTACTTTCAGTAAACTTAATGTGTAAATATTTGTATGAACACTAAAAGAGTCAACACCATAAGACATAAACTAAAAATGTTTCACAATGTGTCCCTGAATGAAGGGAGGCTCAAAATCAAAAGTACCAGTCACTATCTGGTGTGGCCACCAGCTGCTTGAAGTACTGCAGTGCATCTCCTCCTCATGGACTGGACCAGATTTGTCAGTTCTTGCTGTGAGATGTTACCCCACTCTTCCACCAAGGCACCTGCAAGTTCCTGGACATTTCTGGGGGGAATGGCCCTAGCCCTCACCCTGCGATCCAACAGGTCCCAGACGTGCTCAATGGGATTGAGATCCGGGCTCTTCCACTGCGAAGATGATCAGCTGTCCTTCCTGTCTCCCTGTAGCGCTGTCTTAGGCGTCTCACATTGCGGACATGGCAATTTATTGCCCTAGCCACATCAGCAGTCCTCATGCCTCCCTGCAGCATGCCTAATGTACGTTCACGCAGATGAGCAGGGACCCTGGGCATCTTTCTTTGGGTGTTTTTCACAGTCGGTAGACAAGTCTCTTTAGTGTCCTGCGTTTTTAGAACTGTGACCTTAAATGCCTACTTTCTGTAAGCTGTTAAGGTCTTAACGACCATTCCACAGGTGCATGTTAATTAATTGATTATGGTTAATTGAACATGCATGGAAAACATTGTTTAAACCCTTTACAATGAAGATCTGTAAAGTTATTTGGATTTTTAAAACATTATTGTTGAAATACACAGTCCTGAAAAAGGGGCGTTTCTTTTTTTGCTGAGTATATATATATATATTATGCTGAATAATCACAAAAATTTCCATAGTGCCACAACGATTTTAAATACCGTGTAGCAGAAAGGAAGCCACCCAGTGCTTTGTTTCCCACTCTGGCATTTGATAATGAAGGTGGGGTCCGTGTGTATGTCGTCCACCAGCTCTTTTAATGGCAGTTGTTGTGTTTCCCACTGTGACCCTGTTCAGGGTTAAATGGATTAGAAAATGACTGACTAACAGTACATGTCATATGTTCTGTGATTCAAGTGTACATGATGCTGTGTTTAGTGCTATTTATTGTCAGTCATGTCAGTCAGTCATTCTCCAACCCACTATATCTGAACACAGTATCACAGGGGTCTGCTGGAGCCAATCCCAGCCAGCACATGGCGCAAGGCCGGAACAAACCCCAGGCAGGGCGCCAGTCCACCACAGGCTATTTATTGTGATTATTATTAATATTAAAATTACATTTAAGCTTTTTTTTGAGTCTTATGTTTTATTCTGATTATTACATCTGCAAGGAAAAGGATTTTGCTGTACTTTGTATGTGTGACAATAAAAAGACCTTGACCTTGAATTACTATATATTGTGTCAGACTGTTCAAGTGTACAGTACAGTTGAACTCAGTGATTTTATTAAGACAAGATGATATTTATGCAAATAATGGACTGCACATTTTGTTAATCTTTCATTTAGGGTTTAGTCATGCTGGACTATTTTTCTCCTGCCTTTAGAAAAGGAGTTGCATTAAAAGCCAATCACACCAGTAATCCTCGCAACACAAGGCTACACTGCATTCATTTTAAAATCACTTCACACTGTCACAGCCTCTTATGTTCTATTTGCTGGGCCTGCTCTGGAAGTGAGCTGTGGGGCATTTCCTCTGACACTGGATATGGTCCCACGTGTCCACATTTCCACTAGAATTCTGTCATCCATTTGTCCATTATGTGACCCTGGTATTCCATTACAGAATCACAAGGAGCTATTGCCTACTTCAACAACACGAGGTGTGATGGGATACCAGTCCATCACAGGGCACACACACATTCACTCTCCATTTATACCAGTCCATCTTAAAGATGCCACTTTCGATGCCGGCCATGCACCTGATGGGTCTGGCATCCCAAGATCTTCAACCTACAGCTAGTATATGAATGCCTGAATTACTTAAACAGTCAAGATAACCAGAAAATGTTAAAATGTATACTTTCTCACAAGAATAATCTACTTGTTGGTAAAACTGTACATTTTGCATTGTAAAGAATTTTCAGTTCTATCCTTTCCATATGATGTGGTATAAAATATAGCATGACAATATTCCTTAATTCTTTAAAGCACAGATCAAATTTGAGGTTACAGCAGAAGGAGACAGGGCTTGATTTAATTATCTCTTCATAAAAATATTACACCATCAAAAATGCCTGCAGTTTGTTTATTGAGTACTGCTATACTTGCTAAGTGAACCTACAGCATCCTCCCTTTGCCAGCTGCTGGCATTAGAGCAGTAGGCCTGAGAACCTACAAGAACTGTATGTCAGTGTTTAAAGGTTTTTATTATAGTCTGAGGCAACCAAAAATGAAAATGTGAAAGTGAGCCAACTTTCAGATTTGATTAAAACAATAAAATAGCATCACTAGCATGTCAGCTCCCACAAGTGGTAGTCCATTGAAGTAACTGCAAGAAATGAAAAGATGTCTGTTATTTTTAAGACCATTTAACCATTTTAAAGGCAGATGCTCAAATACTGTATACTGTATGTGTATTCATGATGAAGTGCTCCTATTCTAGCCACAGATAAAGAGGTAATGGAAAAGGTCATGGAGGCCTCAGGCAGCACAAGAAAGGACACATTAGAATCCAACTGTAGAATGGACTCTTAGAATTGCGATGCGTGCATTGCAAAGAAATTTTGACAGTAATGAATAATGAATAATTCCAGGGGTTTCGAAGCCAAACGTGTTCTGGTAGTCATCTTAACTCCATGCTGAAACCACCTCAGCTAGTGGTCTTGATCCATGGGAACAGCAATTCCAATTCAATTGGTGAGCTCTTCATTGTGTCAGCCCTGCTCTGGTACCCCACTTTGGCCACTTGTTTCATTTAATCATAACCCGGGTCTCATAAGCCTATATAAGGATGAATATAAAAAATGGAAGAGCTTAAATAGAATACAATACAATACAATTTATTTTTGTATAGCCCAAAATCACACAAGGAGTGCCACAATGGGCTTTAACAAGCCCTGCCTCTTGACAGCCTCCCAAGCCTTGACTGTCTAAGAAGACAAGGAAAAACTCCCAAAAAAACCCTAGTAGGGAAAAAATGGAAGAAACTTTGGGAAAGACAGTTCAAAAAGAGACCCCTTTCCAGGGAGGTTGGGTATGCAGTGGGTGTCAAAAAGAAGTGGGTCAATACAATACAATACACAAAACAGAACACAAGTAATCCTCAATATGGTATAAAAATTACAAAATATCAGAAGTATTGAACAGAATTTAACAGTAGATGATATCACATAATACGATTTGGATTTGTTTAGAGTCCTGGAGACCCTGGCCATCAAGCTGCCTCCCCCTATTGGCCATTCCACAGCTGAGTCAGCGCTAGGCCAGCCAATCCGATGAAAGGACTCATCTACCCGATGATTCCTGCGATCCTCCATCAGGGATGACTTTACCTTAGGCAGGCGAAACAACCTGGAAGGTGGGCTGTGGCACCAGTTGCCACATTTAAGTACCGAGAAGTGAATCAGAATAGGTAAGGGTTAGTAACAAATTATAACTACCATGTAACGTCTATTTTAGTGCTAATGACTAACAACAGAGATGCAGTTTGTACAGTTAATCAGCCACTCTAGTCAGGATATGCTAAACTGAAGTAGTGAGTCTTCAGTCGGGATTTAAAATCTAAGACCGAAGGGGCATCTCTTAGTCATCTCTAGTAGCAGGCAGAAATCTAAAAAAAAATCTATAAATCTATTCTAGTATGTTAGTTTCCACTTTATCATCAGATTTCTGTACAATGTTCACCAAATTCCCTCCACTCTACTGATTTGTTGTTCAGTCTCATAATCTTCTTGAATTTAGCTCTTGAATAGGCAGGTAGACCAAACCACTCTTCAGAGACAGGAGCACAAACCTCAGAGATGGCAAATTACTTCAAAAACATCACCCTAAACCTGCTAAAAACAACTGGATGACGTCAATCAAAAGAGGGGTCACAAAACCTTCAGGTCCCCAAACTGGATATTTTCTAAGCCTTGGTTCTTCCATTCTCAAACATCAGTAGACAAGACGCATCCCTAGAGGAGCCTGAAACACATTTATAATAGAGTACTCCATACTCTTCAGGAAACTTCCACAAGATAAAACAGAATACACAGATATAAAGACGTGCAGACAAGATTAGCAACCTCTCACAACCCCTCAATTATTTGGGTAAGGACAAATAGCTGGTCTACTGTTCTACAGACAGCACAGAAGTACCACTGCTCTTCCAGAATCTGATATTCGATTATTAGTCGGAGGCTTCATTGCAATTCCAGGGCAGGGATGCTCAGCAGTATAATTTCCTGATACTTACAGCACATCATCCTGTGCCCATTTTTAAAAAATGTGAGCTACAACCTTCCTGTACCAATACAAGGCATAAATTATTTATGTGGGTTCTAACCAAGACACTTGTACGTTATCCAACGTAAAATATTAAATACAAAATACAGTGGACTATTTCTAGATATAACATTGATAAAACACACCTTGTAAATTAAGAGGTGTTTGGAAATGCATTATTTGAGTCTTCATTCATGTGATCATGAAGGTGTTTGACCACGTATACTGAGCACAGGCCTCTCCAGGAACACATCCCATGCCTCTTCCTCATTGTCATAGATTTGCTTCTCATTAAAGGCCTTTTGTACAGATCGTGCGCCAGTCGGCATCTGCACGCCTTCTAAAAAAATGATTGTTAATTTCCCAGCAGACAATACATCAGCAGAGGAGATCTACAGAATACACCATGTCTTATTTAAAAGAGATAAAGTGAAAATCACCATAGTCTCCATAGATTAATGCAATAACACATTTGGGAATAGTAGGCAAACACGAGAACTGAGGATTTTAGTTGCCTTTACTGGCTGTAGTTGTTAACAAGTTTAAAAGAGATCAGTGCAGTTAAGGCAATCAGAAATCCCCACTTCATGAACTGCTCCCCAATAATTATTGGTGCATTTAGAAATTTGCAAGTTTGCTCCAGTGTCACTCAATAAAGCACAGGGATTCACACCCACCGCCTTAGCCAGTAAGGTCACACTTCCATTCATTCCATACTGTAATACAGAAATAAAAAAGAAAATCATAGAATATGAGCAGCTGCACATATGTGTGTAAATCTAGTTGCAGTGTTTATTTTGAACAGTCAACGGGTAAGCAGATTAAACAGTACAAGGATGGAAGGAATATATTACTTACATTTTTTTAAGGCCTCTTTGATTAAATGTGACAGAATAAAGTACGTTTTGTAATCTTATGGTAAGAAAGGTTAAATAGGTTTTTGTATGTTTTCAGAAGAAAAAGTAGAAAGAAAAATAATGCTAAATGTGCAATCAGATCAGAAGTAAAAGAAGTATAAACTTAAGGGAATACAAAAACAGTCCAGTGAAGTGAGACCTCTGAAGGACTAGGTGTTTTTAATGACAGTTGCTTGTGTTGAAAGCTCTTAAAATGCAGATTAGCTCCCCGGGGTGGCAAATCAAAATTGTCAACCTATGTAACATACTTGTTAGAGAAGCTACCAAATCCAAGCAGTTACTTTGATTGCGAGGGACAGTAAGCCAGCATGGGGTATCATAACCTAAATGCAGACAAATCAGCTTGATGACTTTCAAAGCCTAGAGAACTGCTACAGGCAAGGGTACTCCTGTCTTACCGAAATTAAAGAATACAGTAATCAATATTAATAAGATATAGTTTTAGAGTAGTCAAATCTGTATGCAAATCCTTCCAATCTAATTCTGGCAGATTCACACTGTATGTTAGAGGAGACGGAGGTAACAGAAATAAAGGCAAAACACACATAATACAGACAGCTCTGTGTCTGATGGCGAGGCCCCATTCCCGACTACTTCACCACATAGCAGGTGTCGCAGCTGCCTTTGACAGTCTTCTATATGCAAATTAATTCTGATTTTGCCTTTTTTTTAGTGAAAATATTCTGATAACATAGATCAAGCAGTTGGTTTGCTTATATTGTGTTGCTTGTGCAACTGTCCTTGGTTCATTTAATTTCAATTTAAAATTTGACTAAAGTCACATAAGGCAGTGAGTTATGTGACCTCATAAATAAAAGAATTTATGATTTGCATCAATTATGTCTAAAATATAATACTGCTTATATGTATATACATTTATATATAGAAAGAGGGAGGGAAACGTTGCTAAAATGTATGAGACGTAGATGAGCAAAAGAACAAAGTAAGGAAATGGTAAGTGACGTAACAGAAAAACACATAATTACATGAAAGATGTGAAAATTATACCTTGTTCTTTCTCTCCCAAACGCGAGTGTATTTAAGTCAAACCATATAGGTTTTGGGAGGTTAACATTCACATTATAGCATATTACTGAACGTGTCCCAGATGCATTTGTGTGTGACAGGCTACTTATCATGCTATATGCATTACCCTGTTAGTTACAACTGTATTAGGATTCATCTTCTTTAAATTCTTTACATGTATTGAAGATGGAGTCTCGTTAGTGGCTAACTGAAATCACAAAAGGTAGAAAAATGTGGTGTGATAGCTGAGAAGCTGAATTTGAAATAAGGTGACAGTCCTCAGATGATTAACCTGTTCACCTCCTGTATGCATTATCTTGTGAGATGATGTCACTGTGGCAGTGTGGCACAGTAGTTACTGCTGCTGCTGCCTCACTCTGAAGGAGGCTGGACACTGTTGTAGGTGATGCTTACACATACTTGCCATGTCGGCCTTTTGTTCTTTTTGGAGTACTCCAATTTTTTTTGCCATAACCCAAACATATGCATATAATTTGGCAACTCTAAACCTAGTTGAGAATGTGTGAGTGTGGGTGTTTTAACTAGCTGGTTCTAGCCTTGTTGTGGCTTTATGTTGGAACAAGCCTGTTTATGAAAGATTATTACATTAATACATTATTGTTCCAATTAGGACAGGAAGCTGGGGTTAGTGCTGCTCTCTTCTGGCTACAACACCTGAAAAGGGGCCTCCACCACTTTTCAGGTTAATTGACTGATGTGTGGATGTACAGGTGCAGCCGTCCAGAATGAGCACTGCACACAATAGTACCTTTACAGACATTTTCAGTAATTTGACTGTACTACCTCGTAAAAACCACATGGTGGAGCAGTGAAGTGCCATATCGAGCATTTCAGTTTCTACTTTAAAAAGAATGGGTTTGAATCACGACAAAGGACCAGTGACAGCCTTTTTCCACACAGAGCAGGAGTTCTCAAGCCGTTTACACCATGCCAGCTTTTCAAAAATAGATTTAACCCTACCCTGTTTTGTTCAGTAATTTAAGTATATACTTCTACCAAAAAAAAGCGATCGATAAAGGGGAAATTTTAAGTCATTTTTAATTTAAGTTCAAATAATAATAACAAAAATAATAGCACATAATAATGCTATTTCATTATTTAAAAACAACTAATAATGAGCAGATACTGGTAAACCTGAACAAAACACACTATCGATAAGAACACATTAGTCCGTAAGATGCTTACTTTCCACCTACAATTTTTGGTATTCTTGCTGAAGGTGTTGAAAGAGCAAGTCTCGTGTCATTTTTGGGGACGAATTGAGATCTTCATGATTTTAACTTATATAAACAAATTTACCTACCTGCACTGTTTGCAATCACATTTGTTGATTTGAAACTGGTATCTCTATATATAATCTTCATTTGGATCTTGAATCTTTGTTTGTCTGCAAATGAATTAGAAGAAGAAGCACTAGATGGCAGTAGAGAGACAGCTAAAACATAGGCATTGCATTAAGAATCTCCTCCAGGCTTATACTACTGAAGACTGTAGTACTCCAGTCACACCTCAAAACACAGACATTCAAACTAAACAAATTGTCGTGCTTTAAATTAACTAAAGAGATCTTCATTTAGATCTTGATCTTTAGTTGTCCACGAATTCCACGCATGCGTAGACCACCTTCCAGTTTAGTACGTTGTTGTTACTCACGGATGTGCCGGAAAAACTAAAGGGGTGGTGGACAGTGTTACGCTGGTTAGCTCCTGAGGCCTGGTTAGAGAATGAGATTGCCGAAGATAAAAGGTACGTGCCTACGTAACATATGAATGAAAGAAAGACAATGGGTAAAATGAATGACAACGTAACAGCATGTTCCGGAAATTATTATTGCTCATATGTCAGTGAAGTGATCCCTATTTATGCTTTAAAGAGCCTGGATACCTGTGTGTCCCCCTTTTATAACCATTGCTCCGTGTATATTGCCTTACTCTTTGGATTGCCACAAAGCAACCTGCGAGATTGGAGAAAGGTTGAGAAGACATCATGAGAGGAAACGATAGCGTTGTGAAAACGAGACAGACTGTAAACGGACAGAAGCAGAAATGCTCCTACACCACCACATAATTACTATTCAGACAGTGATTCTGAGTAGGCCGTTCCTATCAAATCAATGTCCAAGGGTTTTCTTTTGTAATTTTGTTTCCCTTATAAAAAATCATAATGCTGTGCGACGAAGGGCCCAGTTCACGACTGGCAGCCACGTTTAAACAGGGAGCCCTTCATAGACAACTTTAACACGCGCAACGTAGTTGGGCGCACATGGCTAGTTATACTATAGTTTGTGAATGTTACATTCACATGGCAAAACTCTTTTAAAAACATTAATAACAGCACAATTGCTTTCGTTGTTCTTTTCAAGAAATCAAAGAACTGAAGCTTATGTTCATGACTCGGGGTCGGGGGGGAATAATAGAGTTACTTCACAAAATTATTGAGTTATCTCATGAAGATACTGCCTGCTTAACCAGCAGTACGCACGTCTACTAACAGCTGTAAAGAATGGGCATGGCTATAGTGCGCAATCAGATAACATGAAATAAACAGACGTTATAAAATTATTACTATAAATGCTGAGGATTAAATTTAATCTGCCCAGTTTAGGGTCACAGGGAGCTTCCCATTATCTTAGCATATATACAATATTTAGATTTTTATAGATATCAATTTCTTTAGAATGACAATCTCATATTATTTTTACTAAAGTTCTATCTATCTATCTATCTATCTATCTATCTATCTATCTATCTATCTATCTATCTATCTATCTATCTATCTATGTATCAAGTGATTTCTAAAAAGAAAATGATTGTCATCTGTGATAACAAACACAAGTATTCAGAGTAAATGTAAATATTATAAAATTACATAAATTATATAAACTCAGTATACTGTAGTCAGAACGTATGCTTCAAAATTACTTCCAAAATAATCATAGTAAGTGATCTAGTAACCAATAAGTTTCCTATTAAATGGATTTAAATGTGTACAGTGAAAGATTAAAAGAAGCAATCAAATCACTAACAAACAATAAATTATGAACTCCACCTTTTGCTCATTTTTTCTAGCCATGCACATAAGGTGTTGCCCTCTTCATGGTTTTCTCTATTATTGCACATTTCTAAGATTGAATGCTTTCAGATCTTCAACCAAGATCAAATATTAGGTAGAGGGACCTCAATAAACAAAAACAACATTTTTAACACATTTCATGAATAAAATTATCCATTATTAACTGGCACTGTGTGAAAAAGTAATTGCCCCTAGTTAGATCAATTCAAATAAAGAATTAATTAGAGTCAGCTTTTTGGACACAATCAGGCTTCATTACGGTCAGCCGTGCTCAGCACAAACTTCACTTATTTAGACCTCACCATCAGAGTAAGAAAGGTGCTGAGGAAAATGGACTTCACTGGAAGTTCCAAGGCAAAAACCATAGCTAACAAGTAAAAACATAAATGCTCAACACTCTTTTGCCAGAAGGTCTTTGGATGTTTCTCAAGCATTTTAGGAAAATCTGCTATGGATAAATGAGACAAAAATTTAAATTTTTAGATGACTTGGGTACTAGCATGTCTGTCTGTCTGTAAAAACATCATTCGGATTCAGCGGTGCCCTGTCTTTACTACATGACGCTCGTAACATTTCAGAAGTTTTCAGTAATGCATTTGCACTAGCTTAAAAATCCAGCACATGGAGCAGTAATAGGTTCAAATGGCATGATATCTGTGATGACCACCAGGCAAGGACTTCTTGTGACCTCTGTTCAAATCCTTGTCAAGGCTAACTGACATTTTTTTCTTAAATTGTTGAAATTTAAGTTGAAGAACATTTGGACTTGTATTGGTTTTGAGCTGTTGTTGTGCTCTAGTGTGTGAACATGACGTGTGCTTTTCAGGCTTATATCCTCAGTGAGTAGTATATTTACTTTATTAATAGTAATAATAGTAATAATAATAACACATTTCATTTAAATAGCACTTTTCCCATGCTTAAAGCACTTTTGTAGAAAATGCAAACATTAATACTGTACCTTACCATTTACTAAGCCTGCATAATCCTGGGCTGTCGGTGGCTGGAGTCTATCTCAGTAAGCATGGGTTGCAACACAAGAAAAATCCCTGGGCAAGGCGCCAGTTCCTCGCAAAATGAACATGCACAAACCACATGGGTCAATTTAGCATCATCAGATACACCTGCATGTAAAACAAAACCATGAATTGTGGGAGGAAACCCATGCAGACAAAGGGAGAACAAGCAAACTCCATGAAAGGAGGACCCAGGACACAGACACAGGTCTACTTATTGTGAGGCAGCAGCACTACCTTTGCGCAACAGTAATAACAACTAGATTTTGTAAAATGTACTTTTCAATCAGTTCAAGGCATGTTACAAGATAAAAACAAAATATCAACACTGTAGATAAATATTCTGTGAAAATGTATACAAACGAACACAATCCTTTTCATTAATTCTTTTTATTTGCTAACAACTACTACCCAAAAAGGCAGTGTCTGTAGAAAAAACAAATGGTGTTGCAGAAAATCAAAAACATAATGCTGAAATAAAACAACAGCTCTAAACATAAGATTTTTATATAAAATAAATGTATCATTGCTGTAGATTCCCATATTTTATAAAATTAGAACAGAATAAAGAAAATATATGGTACCCAAAATACGTAAATAAAAGAAAAAAGCTAACCTAATAGTTGGGGTCAGTTGTTACATGTTCCAGTGGCCGCCATTCACGTACTTTGCCACCTGCAGGGAGTCGGTCAGACCAGTCTGCACTCTCCACAAGTTGTAGGGAAACACTCCTGTGTGTGCATGAATTGACATCAAATGAGCATTCAACCTGAAGCAAAATGCAGCAGTACATCCGCAAGGATAGAAGAAGATTAGGTGTATTAGATCATGAAATCAGAAGGGAGATTTGTAAAGTCTTGTGTTTGTCATTCCATAACAGAAAGGAAAAATTCACCATATCTGGAAACATTCATATACTTACTGGTGCTGTCAGGCAGCATGTCAATTGGTTGTCAACACACAGTGAGCTCATGATACTTTCCAAATTTGAAACGGTGTTTAGAAGTCATGATGCAGTTATATAATCTGTCTTCTCTGCAATTTGTTCTCCTGTAATGTGTCAAAGTGATGGGATCCAGAAAATGCAGTCATTAAATTTGACATGCTGTCCAACTAGAAGGCCACTAAGTTGCTGGCCTTAGACAACTTTCCATTTTATACCACTCTTCAAAATCCCCTGATCAGGATTTGATTAGAGGTAGAGACTTGAGGGGATTAATGTTCAGTTTACTCACAACTCATTCTTTTGGGATGTCTTGGTTATTTTTCATTTGCAGTTGTATTACTAAGCTTATCATTTCCTCCCTCCATCTGATATGGATGAAGTCATTGCTGGCACCATTTTGGTCTTTATCAGGGGATATGTTGGATATCTCCAGGAGTACATTTGTGTTGCATGGTGTGTGATGTCATGGCAGTGACGCAGGGAAATGGGGCATTTTGGAACTAGGTGTTGGTGACCCAGGGGCATCGGCAGTAGTTTGGGACCAATACAACCTCATTTAGAACCCCTTGCAATTAGTTATAATGGAGCAGTGGTTCCAAGGCCACACGGCCACCCAGCCCCCACTAGGCATTCTACCTAACATATATGATCTCAATAAGTCAGGCATCACGTGGAAGAATTAGACGATGATGGTCATGTGGACCTCTGGCCTTCAATCCATCAATGTAGGGTCAGCATGGTGCTTTGATTGGGTGGTGTCGTAGATCGCCACCACAGAAAACTGGAAAAAGAACAGCAGAGAAAGTAGGAGTTAGTACGGATTTCGAAGCCACCATTAATAATAATGATAATTAAATGCATATACAGAATATCAGGATTAAACTAAAATAAAGCTATGAGAAACCCATGTTAAAGTAATGAGTTTTCAGTAGTTTTTTTAAAGTGCTCCACCATCTTAGCCTGGTGAATTTCTATTGGTAAGCTATTCCATATTTTAGGTTCATAACAGCAGAAGGCAGCCTCACCACCTCTTTTAAGTTTAGTTCTTGTAGTAATAAGCAGACAATCATTTGAAGATCTAAGATTACAATTTGAAGTATAAGGTGTAAGTCATTCTGAAATTTAGGATGGAGTGAGTTTATTTAAGGCTTTGTAAACCATAAGCGGTATTTTAAACACAATTCTAAATGACACAGGTAACTAGTGTAGTGACATCAGAACTGTTGAGATGTGCTTGGATTTTATTTTCCTAGTTAAGATTCTAGCAGCTGCATTCTGCACTCGTTGCAACCAATTGATAGCTTTTTGGGGGAGTCCTGAGAGGAGTGCGTTACAGTAATCTAGTCAACTGAAAACAAAAGTGTGAACTAATTTTTCAGCATCTTGCAAAGTTATAAGAGGTCTAACTTTTGCTATTTTAATTAAGTGAAAATCTGCTGTCCTAGTGATCTGATTAATATATGATTTAAAATTTAGGTCTGAGTCAATAATCACCCCTAAATTCTTTACCTGTGTCTTATCTTTTAAGCCTAATGGATCAAGTTTATTTCTAATACATCCATTTTTGCAAATTACTAAGGTTTCTGATTTCTCCTTATTTATTTTTAATCAATGGCAGCTATTCGACGACTATTTGGAAGGTGCCTCATTTCACACAACGATGACTTCCATGGCTAGATCTTACTGTTTGTGATTTTTTTTCTGTAGGGACATTTTAAAAGCCAAGTGTACCACATACCTCCTGAAACCATTGCTGAACTTGGCTTACCTCTTGACATGTTAAGTCGAGCAATGCACAATTTCTACAACAGGCTGTCAGAATGTGTACGGAGAAATAGACAACGCCTTCGTGATGTTTTCTTCAAAACATAACATGAATATTGATTACCATCATTAGTTGCATATCCTGTACAATACATTTCATCATTACATTTATTTTGTAATGTGTTTATTAATGCATTGAACATCAAATGAAAATTTCCCGTTTCCCTGCACCACCCTGTATTGAAGAACAAGCCACACGTTACGTGGTGTCTGAACTTTGTTGTTCAAAGAGAAAGAATCAGCGCTACAAGAAGAATAGCACATTGAGCAATTTCTTTTGTTTTCAGGTATTTCCTTTCATTGTTGAACTTGTGCCTGCTTTGTGCTTTTAGGATTTTTCCTTACCCCTTTGGTTTTGATCACCTATCTGAATGTAATGTTTTTTGACTCATTCTGTCTGAAGGTCTTTTACATTACCTGATGAGACATTAAACAATTCTGAGATCTAACATCTAAGTGTTACAGTCATTACCTGTCTGACTACTTCTTCTCAGTCTCCCTTAAAATCATTTCCTCGCTCTAAACATAAAATCCCTTTTTGTTATGGTGATCACTCTCTGTTGATTAGACATAAATAGTATAGTAGGAAACATCGCAGAGGAGAAACTGTTTTGGAATGTAAAGGGCGGGTTAAAATATTTTATATATTTGCTGACTAAACTCTCCTATCTCCAGTTTTATACAGTACTAGCAAAATACCCGCTCTTCGCAGCAGCAAAGTACTGCCTTAAAATTTTTATTAAGAAGAAAATTAAACCTTTTTAACTGAGGGAAAATATACCAATAATTATTTGTTAAGGATCTCTTTGTATACCACATTGTGAGTTCGGCCCTCTGGTTGTAATATGACCAAGCTGTGCAATGAGCTTACTTTTGAGCATGCAATGTACAGTTGGCCATGTGAACAGTAATCTTGTTTCAAATCTCACAGCTTTGATTGCTGCTGTCATAATCGTTTTGAGTTTCATGGTTTGTTTCAATTACGACAGTATTTGTAGGACTTGTGTTGAAGAGACAATTCACATCTGTCAAGCATTGTAAGCATACAACCGGTTTCATCGATAACTTCACTTCCAACTTTTGAGAGTTTAAACATTCATTAACATCAAAGTGTCCACTACTGAAATCGTCACCTGTGAATCTAAGATGTTTAAGAGGCATAGGCGGTTGTCGAAAGGTGTAAAATATTTGGCCGTTTCGGTACACTTGAAAGCGACAACCGAACAATTCAGTGGCAGCCATCAACTCACATGCAGATCCATAGGTGAAGGGCTTAAGCATTTCGCTCTTATAGTGCTCCTGTGGAGTATAATTATCTCCTGTACCGTCATCAGTCCACACCATGAACCTGTCCCAGTCATTCAATACATAAGACACAGTGTTCCTCCGGATATCAAGAGTGAGCCTGATATGGCCGTGCAATATGTAACACAGAGAATGGAAAAGGTAGGTGCCATCTCCGGGCATGGAAACCACTCGGTAAGTGACAGTTCTTTGATCGATGGTGATCACCTCGATAGACATGTTAATGGGGGTACAGTTGGAATGATAAAGGAAATGGGTACCTGAACAATGTAAAGTAAGTTTAAAATATCTACACAATAACTATAATCGTAGTAAACGAACAATAAAACAGCGGAGAAGCCATGGATTAAATAAAAAGGCTGTAGTTATCAGCAGGGAGACGTGAATCCCGTGGCAAAGCAAGGAAGGGAATGTAGAGACTGGAGCGACGGACGGCCTTATATAGGCAGGCAGCCAACAATGTGTGAGGCCTTGGGATGGGGGACCCAACGCCCCTCACACGGCGACCGAGCTGCAGGCTATGGACTTATATACGTAAGTAGGATTCAGTTAGTGTTGGGAACCCGCGTACCAAATTTCTTGAAGCTGGGCCCATAAGTAACAAAGACCATTGAAAGGTTCAATATGGCGGCCGACAGTGGCATCATACCACCGAAATAAGTACGTACATTGGTTTCGGTTAGCGCAGGGAAGCCGCCTACCAAATACGCGTAGAATTTCGAAATGAAACCTGCTTAACTTTTGTAAGTAACCTGTAAGGAATAAGCCTGCCAAATTTCAGCCTTCTACCTACACGGGAAGTTGGAGAATTAGTGATGAGTCAGTGAGTCAGTGAGTGAGTCAGTGAGTCAGTGAGTCAGTGAGTGAGTGAGTGAGTGAGTGAGTGAGTGAGGGCTTTGCCTTTTATTAGTATAGATAATATAACACCACAAACCTCTGCAATATTTAAGGTGGTCATCATATTTTTTTGGAGGTTTACTAAAATTCTTCAAAAGCATAGTAAAAATAGACGGCCATCAGATGTCCAGGAAAGTTGAGCCCAACACACTAGTACCTCTTACAGGTGGGATGCGGTTTTTGTTAAATATTGGAAGGTCTGACATTCAAAAAACATATCTCTTGATGTCATGCGGATATGTAGCGTTATTGTATTATTTCAAAATGTATATCTAGAACAGACTGAAGTGACAAGTATTTTTTGAAGTGTGGTCTACCTCTGTTTATCTGTGACTGTAAGAATAAGGTCTTCCTTGCAATGTTGAATTATACATTTCTAGTATGAATTGTTTTGCAGATATTCATAGACAGATTGTTCCTTTATCTGTATCTTCATTTATTGGTAGTGTCTTTATTGTGTACTGCCTCAAAAAAGAAAGGACCGGGGCCTCATGTATAATGCCGTGCGTAGAATTCACACTATTACATGGCATATGGACAAAAGCGCAAATGTGTTTATGCACAAAAAAATCCAGATGCATAAATCTGTGCGTACGGCAACTTCCACGTTCTTCCGCTACATAAATCCCGGTCAACGTGAAAAGTAACACACGTACACGGGCCTGCTGTCCCGCCCCAACTCCTCCCAGAATTATGCCTCTTTGAATATGCAAATCAATATAAATAGCCCTTAAACTTAGCCTTCTGTGAAAAGGCAATAGCAAAAGCAAGAGAGAAAATAGAAGAATTTCAGCAAATACCAAGTGGAGGCAAAGAAAACTGTACTCTTTGTTGGTTTAAACATTGGTATAAACAACAAAAGGAAGTTGATCGAGTGACATAGCATGTCAGAGAAACTCAAAAGCTTAAGTTCACAAAGTCGCACAGTGCCCGAAATTAAAAAGAAGTTGTCACATATCAAAGTTGCCGTGAAAAGGCGAGTCGTAGCCCACCATCTGAGTGTCATATGAAAGCTTATTAGGGTACAGAGAAAAAAAAAGGCACACAGTGGGGAAAAAGCATGAAATGTCAACTTTAATTTCTAAATTTCCACTTTAATCATGTAGTTTATTTTGTCATTATAGTACAACATCATACACTTAATCTTAAAATTGTTCCATTTACTAGTTTCTCAATCCCATCGTAACTAAAGTAGCATGTTAATGCTTTGTTTTGTATTTGATTTTCTATGTGCTCTATGTGTGTGAATCACTATGTGCTTCCGGGCTTTTTCTACATCTGAAAGGACACAGAATCCATTACATTCGTGATATTACAGCTCACTGAATAATTAAAATACTGAGATGTATACATGATATCATTATCATGATGATAGGAGTTAAAGCATGTTATTAAACATGGGAACACGGTGGTGCAGTGATTGTTTATGTCTCACGCAAGATGCTTACTGCGCCATGTGCTACCTTTCGATGAAATACTTTATTGTAGCAGTACTGTCTCTTTCAAACGGACCAACCTCTAATTCCTGTCCTTACTTTTCTTTCTCCAAATACCCAATCGCCACACATTCAGCTCTGAAATAGATGTTAAGCCATCTGTAAGCTTAGAACGCCAATTCTTCAAAACTTTTAAGGAACATCGAAATATCTTCATAGTACGTGTTTAATTATTCTATCCATCTATCCTTCCAGTGTCGCGTCTGCACCAGCAAGAGTACAGCACGGGGCAGGAACAATCTGTGAACGGAACGCCAGCGGCTTGCTTGGCTGGCTTGCTCCGTTGTTAACCCTATAAATCCTCTTGTAAGATTCCTCACACCATACTTTGACTATCCAATCTATTTGGCAATGTCATCTATCCATGCCCCCTCCTCTCCAATACTCTTATAATTTTAAGAATATTACCACCTCTTCAAAAATCTTACCTATAAAACATTCAATGTGTGTTTTTGCCTAGATTATACTCTACTCTGTGCAAACCCTTTATGTCATTTGTGTCTATCTGGGGTATTAGACACTGTTAGATGCTTCACATGTTTTCATGTTCTGTCATAGCTACTTTTTGGTCCAATGTGGCCCCTTTTCTGTTTTCCATTCTTGTCATTAACATTCCTCTCTTCCCTCATCATTTTCTTCTGCCAGGTCTTTATTCCCACTCACTAAATCTTCTTCAAAAGAGAATATGCTCCCTCAGCTATCTCGATGCAAAATCCATTTTATAACCTGTTGGAAATCCTGTTGGAGAACTTCTCTTCTTAATTTAACCTTATTGGAGCTATCAGCAGCAATGATTAATGGGTCCTCTGGGACTAATACTAGCAAGTTGCAGCACTGGCTCAAAATTATTCACAACTGGGTGTTGGGGATACTTGCCTCTGATCATGGGAGTGCCTCAAGGGCCCCAAGGACCAGTTGGCTTCTCCAGCTACATACAATGCATGTTATTAGTTCAAAGTGTTGGAGAATGGAGGGCTACTTACTTGATTATATTATTTATTTGTGCACACATTCATTTACATATTTGGCCCATATTTGACCCTTTGATTGCTTTAAAAAACATTAATTTAATCTTTTGCAGGTATCATCGACAATAAGGGATCGAATGCTTGGTTTTGATTTGTTTTATCCATAAAATGTTATTTTTTATTAACAAAATGAACATGAAAACTAGTGATTAATTGCAAATATTTTAAAAAAAATCTGAAAAATGTTGTAAAGAGATTATGTTTCTGCCATGACTAACCAATCGTTAATGTTTTGTTCTAGGTGGTGTGACAAACACGGCTCAGTATCAGAACAGATTAATGGTATATGACCCTGGTCAGGTGTGTACTTTCTTTGACTCATTTCACTTTTTATTTATCTGTGTCTGTTGTGAATATCATATACTATATAACATGTACAGTAAATGCAAAACAATATTGAATACCTCATGACACTTTGAGTGTCATTTAAGTATTCTACGTTGCTGTGATGCAGTGAAATATTTAGTAACCAAGTAAGGAAAAACAGAGTAGCAAAGCATCTAATGCCAATGCTGACCACTTGCCCACTGGGAAATTGACAAACAGATGTGTTTAGTAGGGGCTAGAAACCTACAGGGTGCCATTAGTGCCAACAGATTGATGAAATTTGGAGTCAATGTGTGTCTGGAATTTAATGTTTGTCCTATGTAAGAAGTAACATGTGCTTTCCAGCAGAGTAAAGCATTGTGGTTAATGTGTAACTGTTTGTATAAAGTGTGACTTTAAATCAGAATGTTGCCAGTTCAATTCTCGTATCTGACTCATTTAATCAAGAAGCTTAGACTGTCTGTGCTGCAAATGTAAGACATGTACATAAATAGAAGTACTGTATCCTTAACTTGAAAGTCACCTTGGATAAACCAAACCACTTAATTCATGTGGGGGAGAACCCATAGAAACACATGTAGAATGTGCAAACTTCACACACAGGCACAGACTGGGATGGGGTTCAAACTCTGAGTCCGAAGACCTCCGGAGCTGTAAGGCAGCAACCTTAAGCCTGTCGTGTAAGTAATGGCAACAAACCGGCAATTCAGAATAAGTCGATAGTACTAGGGTGTTGTACTGTGTTAGCCATTATGAATGTAGAGAAAAGCCAAGCAAAATGACACCTTTTACTGGCTAACTAAAATGATTACAATATGCAAGCTTTCGAGGCAACTCAGGCCCCTTCTTCAGGCATCTTGCCTGAAGAAGGAGAATAAGTCAAGAACAAAAAGTGTTTACGAGAATGAAGGCCACAGAGGATTCTGTTGCTATTACTTATTCCACCAAAAATAACTCTTTAAACACACAACCTGTTGTGGGAATCAGCACTGCATTGTAAAGAAAGAAGTGAAAAGAGTAATTGCAAGTAAAGACCACTGGGAGTTTGACAAACAGATGTGTGTTGTAGAGGCGAGAAGCCTGCAGGGTGCTATTAGCAGTGGCAGAATGATGAAATTTGGATTTCCTGAAAAAAAAATGTGTGTTTAAGAGTTATCTTTCAAAGTATCTTGACTGCAATAACAGATAATCCATTTTAGACCAGCAACACCTAAAAAAGTTGATTAAACATCTGAAGCAACTAATAAAAAAATATTCTTTTAGAACAGCAGGGTTAATAGACAATATGTACCAAGATCATCAAGCTGAAAAATATGCCAGTCAAACAGGAATAGTGAGAATCATAGCAATGGCACCAATAACAAGGCCCACTGGTGGCAAATTTCAAAAGCTCACAGTAGTCAAAATCTAGGAAAGAAATGGAAACCACCTACTAGTAAGATCCAGATATGCTGATGTCTAACATGTTTTTAATTAGATCCCATTAACATTAAATCTGTTTTCAATTTCTAATCTGATGCATCTGGTAGACTTTTTTTTTTTTCCAAGGTTGCTATCTTAGTGCAACAACATTAAAACAATTAGGGGACGGTCAGTTTAATAGCAGCAAAGGAGATTCCCAAATAACTCAGAAATTGAGACGTGAAGGGTTATCACACGGCAGTCCTGGGTGGCTGGGTGGGATACTGGGATGCCACAGGTGGACAGGTGCAGTGCCCGTCACTTGACATACTCAAAGATATAAATCTGTGCTGAAAGTCAGAGGCCACCTCCCTATGCTAGTGTGCTTCAATCAGTTTCCATTTGTGCCTCTGCACTAAACTGTCACCATAGTGAAAGAAGGTTGACTTAGAACTACCAAGAAACCACTGGAGACCAGGCTGAAAGATCAGAAAAGGGTCTCAGTGCCTGGCTGTCCAAAGAATGGTGGAAATGCATGAGGACTAGTGAGAGGTCAGCTGAAATCCTGTCCATCAGAGCTAGGTATCTGCAACTCAGCACATATAACTGGCCAAGCGAGTCCAGGACAGGATATGGCTTAGTGGTCTCGAAGGCAGGCAAAGGCAACGGTGATCAGGTACTCCTTGAGATCTTCTGGACTTAACTTTAACCTCCAAAGTAATATTGTTCAGGTGTTTGAAATTTAAAGGTGAAACCATGTTAGTGTGACATTAAGTGTAGAGATTAAGAGGTGAGCTGGATGAATTCTCATTAGCAGAAAGGAGGTGAAGTCCAAAGTTTTGAGAAAACAGGGAAAGAAATGGAAGGACAGGAGGTGTAATGTTTCTGGAGATGGGAGAATGTGAGCACTCCACTAAATGGTGAGAGTCAGGCTTGTGTCGAAGCTTCAGACAGTTGTTTCCATTTTATCTTATCCATTACTACATTGAGTTTCATCTTTTATTTGTCTGTGCATTGTAGTAATGCGTAATAAATCAAAAGTTTTTACTGTTTTTCATTTAATGTGACATTATCCTACACTACAGTAGCTACTGTGCAAGGCTCTTTATTATAAAATTCTAAACAAAATGAATTAAATGTTAACCTATTTCGTTAATTATTTTTCCTAAAATAGTCCAGTAGTTTAGGAACAGAAATCATTGCATATAATTCTATACATGAGACGAGAGTCTGCTTATTGTTTTTTTTATTCAACTTGCCCTCTCTGTTTGTCTGGCTCAAATTTTGCAATTCATTTTTACCCACATTTACGTAACTGATTTCCTTCAAACTTTGCATACATGCTGATCCCCGGTGACAATGCAATATTTCATCAGTTTTGACCTGGTATCTGTTGTGGCGAGTGTTTGGAGGTGGTACCCAGCCGGGACACCCAGGAGGACCGGAGGAGGGCTTGCGCTTCCTCCAGACCATGAGGGGCAACTGCTCTGGTGGCTTTGGGGACCACGGGAATGGAGCTTGGAAGCTCAACCCTATAGGGGCCTGTGGTCACCGCCAGGGGGTGCCCCAATGCCTCAGGAGCCCTGGCCCTCAGCACTTCCGCCACACCTAGAAGTGCTGGGGGGAAGAAGACCAAGTTACACCCGGAGTGCTTCCGGGTGCACAGTCAACACTTTCACCACACCTGGGGAATTCTGGCAGAAGATTATCGAGAGGCACCTGGAGTCGGGATAGGAGAAGGAGAGAGCTCGGACGGAGAGGAGAAGAGGCGGCCCGAAGAGAGTGAGGCATTGTGTTGATGCCTGGACTTTGGGGGAGTTGTGGGGGTGGTTGTGTGTGCATTATTGTAAATATTAGTTGTATAATAAACATGTGGTGGTGCTTTAAACATGTCTACCTGTCTGTGTCCGGGCCGCGCACTACGCTGTACATTAATTATGTCAAATTTAAATCTTTCATCCATCCATCCATTATCCAACCTGCTATATCCTAACTACAGGGTCACGGGGGTCTGCTGGAGCCAATCCCAGCCAACACAGGGCACAAGGCAGGAAACAAACCCCGGGGAGTGTGTCAGCCCACCACAGGGCACACACACCAAGCACACACTAAGGACAATTTAGAATCACCAATGCACCTAACCATTACTTTATATTATGCTTTTAGCAATTACACATACATATAGTACTTTTAGCCAACACACCTATATAAAAAATTTGCGGTGTTGGTCAAATGGTTAGCGTGTTTCTTTCAATCAAACAGTTGAAGGTTCAAGACTAATATAGACAAATTAATTAAAAAAATATTTTGATTATTTAATATTGAAGTTTTGGCAAATTACTAAGCAGCATTGATCAAGAGGTTAGCATGCTGAATATTCAATTAAATGGCCAAAGGTTTGAGACCAATGTACACAAACTAATTTTTATTTTAATTTACCAGTCTTTCATCATTTATACACAAATTTGGTGAAATACTCTTTTCAGTGATTTGGCGATATTGGCTCAGTGGATAAAGTGTTGGGCTTTTCTAAGAAAGACTGAAGGTTTGATTCTCCAATAGACATTTCCAGTACTTCACACGTGTAAGGTTTTACTGTGGTTAGGATTTTCTGAAATGAGAAATGAATAAGAATGAATGTTACGTTTCACTTTAAGATCGTCGGTTTGATTCCAGTCGCTAATGTCATTTCTGTCAAATCACCTTCCTACCCAAGTCAAGGTTTTTGTAATGTGCAGAGAGAGGACTGTGTGACATTAGGGTGGCTAAAAAAATATACAAAAAAATGTTTTAAGTGATCCGATTTTATTCAAAAATGCATTAAAAGTAAAAAATACATTTTTGTCTTGCACTAAGATTTTTTTGGTCATGTGACTAAAATTCCTTAAATAATTCCAAAAAGAATAACTCTTATAATTTGAAATTTCTCCAGTTATAACCATTATCCTACAAACATTCATCATATTTTATATAACGTGTCATTTCCTTTCCATGGTTAAGCTGGTTAGAAATACCACTATAACAAGTCTATGCATTTTAATTCAATTAAATTAATTCTTTTATGGGCATCCCATGATTTTATATTTAGTCACATATGACTAGCAAAATCTTAGTACAAGAAAAAAAATGTTTTTTACTTTTTAGTGCATTTCTGAATAAAATTGTGTCACTTAAAAATCTTTTATATATTTTTTTGGCTTCTTTGTATGAATTACATGGGAAGATTGGGGTTACACCACTGGTACACTGGTTTAACATTACGAACCATTAACTACTTGATTTATGTTTAATTATAATAATGCAAAATGCCAATTTAAAATGTGTATTTTAATATTTTTTCTCACATATAAAGCACCATTAATTTATGCTTTGTATTCATTTTTATATTTTATTGTGTTCCTCTTATTTACTCTTTGTGATTTATGTGGATATAATATTTATTTATTTGGCTAAATAAATGTATAAATCACAGTTGATAACATGCAGGTTAAGTAATGTGGTCAGGATATTATGGTCACCACGTCGACGCCACAGGTTACCTACCCTCAATGATCTGTACTTGACTCTTCTAAGCTACCAAGTAGTGTGGTAGACAGTAAGACGTTAGGGACTTTCAAAACTCGACTTCATGTTTTCTTGGAGGAAACAAGTGGATAGGACTGGCGAGCTGTGTTGGGCTGAATGGCCTGTTCTCGTCTAGATTGTTCTAATTCTAATTCTAATTCTAATTCTTCAAGACTATGAGAAGAGTACAGTGATGGCACAGCAGGTACCCCTCATCCCCTAAAGTACTTGGATTTTCCACTAACTAATGCATCTGTGCTGTTCTTTAAAATTGCAGCCCTCTGAGACATCTTGCTCCATTCTCAGGACATAAGATACATATTTTCAGATCCGTCCTGGAATGTTTGATTGGGTTCAAGTTGGGGCTCTAGCTCTGCTACTCACGAACATTCACAGAGTTGACTTTAAGTGTTGACTTTTTTTGTTTTGTAAGATGAATCTTGAGCCTAACCTGAAGTTCAGAGCACTTTGCAGCAGGTTTTCTTTAAGGATATGTCTTTATTGTTCTATTCAGCTTTCCCTCAACCCTGACTAGTCTCCCATTCCCTTCATCTTCAGTTGTGTACCTCAGTGTCATCTGCCTTTGAATCAGAATATACTCTTTACTTAAGTAGGCCCACCATAGGCTGCCTTATGCACTTTGGGTCCCAGCTAGGGTCCTTCCTCTTCAGTTTCTTCCTCTGGCTACATCATTCTGCAGTCCCAGATGTTTCCTTAATAGTTCAGCGTAGTGCTTGACCATGGATTCTCACTTCCATCAGCAGCCCAGTGGTGGATGTTGCTATAAAAGAACAAAAAACAACCTCCACTAGATGGACCATTGCACTCACCACAGCACAGCTGTTTCCTAACCCTTGCTTCATCAACAGTGTCCTCCCAGGGAACTGTGAGCTCTACAAAGCTCTACAAAGTAGATATTGCGCAGAGTGTCGGACCACAGTACTATGTCTGGTCTCAAGGCGGTAAAAGCTATTTCTGATAGGAATGTATGATACTGGCCTATGTGAACCGGCACTTCCCAGTCTCAAGCTTCTTCCAGCTGTCCTACCCTGGTCGGTGGGAGAAGCTTCCTCTGCATTTGTTCCTTCTCTTGAATAAAAGATGTTTTTAGGGTGGTGTATGATATTTTAGGAGGCAGTACATTGGTAACTGTTCTTTTGGCTTCCAGGGCTGCTGTCAGGCACTTCAGCACTTGGTTGTGTTTCCAAGTGTGCCTACCCTTTGACAGACTTACATTGCACCCAGTGAGGATGTGTCTGAGGGTAGCAGGTGTTAAATGTGAAGGATCTTTGCCCAGCCACTGGCT
Source organism: Polypterus senegalus (assembly GCF_016835505.1). Lineage (NCBI taxonomy): Eukaryota > Metazoa > Chordata > Cladistia > Polypteriformes > Polypteridae > Polypterus > Polypterus senegalus. The sequence continues at coordinate 92,408,070 of NC_053156.1, read as the reverse complement.
GAGGTTCTTAGGATAAAGAAAGATGTCATATGTTGCTCAGAGCAAGAAGCTAATTCTGCTTGCCTCCATCCCCCTTTAGTACTTCCAACTGAGTTTCCTTTTCTCAACACTCTCCAACCTCATGCACTGTCCCTGCTTGGTCTGAGAGACAGCCTTAGCACATCTTCCTGCCTCCTCCTGCTGGTCAATTTCCAGCACTACCAACTTTCACCATTCAGATTTGGTTGCCTTTTTACACAAAGGTCTGCCCTTACAAAGCCCCAGACCTCCTCCTCCTTGCTGAACATGCCACACCATGTCACAGTACTGGAGGGCTACCTAAATAACATATAAAAAACAAATAATAGACCCTTACATAAGATAGATATATAATTAACAGACAAGTAGAGTACTTATATGTAGAATCATTTTTTTTATGTCTCTAAAGATAATCCACGTGATAAATCATTGCACACTTATGGTCAGTGAGGTTGGCTATTTCAAGTCACACATTAGCAATAAGCGAAGCGAGTGATTTAGAAATAAAAATGGGAGAGAGAATGATGCCAGGAGGAGAAAAACAAAACTTTAACAAACACATAGAATAATTTGGGTTTAAATCAGAAACAAATAAGCTGAATGAGAAATAAGTTAGGAAGGGAGGTGTCATTTTATCTAACAGGGGATTCAAGTTGTTTGCATCAATACTAACAATAATATGAAAAAAAGCAGTTTATTTGTCCCAGGGTGGAAATTTAGCTTTTTACAGAAGCTCAATAAAAAAATAAAAAAATAATAACAAATAACAACAACCCCCTCAAATACACACCACAATTGCTAAAAAGAAAGGAAGCCTTCTGACTTTGCTAAAGATGAGAAGAGCAGTCACAGTCACAGTGAGGCACTATAAATCCGTTTTGCCGCTGGTATAAAGGTGCCCCAGTTGCGTTTTTTGACACACTTCTGCTGAATAATTTGTTGGCTGAAAGTGCTTGGTGTTAGTGTGTCAGACAAAGGATGTGCAATATTGTTCATAATGACACTCAGTTTTGTTATAATTCTCTTCTTTGCTTCTACCTCCAGGGGGTCCAGAGTATGTCCCATATGAAAAGAAAGAAGATTAATATGTTGCTATGTTGTTGGTGAATAAATGCAGTAGTATTTTCGCTACCATCTATCTCCATCAACACATAGCATGATTTACCAGCTCCATCTTAACCCATGTCATGTATTTTGGGCTGCAAGTAGTTCCAGAGAAGAATAACAACTCAGTGTTTTCTAGAGTTAGCAGACGCAGAAGCCACTACAAAGAATTCTTTAAAAAATCTCTGCAGATCTTTTTCAAATAACCTGAAGTCCTGAATAAGCACAACATAGGTTGTTGGACTCCAAGTCCAAGACATTCTACGAAGATACTTGAAAGATTAGTCACAAACTAATCAAACTCCATACAGTAGACCAGCAGGTGTCTACGAAGCCTACCAAGAGCTTGAATGTTGGCGGTTTAATGCCTGATTACAATGCGCAGGCACATTAGGAATACATAAACATGTTTAGAAGTGAAGCAAGAGTCCAGTAATTTTGATTCAACTTGGCACAATGATGATCAGTAATTTTAAACATTAATGTAGTACTTCATTAGCTCATACTATGCATTAATGCAAGTATAGGCAGCAAAAGAGGATTTTTTTTATTGCTTTTAGATTCTTATCCAATAACTTCAAAAATAACTGTGTACTGTGATATACTCATTCAAATGAAGCATTAATTAGTGTCATTTACAGAAGGATTTTCATTCAGCTTGGGTGCTCAATGAATTAAACTCAAGCATGGGCACATCACAAGCAATCAAAGCTCTTGATGCTAATGCAGATGAACATTGTTATCACTCATTAAGTCAATGATAGTAAACCAGCTAGCAGGGTTAGGCGCTGCCAAATGGTCGATTCATAAGAAATCACAAAGCTACTTGTGACATCGAACAGATTTGTTGCTTTAGGTGAATTGATGGAGTTATACAGTGTATGCTGCTGGGATACATTGCTGCCCAGTTACCCTAAACTGGATTAAATTAAATCAAAAAAATTTTTTGTTCACATACAAATTATATATACAGTACAATCAGGGCCGGCACCACCATTAAGGCGAATTAGGCATTCGCCTAGGGCGCAGATCATAACATGGGGGAAACCCCAGCCACATGGATTAGCTACCGAAAAGTCGGTGGGCACACTAATAAGCTTGGCCTAGGGTGAAAAATAACCTAGCACCGGCACTGAGTACAATATGTAGTGAAATGCTTAGTTGCTCAACTCCAATGACTGTGCCTTTAAGAAGAAGAATAGAAAATGACAATAGAAGTACAAGACTTGTAAATATTCAGAAGTCATCAAAAGAATTATAAATATGTGATAAATACGAAATAACTAAATAAATAACTTAATAACTATAGGGCATCATGTAGTTCTAGATACTTTCCTTATTCAACATGCAGATGAACTCTGGAAAGAAGCCCCTAATCAGGATGACTGGATGACAGGATGACTGGTATCTCTGATGATTGTCTTTGCTCTAGTCAGACATTGCTTGGTATGGATATCCTGGAAGTTAACTGCACCACTCTCTGTAGAGCCTTGCAGTTCTGCTGTGTGGCGTTCCCAAAACAGGCAGTGATACCCCCTGTCCAGATACTTTTGATAGTGGATGTTTACAATTTCTTTAGTATCTGGGAGAGCAGCCAGAAATCCCTGAGGCATTTGAGGTGGTAAAGATGTTGCTGTGCCTTCTATATCAAGGTGTTAATATGCTTAGATCAGATTAGGTCCTCTGTGATGTGAAAACTAAGGTATCTGAAGCTGTCATCCTCCCACTGAGTGCTGTTAATTGTAAGGGTGTGGCAGTGCTTCTGTTGTTTTCTCCCAAAGTCCACAATCAGCTCCTTTGTTTTGCTCACTTTCAGGAGTAGACTATTGTCCTTTCACCATATGACAGACTCTCCACTCCATCCAGGTAAGCGTTCATTAGTGTTCATTGTTCTTAAATATCAGGCCCACCACAGCTGTTTCATCAGTAATTTGACAATACTGTCTAGGTCATGTTCAGCCGTGCAGTTGTATATGTAGAGGGAGTACAGCAGAGGACTCAGAACACAGCCCAGTGGAGACCATGTGTGGCCATCCACTCAAACCACCTAGGCTCTGCTTATAAGGAAGTTAAAAATTCATATGCACAATGAAGTGCTCAGACAAAGGTCCCTGAGCCTGGTGATGAGCTTAGAGGGGTATTTTGTTTTAAATACAGACCTATAGTCTATAAAAAGTATTTGCACATACTGTAATTCCCTCTCTTGTTGTCCAGATGGGACAGCACTGGATGAAGGATAAAGCAGATGGCATTAGGTGTGGATCTACTGGACTGATATGTGAACTCTAATGGACCCAGTGTTTTTGTCAGAGAAGAGTATATGGGATTTTTGAGTAGCCTCTCAAAACACTTCATTGCTGTAGGCGTGTTAGTGGGACCGTAGTCATTCAGATAGGTTAGATATGATTTCTTAGGTACATGAATAATGGAGGATCTTTTAAAGCATGCTAGTACGACAGACAGGGTTAAGAAGAGTTTAAATATTACATAAACACTGGTGCAAGATGATCAGCATAGATCTTGAAAACACATCCTGGGAATGCGACCTGGACCTGCTGTCTTCCTGGTGTTCACTTTCCTAAAGCTTTCCTTATGCTGCATTCCAACGAGGTAAGCACTGTTTCCTCACTAAGCTGTTCTACCGCTGGCTGTCATTAGTGGCATTCACATCAAAGCACCCACAGAAATTATTAAACTCAACAGCCAAACAGGTGTCAAGATTTCTTCCATTTAAACACAAGGGGTTTTTTGGGAGTTTTTTTTCTTGTCTTCTTAGGGAGTCAAGGCTGGGATTGGCTGTCACAAAAGACTATTGAGGCATTCCTTGTGTGATTTTGGGCTGTACATGTTGTTGTGTTGCTTCTCACCATGCTGGGAGTAGTTGCTTTATATTCTTTTATTGTCCACAAACCTAGCCAGATGCTCCAAGAATCAAACTATTTAAATCGCTCTTTCACTTTCTCTCCATAATGTTGCTTAGAAGTTTTCACAGCTCTCAGATTATTTGAGATGCCTCTGTAATTGTACGTATTCCCAAACACAAGGCATAAGTCGTGCACAGTGGTGCACACATTTAGTGCATCACGAATGATCCTGTCCTGCCATGGTTTCTGGTTTGGATAAGTTCTGATGATGACTTTTGCCATTATTTCATTTAGGGATATCCAAAGTAACAAGTCTCAGTTGCCATAAACACATCGACGTCATCATCAGCGCTGCACTCAAACATATCCCAGTCAGCAACACTCAGAGAATAGCCTCTGACTAATCTGTCTGATGTGACTAGAGCTTCTTGCTTTAAATTTTGTTTTTATTTGGGCATAAGAAAGACAACAGCATACGCAGTCCATGTTTTTGCCTTATAGCTGTTTTTATACAGAGTATATCAGTGATACAGTTTCCTATCCCCTCTGGTAGAACATGTATTGTGCTGATAAAAGTTTATCATTACCTTTTGAAACTAGCCTTGATGAAATCGCCAGCCACAATCAGTATCCATGTTATCATTTGAGTGACAACTGAGTGTCTCATACAGTTCTATCTGAGCACTGTCTATGTCCGCTTGAGGTGGAATATACACAGCCATGACAATAACCAAAGTAAACTCATGGGGAAGATAAAATGATCTGCATTTACTCATCAGGGACTCCAGATGGGGTCAGCATTAGTGTGATAAGACTGTTACATTCCTGCTGTTGCACCGGTTGTTGTTGACCATGAGACATACACCTCAACCTTTCAATTTGCCAGACTCCTCTGTTCTGTCCATATGGTAATTCAGTGAGCTGAAATGCATGGACTGGTACTGATGGAGTCAGTCATGTCTCTGTGAGACAAAAAGTGTTGCAGTCTTGAATGTCTTGCTGGAACTTGATCCTTCCTCTGATTTTGTCCAACTTGGTATCAAGTAACAGGTCATTAGCTAGCTGGACACTGGGCAGTGGCGGTGGGTGTGCTCAGGCCCTCAGCCTTTCACACACTACCTTGTTTTGGGCTGCTGTTGTTGTTGCCATTTTTTTAAGGATCACACTCAGCCAAGCTGAATCAGCAAATACAGAGTCAAAAAGTTGATGAGTGACCCGTGATCCTATGTTTACGAGTGTCTGGCGAACATAACTCATGAAACCCAACATAGTGGGTATAAAAAAAGTAAATAAAATAACACAAAATAAACACAAAGTCTGATTAGAACTAGCAGAACAGTAACCAAAAAATTTATAGACCAGAATTTGTGAAACTTTGGCTTGGCTACATTAATACTTACTTCTGTCTTCCACAACATTTCATGAAAGAAACCATGACTGTGGGGTGGTTATGAAACTTACACTAGTGAGATCAGCCCATTCCCACTATTTTCTGCAAACTTTGCAGCCAAGAGAATACTGCTTCTTCTAATACAAAATTAGTGCACCCTACTAAAGCAAAGCTTTATAATAATGTATGTGCAAACAATGATTGGGTTAAATAACAATGGAACATTTTCTAACGTTAATCATGAAGCTCATAAGTATTTTTTATTTAACTTTAAAGAAAAGAATTGGCTTACCTATACCCATGATTAATTTTTCATTTTGCTATTAGAGCAAAATTAATTTCTTTAATTTTAAGATTTTGTCATTTTGCTTTGATTAATGATATAATAATTTGCATGTTGTTTGTGCTGCATAACTGCACTTTAGTAATCAGTAGCATTAAAATAGATTTGGTTATTTTCCGTACGCCAGTTCTTCATTTTTCTTGCTTAGACACTTAAAAATACTTTTTCTCCCCCTGATTTCCACCCATATGTCATTTTCCTTTTTTGTTGATTGACTTTTTTTTTTATTATATCCATACAGCAAAACAGCCAATCAGACTCCCTGCTTTAGTTACTGAGTAAATAGAGTAGGAGTTTTGTGCCTGATGTTGCCAATATGGGCTCCCTACTATTATGACCCTGGACTGGTTTAAGTTGGTTCAAAAGATCAATTATTAGGCAGGCTGTCATATCTAAAGGTAAAGAGAGACACAACGTCACCTTGCAGGCCATTTAGTGAGGTCGATCCATGCAAAAAGAGAGCTGCTTTCATGATCTGATTTTTTTTTTTTTTGTTTTTGTCCTTCTGCTCCTTTCCTCCTGACACTCTGTGCTGTCCCCGTAATGTTTAGACAAAGAGGCAGGCAAACATTCCATGTGTATGGTGTGGAATTCAAATCACTTGATCTGTCGGCACTGAAGCCAGTGTGTGTGTGTCATTTTCCCCATCTTTCTTTTTCAAGCCTGCGTGTGTCTGTGTGTGTATGCAGCGAGTCGATAATGCCTGCCATCTGCCGCTGAGCACACAGCTACCTGCTAACAAGCAGGCAGCGGTGACCTCTTCTTCCCCATTGCTGATTAGTATTCAAACAGTGGTTTATTAGGACTGACCCCTCCAGGCCCCAGCATTTCATTGCTGATTCGCTGCTTGATGGCTCACCTGGCAGTCCTTGCAGTGGGGGGAAGCAGAGATACAATCAGGGGACCGATCTCAGCCTCCGACAAGCAGATGGTGTCTACAGGCTCCTGTCAGAGGAGTTAGCGGCTAACCCAGAAATTAATTCCGACTACACAAACATTACAGAGTTTAATATGGGGATGTAAATAATTGAAGAGTTTTGAAAGAAACTTTACAAAGCGCCTTCTGACAGACAGATAGATAGATAGATAGATAGATAGATAGATAGATAGATAGATAGATAGATAGATAGATAGATAGATAGATAGAATTTAGGAAATTTAGGTTTTACAGAAGCCAAATAAATAAATACTATAACAAACAATGACCCCTTCCCCAAAATATAGCTCAGAATTACTAAAAAAGAAAGAAAACTTTTCACCTGGTTAAAGATAAGAAGAGCAGTCCCAGTCACAGTGATGCACTATGCAGACGTATTGCTGTTGGCATAAAGGAGCCACAGTTGTGTTTCTTGACACCCTTCTGTTAAATTATTTGTGTGCTTAATGTTAGTGTGTCAGAGGAGATGTGCAGCTTTGCTCATAATGGCACCTTTGTTACAACCTCCTGGGGGGTCAAGAGTACGTCCCATAATTGAGTCTACCCTTTTAATGACTTTGTTGATTTGGTGGGCCTCTCGTAAAGTGATGTTACCCATAGCACACTGGCAAACACAAGAGCTGCAGAAGATGTGAAGGGTGTCACTACCCATAACAAAGTAGTTCTGTCTCCAAAGAATAAAGTGCTTGCTCTGCCATTTCTTATATAGTTCCTCTGAGTTACTAGGCCAGTCCAGCCTGTCCTTGATGTAAACCTGCATCCGAAGCATTGCATCACCTCCACATCTTCTCGCTAAATCATGAGCAGGTGTAGAGAGGCTCATTGGTTCGGTGAAAGTCAATATCCAGTTGCTTTGGAGTTGGAGACAAATCTTTCTGCACCAAGAAACAAAGATCATCACCTGACTCCTATATGCTGTTTCATCCCCTTATCAATACACCCCATTAGTGCCGAATCATCTTGAGAATTTGAATCCTGGTGTTATATTTACCAGTGTGAAGAGAAAAGGAGACAGGACTGTTTCTTGTGGTGCTCCAGTGTTGCTCACATCCATATCAGAGACACAGTCCAGGAGTCACACAAACTGTGGCCTGCTGGACAGACAGTCCATTATCCAGGATGCTATAGACTTATCCACCTGCATGTCTCTGAGGTTACCCCTATAACAGGTATGGCTGAATAATACTGGAGAAATCAAAAAGCATTCAGGCAGCCAGGTTTAGCCCCCATAAAGGAGCTAGCGTACGATGATTGAGGAGCAGGGTCACTCCTGCTGGGCGATTAGGGAGCAGAGTGGGCTCCCACTGGAGGCTGTGTGATGGTGGCAGGCAGGAGATAGAGCAGTGCTCATTGGGTTCTTTGCAACACACAGATGGATAGCGATGAGGGACACGAGTAAGGCATGGGGCACCCCAGTATTGACCAGATGAGGTGGCTGGGATGCAAGACTTGCCGGTGGACGTCTTCTCAGACTGAGGAGCCCTTACAGTCAGCCAAGCTGTGGTTTTAAATAGACAGATCTTGTGTGTTTAGCCTAGTTGTCAATTTGTTGTGGGATTATTATTTATTTTTGGATGGCTGCTTTTAACCTCCGCTTTCTACACTCTTTGCCATTTATTATTAGCACTACACATCTTCACTCTGCAGTTTTGATCCCTGTTTGACTTTTGTGTTTGAAAATAAAAGCACTTAAGCACTTTTGCACCCTGCCTCTTGTTTTTAATCGTCCACATTGCCTGGCTCATCCTCAGTTATGACTATCAACAGTCCTCGGTTCAAGGGAATATGGCAACTACAGCCAACCCAGCCTTTACAAGCAGATAGATAACTGCATCTTCCACTCCAAACTTTGTCCGACAAGCAAACTGCAGCGGTTTTTTCACAAAGTACTCATACAGCCCACACCAGCCTCTGAATGATGTGAAGGCCACTGGTCTGTAGCTGCAAAATATACAGAAATGTAGTCATATAATAAAGCATGGAACACATGTTCAGAACCTAGCTGGTGGAGTCACTGTCTGTTCCCTAGACACCCCAAGAACTGCTTGCTGTCCTGTACACAACGATCAAAAGTACCTCGGTATAAAGAAACCTACAGACTGATTGACCATTTCTACACGTCACAATCTCTATTTTAGCTTTGGTTCCCAATTTACTGCACCGTTTTTGCTGTTAGTCAGAATAATAGAGATGGCTTCTGGTAACCTAGTAGTAATGATAGAAGTATTAATATTGCTTTGTGTACCGTGAAATTCTTACTTGCATATCTGAACAACTTACAACATGTTTCAACGCTCTGGCACCATGATTAAAATACATAACTTCATTATATTTACTGTATATTTGTAAGTAAATACATTACTTTATTCATGTTGATTAAAGAGTTTGCAAAGATCTCTATTCATGTTGATAAAGGAGACTTTTTCTGTTGATCTAAGCCAAATTAAATCCACTGTGATTCAATGTTGTATAGTAACAAACTGTGAAAGCTTCCAAAGAGACAAATACTTTTTGATAGGCACTATAACGGGCTGCAGAAATGAATGAGCAGTCCTTTTGTTCGAGTGGGAAGCTCTCGGCTTTATTTCATGCTAGTAGGGAATGTGGATAAGGAAAAAAAAAACCTGGATTTACAAGTCAGCGTGCTACCACTGGGACTCCGCTTGTTTAGCGCAGGTACTGACCGTTAGTCTGGACAGCAGCCAATCAGAGTCGGATCCATAATGAGGTCAATGCTTTGCAAGAGGCCAGATGTACTAAAGGACTACATCTGTTTTAGGAGTCATTAACCTGTTGCAAACAAGTCAAGAATGTCAGGTGACTTTTACCAAACAAGCTCAATGACATCTGCGCAGTGGGATGAAATGTTTTGCGGAGGTAATTTGTGTTAAGCTTCTGTTTATACCCTCAATGAATATTCATTTTTAATCATTCCTATAAGAAGCTGCGGTAGGCAGAGAAGGCTGTGCCTCTCAGTTTTAAAATATGATACAGAAGACATGAAGGCAACTTCCATCACTGCCTTGTCAGCTAACAGCAGTAGGCAGCTTGTTTTAAAATACAGTTTGTAATCTTAAATGACAGCGCAGACATGATGTACACTGAATTTTAATTATGGATTTGGTAATTTTGTTACTTTTTTTTTGCTTTGTACCTGAATCTCAGCTTCATGAACAGAGTGTGTTATCAGAATGTTTGCCCTTGATAATTGACTCTAGTCATTAGAAAGATGTTCTTGTTCTGTTAAAGCAGGTTTGAAATTTGCAGAATCTTTTATTTGAATATATGCCCAACCTGGCCATCTCTATTGTGGCAGCTCCATCTTCACCATCATTTGTTCCTAGAATTGAGCGAAATAGCCAGGATTCCTATACACTTTTGCAAAACTGACCCTAAAATTGGTTTTGCTTGTGAATTAACCATAGTGGTACTCGCTTAACAGAATTTCAAAAGCTGTTTTTTTGGGGGGATCTTTTGAGGTAAACAGTAAAGTATGTCTCTCCCTAAGACCTTATTCACATACAGTATGTGTAACGGACAATGGCAACAGTCAAATACAATCATTTTTATTCTTTCCAGTACCTTAACAGGACCTTCTAGACTCATCCTACATAGCACACCACAACAATACAAATAAAAGTCTTCCTTCTTTTCCATCCTACTCCTCTTCCACCAAGCAAATATTGTCCTCTGCTTCCTGACTCTTAACTCCCCAAGGCGAGGCAAAGCAGCTCTTTTTATTTAGGACCCAGGAGTACTTCTGATGTTGGGGCGTGGTCTATTGCTCATGTGGAAGTCCCACAAAGTAAAGTTCGCAGATCTCTGCAGCGCCTCCTGGCAGTTCCATGGAAGCCAGCTGAGCCACCCTGCCAGACTACAGATTCCAACATGTCCTGGAGTGTCTGTACAGGTGTCTCAGACCAGGGATGCTGCCATCTTACGTCTCAGGGAGCAAATAGATCATATATTTTACCTCACCTGTGTCCTTCCAGCATAACAGGCTAGGATTTTCAATTGAGCCTTTCTGCAATGTCAGCATCTCTGCTGCATCATTGGCACCTTTTGCCCATGTCATGGTTGAGGCAGGGAATATCCTGCCTTTGTTCCTGTCTCAGTATTGGTTTGGCTTCCTGGCTTGGAAAGCAACCTTGCACCACACTTGCCAGGTTGGCAGCCCATGCTTGCAATCCATTACACTGTGTAACACTGGTAGTCCTCAGCACACTAGTGAAATCAGTTCTATCTCTATCTAGCCATGTGTGTTTATTAGAAACTAGCCGTCCCATGGGGCTCCGCCCACGTATTAGTGAAAAGGGACAGTAAGGAGGGCCCCGCCCGGCTCCCCACTCCTGATGTCACACTTCCCCCTCCTGTCTGCCCACAGCCTATGTCTCAGATTACCGCGACTATATCGCTCCTGCAAATGAACTATGATTCTTAGCACAATGAGAGAAGTCGCAAAATCAACCGGGATGTTCAAGCAAATTATAGAAAAAAACGATCTTAATTAAGTAGTTCTCTCATCCGCTAGCTAAGTGGATGTAAGATATGCCCAGAGGCTGGCACATGAGTGAGGAGAGCCGTGCCCCTCTCCCCTCAGCCCGCTCCATCTCCCTCCAATTCCCGCAAATATATCGATACCACAAGCGAATTATAGAGAAAAACCCAATCTAAATCTGTTAAGTAGTTCTTTCGTGAAAAGTGGACAGACAGACAGACGTTGGATTTCATATATATATAGAGATGTGACATACTGCATATTTTTCACATAATGACATACTGAAATGCACAATACTGCAGTTTCTATGCAGAAAAATACAGCATAAAATAAGCCCATCATCCCCTGCCATTCATTACCTAGCAGTCACCATTTCCTTATTTTTCTATCTTCAAATGAAGCTGAAGATATCTATTCTGGAAGCACCATGGAGGAAAGATCTGTCTGTGCCACATCTTTAGGACTGTAATGATAACTAGCAAAGCAGGCATTATAGTAGCAGATCAGCCGAATCACACGACTCAAGGTTTAACAAAATATACTCACATGACATGAAATAGCTTCAAGTGTGTTTTTGCTTTTTACTAGAATCATTTATTTTAAAACTAAAAAATCTAGGTACATGTGGAATGAGTGCATGAAAATGTTCCCAAAAGTGACAAAACAACTGTATTACTGTGTAAATGGTGCAAATTTCACTATAGTTGCTAAACACCATAATCTTTTTTTTTTTTTTTGCACAATGGAAGTTTTGAAAGTTTCACTTCAAGTTCAGTTTTTTTGTAAATCACATGCTCATGACTAATACTCATACATCCTTATGTATGGTGACTCAAGTGTGAAGTTCTCCAAGGGGGTAGAGGAGCAATAGAAAGAATGCATGCACCTCATCTTTGATTTACTAAAGGAGTGCTGTTTACAGGGCCGGATTAAGGTGGGTGCTATTGATGCTGCCGCATTAAGCCCATTCCTGAAATAGGCCCAGATGAAAACAGATGAGAATTTTCCAGAAGCTGAACAGTTTTCCTTTGCTATATTAACCTCAAAATAATTCTTAGAATGAAATTTGGAGTCCGACTTTCGGACTCCTAGACACAACGCTACTAATTATACAGTTACTATTGTTCTTTGCACTGTGACGTAACTATAATGTCGTTGTGTTTATTGTAAACCCAAGATTTCAAGTTAATGCTATCAATTTTACGTTAAACAGTTTACTTAGTAATTTAGCTGCATTTTTTGCAATATCTTAGGGATTCTTGCCACTTTATTGTTCGGTAAGTGCCACGTAGTAAATTTTTCACCTTGAAAGTTAGTTGTACAGTAAAGATTGATGGCTATTTAAATGGATATCTGTAAAGGTAAAACTAAAAGCTGGCCCGCAGGCCTGGCATGGATGTTTAGAATTTTTTAAATCCTCAACAGGATTCTGGTCTATTATGAAATTTAAATCATGGACAAATTTTTACCCTCAAGAGCCTGAACTGAGTCACTTTGACCCAATGTCTCTGCAAATTAATTTTTTCTTACTCTGTTTCATAAGAGAATTGTGAATTTTTTTGTATTTCATTGTTAGGTTTTCTGCATTAAGTGCACTTTTCAGACAATTGCTATTGAATGTTGATGTTACATAGTTTGATGTTAATCTCGAGTTGTTACGATACTACGTCGTTATTATTATTCATGTTCAATAAAGGCTGGCTGGTTGCGTCGCAAGCAATTAAGGCTCCTTGGTCGGTCTGAGAGCGCATGTACGGTGAGTGTCGAATGCACATGCACTAATGGCAAGGAAAAATAGGCCTTTTATGTGCTGCAGCAACAGGCCCAATTTCGTCTTAATCCGGCCCTGGCTGTTTACATGGTAGCACATACCCACTCATTTGAACTTGAAACATTTTGGGAGGAACACCTTTAAATGTCCCAGTAACAGAGGCATGATGATTAAAGGAAATCGATGTACGTGGTTTAACAGCTGTTTAGTAAACCTCAGGATATGATAGATTGTTTTTTTTTTTTGTAAACAAGTGGGCAGGAAATGTCTGAAGGCTAATAAAGTTCAATTAATAGGTGTTTTCTTCAATATTCAAAAGCTTATTTTTCCAAGAGTGTCATGCAGACAGATTCAGTAGTACAGAGTTCATTCAAACTGTCTTTGGGCATTTGAGCTGACCAACTCACAGACATCCTGCACTGTAAACAATTTGACATCTGCATGTAGGCATTGACGATTGTTTATTAGGTTGCACTGTCTGATTAAGTCATTTTTACTAATGTTGCTGAGAGTCATATCAGATTTGAATCACTTTAATACATTAAAATGAACAGCTAAACAAAAAAATTGCATTTGAGCCAAAAAATGGAAATGAGACACATTTAACTGCGGTCTGAGTGGAGCCTCAATATGCTGTTGCAACATACAGAGTCAAATGCAGATGGTATGGCTTCTCAACTAATTTTTACCAACACATTTCTTTTGTATTTTCCATATTTGCACACACATGGATGGCAGTTATGGTAGTATGTAAAAATCAGAAAAATGAATGCCAATAGCACGGACTGATCTGTGTCTTCAAAATGCACATCCACCATTTTAAATCTTTGTTGAGGCTTTGGAAACTGCATTATGTGAAACATAAAAATGAAAAGATTTCTAATCATTTTTAAAGGTAGTATATACAATAGATAAGGCACTGGATGTATATGTAATTATTAAGGTACATACTTAACATTTCTATATTTTTATTTTGGAATGTTAAAATAAAAGTTAAATGATAAATATGCCTTTATCAAAGTGTGATCTGAGGCTTCTCACCTTATGCGACAGCCCTGCTTCAAATCCAGCACCCTTTCCTGTACCCCAAGTTTCAAAATTGATAAATTTCAATTATCGATTAGCTGCAGAGGGAGGTCATTGTCAGCAGAATCAAGTGCATCATGGTACAGGTGCACTGCTCACTGGGAAGACAATAAAACAATCAAGTGAACACAAATGCATGGGAGAGGATCTGGCAGGTGTGCAAAGTAAACATTGTGGGGTTGAGAGGTGAACTGCTCAAGTATCAGGGGTTTGGGAATGGCCTTCTTTAGATGACTTGTTACAGTAAGTTTCAACAAACCAGCACTCAGATGTCAACTTATGAAGGCACAGCTCAAGCAGTATCAGTGTATTGTGGCTCAATTCATTCACTTTCCAAACCTGCTTATCCTGAGCAGGGTCAGCCCAGCAAGCATCGGGTGTAAGGTAGGAACAATCCCTGGACAGGGCGCCAGTCCATTACAGGGTGAACACATACACACATACATGTATGCACTATGGCCATTTTAGTATTGTCAATCCACCTAACCCTGCATGTCTTTGGACTATGAGAGGAAACCTACACAAACATGGGAAGAACATGCAAACACCACACAGGGAACATGAACCCCAGTCTCCTTAATGTGAGACAGCAGCGCTACCAATGTGCCACCCCTTTGAAACAATTAAAAATGAAAAATAATGCTAACTTTAAGTTTTAATTTAATAGATCTCATTAGTAGTGACCGAAAGAACGAGATCGCAAATACAAGCGGCTGAAATGAGTCTCCTCTGCAGGGTGTCTGGGCTTTCCCTTAAAGATAGGGTGAGAAGCTCAGTCATCCGGGAGGGGCTCAGAGTAGAGCCGCTGCTCCTCCGCATCGAGAGGAGTCAGATGAGGTGGCTCGGGCATCTGATCAGGATGCCTCCTGGACGCCTCCCTGGTGAGGTGTTCCGGCACGTCCAACCGGGAGGAGGCCCCGGGGAAGACCCAGGACACGCTGGAGGGACTATGTCTCCGGCTGGCCTGGGAACGCCTTGGGATTCTCCCAGAAGAGCTGGAAGAAGTGGCCGGGAGAGGGAAGTATGGGCCTCTCTGCTTAAGCTGCTGCCCCGCGACCCGACCTCGGATAAGCGGAAGAGGATGGATGGATAGATAGATCTCATTAAATATCATTAGGATATGAAAGACAAAAGGTGACCTAAGGAAGAGAGAAACAGATAAAAATATATAGTGGCATGCATAATGTCTGGGACAAAGATACATTTTTCCTTGATTTACCTCTCTGCCCCACTTACAAATCAAACAATGCAGATGTCATTAAAGTCCACATTTCAGAATTTCATTTAAAGGTATTCTGCGGTGGGCTGGCGCCCTGCCTGGGGTTTGTTTCCTGTCTTGCGCCCTGTGTCGGCTAGGACTGGCTCCAGCAGACCCCCGTGACCCTGTAGTTGGGATATAGTGGGTTGGATAATGGATGGATGGATGGATGGGTTTGAAGGTATTAACATATATTTCGGTCACAGCATGTAGAAATGGCAACATTTTTTCTACATGGTCTCCCCATTTCAGGGCACCATAATATTTGGGAAACAGCAATGGCAGGTCTATTAAAGCACTCATATTTAGGACTGTGTCGAATATGACTTGCATGCACTAACTGCTTGAAGTCTACGATTCACAGACATCACCAGGTACCAAGTATCTTCTCTGATGATGCACTGCTAAGCCTATAATGCAGCTATCTTTAGCTCCTGTTTGTTTTGGGGGCTTGTCCCATTAAGTTTTGTCTCTAGCATAAGGAAAACATGCTTAAATGGATTCTAAACAGATGACTGGCTTGGTCATTGAAGAATGTTACATTTTGTTAGCTTTGAAAAACTCCTGTGTTGCCTTTGCAGTATGTTTGGGCTCATTATCGTGTTGCAGGAGGAAGAGCTGTCCAATGAGTTTGGAGGCATTTACTGGAATTTGATAAGATAAGATGTCTCTATATACATCAGAATTCATTGTGCAGCCTCCTTCAGCAGTTCCATCATCAGTGAAGATAAGTGTGCCAGTGCCTGTGGCAGCCATACATACCCAAGCCATAGCACCCCCACCACCATGTTTAACATGCTTTGGATCTTGGGCAGTTCCTTTTCGACTCCACACTTTGCTCTTGTCATCACTCTGATGCAGGTTCATCTTTGTCTCGACTCTCCACAAGACCTTTTTCTATAATTCTTCAGGCTCATTTAAGTACTTTTTCATAAACTGTAATCTGGCCATGCTGTTTATGTAGCTAACTAGTGTTTTACATTGTGCAGTGAGGCCTCTGTATTTCTGTTCATGAAGTCTTTTGCAGATAGTTGTCTCTGGCACATCCACAGTCTGTTCATGGAGACAGTTTCAGATCTGCTGGACAGGCATTTGGAGCTTTTTCTTTACCATAGTGAGGATTCTTCTGTCATCAGCAGTGGAAATTTTCCTTGGCATACCAGTCACTTTGTGATTACTGAGCTCCCCAGTATGTTCTTTTTCTTAATAATAATCCAAATTTGGGTGATCCTAAGGTTTTACAGATGTCTCTACTGGTTTAATTCTTGTTTTTCACCCCCATAATGGCTTCTTTGATTTTCATCGGCACAGCTCTTGCCCTTATGTTGAACAATGGCAGCTACAGACTCTAAGGGGTAGAAGCCAGCTGAGGTATCTTATGTCTGCACTAATGAAGCAATGAAACACACCTGAGTAATCACAAACACCTGTGATGCCAATTGTCCCAGACATTATGGTGCCCTGAAGTTGCGGGACCTCATATAAAAAGTGTTGTAATATATCTACATGTGGTGACCGAAATGTATGCAAATACGCTTAAATGAAAGTCTGCAATGTGCACTTTAATCATTTCTGAATTGTTTGATTTGTGGAGCAGAGGGTTAAATCATGGATAGAATGTGTCTTTGTCATGAACATTATAGAAGGCATTTTTTATATCAGATTGCATCTGTAAACAGACCTTTTCTTTTCAAATTAATCATCTGCTACACCCCAAAGTGGAACCTATGAATGATATGTTTCTCCCTCATGCCTCACTCCATGTTCATTCTGTACAGCATATGAATTTGGACCAAATGTCTTTTTAAGCTCACCCAACTAATGAGTTACAAGGAAGGCAAAGTGTCATTTTAAAATTCACACTTTCTAGTATAGTATTAGCCGATTAGCCATTTTAATGTCTGCCTGGGAATTTTGAATTTACTGCCCATGAGTTGGTAAAAGAAAGGTGGAAATGTTATTTGCAAAAGAAATCAGTCCATCTATCTTTGATTTAATAAGGGAACAACCTTGCTCATTGATGTATCATTTTGATTTTTTGGGGGTCAGTTTTACATTTTTCAGCTCCACTGCTGAATGAGAAAGAAATAAAATTAAATTTTGTTTTAGACTTGTAAGTTGATTAGCCTTCCAAGGAATTGTACACAGCACGTTTATTACATCAAGTTTAGTTTCAATAAAGTTAATGGTTTCTGAAAGTTCGTGTGACTGTACATGTCATCCAGTCATCCATCTATTTATAGTCGAATCTTTACTTGGCCAAATGCAGGGACTATCAAAAGCCATGTTTGCTCCAAAATAAATGTACAATGTGGGAAACAAATCTAAATAAAAAAACGGCTTATTATAAGGAAGACTAATTTAAATGTCCACACGGAATCATAAAGGCCAATTTACTGTTACCATTTAACCTAACTTATGCTGGAACAATGGAGTATGAGGACAGAGTCACGGAGTAAGAACAAACTTCTCATGGACGGCAACAAGAGCTGAATGTGAGCCCAGGTTTGTAGAGCTAAGAGGCAACTGCCACGAACTACTGGCTAACAGGATTGTGTCATTGTGATTTTATTTGTTTTTTCTTCACTCTCATAAAAGCAAAATTCATTAAGAACACAATTACATTGCTAATAAAAACAGAAAAGAATTATTTCAGCTTTAGAGACACCAGCTTTTTCCAAACATTGCAAGAAATAACTCTTCCTGACGTGAGCATATATGGTCCATCTGGTGACTGTATAGCAAATTCTCCTGGATGTTAATCCTGATAACCCACACTGTATTAAAGACAATAATATTTTGATTGATGAAGAGAGTTGGCAAAGTACATATCTATGAGGGACGTGCAAAAAGTAATATTTTCATTGGAAACCGTGAAGGCAGGAGGAGCAGTAATCGGTTGTGTCTGAGAGTGTCATGTGACTGGGAAACTTGCATCGTAAAGAAAGGTGACTATGTAGAAAAGTGCTGTAATTTGTTTTTGAAATTCTTAATAAATAGTTAAAAAAAACCATGGAAACGTTTTCAATGTCCCTCGTAATATAGGTGACATTCAAAATTTGACATTGCTTTGAATTCAAGCCAATGACTAACTTCATTCAAAGACTGTTGTAAAGTATGGGGTACAATGGGCTAAATACATTTCATTCACATATTTCCACTGGTGTATGCTGTCCACAAGAGCATTATTAATGGATGCAAGGAAGACAATAGACCATCAGACCCTCATATAGTCCCTTGGGCAATTCCACCAATTAAGTGTTCCTATTTCCTGAATTACAGTCATAAAATTCATTACCCACACCATCAAACTTGGTTTCACACCTCAGAAAAGAAGGCACTGCACTGCAGTTTGTGGTTCACAGTGTCAAGGGTCCTGGCAAAGTCAGCTGTAATTGGCATACACACTGAACTTGGAACATCTGTGGTCTTACATGTAAAAACCATCAAACATAATAGACAGAATGCAGAATGTCGACTTCCAGACTGTGCAGAGTCTAAATTGATTTCAGTATTGTTCAGGATCCAGTTTGCAACAAACTGTTCACATAGTTTGGAAAACTGGGATGTCAACAAGACCGGCATCAAGTGCTCAATATTTGTTGGAGACAATTTTGTAACGGGATCTATAGTGGCTTCTTTCCAATGTCCAGGAACAACTTTATTTTAAAGTAAACTATTAATAATATCAAAAAGAGGAATGCAGATTTCACATGCAAAAATCTTCAATAACCTTGAAGGGATCATGTCTAGTTCAGAAGGTTTGTGACAGCTAATAGTGGAAATTAATAAAACACATCCCATACTAATATGCTGGAGGGTCAAAAAGCAGGTAAACAAGATAATAAAACTGAGTGATCAGTTGGAGGAACCAACTAAGACTTCTGGGAAAATGTTTTGTTGATTGTATTAACAGTTAACTCAAAACCTTGTGCAGTACATTAGGGACAAGGATCTGATTATCTTTTTCATGATAATGCACTTGGATTTAACTCTGGTATGCCAGTCTGTAAGGATCAAATTTTCTATCCCTTTCCCTGTAGATTTTTCAAATTGTTCAATGAGCACGAACCAAAGATCTAAGTGACTTCAGATGTAGCATTGTAGTGGGCACCAAATGTATTGTATTGAAAGCATCAAACTTGGTGGGATTTTCTTTTAAATCAATGTCACAGGTGCATTAGAAATGTGCCTCTACCACAAAAACATCAACCACACAGACGTCCTGTAGACAGAAACCAACTGCTGTTGAAAGATATCAGTAGAGGTGCAGAATAAAAGGTGGGCAACAGTCAGTCAGCTATTAGCTGAATATAATAATAGTGGTGCTTAAACGGGCTTATGGCAACACATAACTGTTGTACTTTACTGCAAATGGCATATAGTGGCCAGGGGTCTAGCCCAGGGGTGGGCAATGTTGGTCCTGAAGAGCCACATTGGCTACAGGTTTTCATTCCAACCCAATTGTTTAACTAGAAACCAATCATTGTCAATCTCAGACCTTATTTAATTTTATGGTTTGTTGCTCTGCAATGTAAGGTTCTTATATCGTAGGACATCATCCAAATGACTTGAAGCCTAAAAAGGATTGTATTCAGTCTATCACATTTTCTATTAACTGTTTTATTAAATCAAACAGTGCATAATGAATACACACTGATGTAAATGGAAACAAGCTAGATGGAGAACTTCTGGCTGCTTTGTTATTTACATCTTATTGTTAATAAGGAGCTATTAAAATAGTGAATGCAGCTGTTTAAGATTGAAATTAGCAATTAAGGGTGGGGAACCTTAACAAGCAAGACCACTAAAATGAAGCATCAAAATGTCACATGAGCAATAAGTGCTTCATCATTAATAATTGACTTCTCATTAAGTAACTGTGTTGGAGCAAAAACCTGTAGCCACTGCGGCTCTCCAGGACCAACACTGCCCACCCCTGGTCTAGCCACATTACTGTCCTGTCAGAGGAAAAGAGGATAGAGTGATTAGAATGGAATAAGCAAAACAAGCCCTATTTTAACTATAATCCTAATAATATACCCTTTTTATATTTTCTAATTCCAGAATAAATGGATTAGTCGCAGTCCCATGTTGCAAAGAAGAGTATACCATGTCATGGCAGCAGTTCACAGAAAGCTTTATGTGCTGGGGGGGAATGATCTGGACTACAACAACGATCGAATTTTGGTACGCCAGATAGATTGCTATGATATTGACATGGACCAGTGGACACGCTGCAGCTTCAGTTTACTTACAGGTGAGTTTGCATTCATAAAGTGCTTCTAAAACAGCATGGCTGCAAATACAACAAATATTGCCTATAGATAAATATAAAGTAAGTGCTTTAGAAGTCAGAGTTACCAGAGTTGTGACAATAAAATGATATATGTTCATATTGTTCAATGAAGGTTCTTTGAGACAATCCATGCTTTGGAATCACATAAATCTGCCAAGTTTTGGCTTAATTATATATGTAAGTTATTATCCACAATGGTAATCAGTAAGCCTAGTAGACATTTCTTTATTAAACAGGAGTTTGTGAAGGTGGTCATATCAAATCTACCTGTTTTATAAATGCAGGATAATCTTAAAATGACTTATAGTTGCACCACCTATTAGGTTTTATAGAGAACTATAGATTCTAAGCCATATCACCACTCACATTTTGATGTAAGAATTTGTTTAACTTGGAGGTAAAACATCATTAGAATATTTTTAAAAAGTAAGTAAAATAACAACCAGCACTTATATTGTTGCCTGCAGAAGAAGTTGAATGTGCATGTATAACCTTTGTTTGTCTAAGATGCTGCAACATGGGTCAAAATTGCTCTGGTTAATTACAGAAGGAGCCACTGATATGTCCTCTTCACTTTCTGTATACCAAAGAAGAGCAGCCAGCTGCTATATGTGGGATGAAGGTACATCAGAATCACAAGTCCATTGTCAACTTTCAGCACAGTACAAAAACAATGCTTTCTCTCAGCCAAGTGTCCACAAATAGGTGGGAAATTTCAAGAATGGCCACATAAGTGTTGCAAGTGAAGAACAATCACATCACAGGTCCTCATCCATTTCTGCCAACATTACACCATTGTTAACATGGCTACTTCCCTTTTTGATTTTATCAAAGACAGCAGCTTGCTGTTAGCTACTTTATGTGGATTTTCTGTAGCCCAAATCTAAGTGTCTACAAATTGGTTGAAAGGTTCAACAATGGCCACACGAGCAGCAAAAGGTGAGTTTACCCGTCCATATCCACTCCTGCTGACATTAATGAATGAGCCTGTGAAGTAGTTCTGACAAAATGTGACCACTGATGACATAATAGTCCATCTACAAATCAGTCTGAGGCCAGTTTATTAGATCATCCATGACATCCCGATAGTTATCTTCATATTTTAATTCTCTATTTCTAGGGCAAAATGAGTCAGGAGTTGCAGTTCACAATGGAAGAATCTATCTTGTAGGTGGATATTCAATATGGACAAATGAGCCATTAGCATGTATTCAGGTATGTGGAACTAACAGTTAACAATTTTAAGTTGCTGATTATATGTTTGGTTTAAAAGGAAACAGGTGATTTGGAAATGTAATTTGAGGTGTAAATCTATTGAAAATTAACCTTTAGCCTGGTTGCATTTTAACTATGGCAAGAAAAGTACTCATTTATTCATTACTAGCAAAATACCTGCGCTTCGCAGCGGTGAAGTACTGCCTTAAAATTTTTATTAAGAAGAAAAGTAAACCTTTTTAAACTGAGGAAAAATATACCAATAATTATTTGTTAAGGATCTCTTTGTATACCACGTTGTCAGTTCGGCCCTCCGGTTGTAATATGACCAAGCTGTGTGCTGAGCTTACTTTTGAGCATGCAACGTACAGTTGGCCATGTGAAAAGCAATCTTGCCTCAAATCAATGCCAACCTTTTTTCAACCTATGAACTTGTGGATTTTCCTGCAAGTATTTAGTGACAGCGTCACAAAGTTGTTTCCGTCTAGCTGCATCAGAAAATGTACCACGACGTCTGACACGCCTTCTTTTTACTGTTTTCTCACAGCTTGGATTGCTGCTGTCATAATCGGTTTGAGTTTCATGGTTTGTTTCAATTACGTTAGTATTTGCAGGGCTTGTTGTGTTGAAGTGACATTCGGCATCTATCAAGTGTTGTAAGCATATAACCGGCTTCATCGATAACTTCGCATCCAGCTTTTTAGAGTTGAAACACTCATAAACATCAAAGTGTCCACTACTCAAATCGTCACCTGTGAATCTAAGATGTTTAAGAGGCATTGGCGGTTGTCCAAAGGTGTAAAATATTTGCGACACCCGAACAATTCAGTGAAAGCCATCAACTCACATGCAAAACCATAGGTGAAGGGCTTAAGCATTTCACTCTTCTAGTGCTCCTGTGTAGTATAATTATCTCCTGTACCGTCATCAGTCCACACCTTGAACCTGTACCAGTCATTCAATACATAAGACACAATGTTCCTCCGGATATCAAGAGTGAGCCTGATATGGCCGTGCAATATGTAACAAAGAGAATGGAAAAGGCAGGCGGCATCTCCGGGCATGGAAACCACTCGGTAAGTGACAGTTCTTTGATCGATGGTGATCACCTCGATAGACATGTTAATGGGGGTACGATTGGAACGATAAAGGAAATGGATACCAGAACAATGTAAACTAAGTCTAAAATACCAACACAATAACTATAATCATAATAAACGAACAATACAACAGCGGAGAAGCCATAGATTAAATAAAAAGACTGCAGTTATCAGCAGGGAGACGTGAATACCGTGGCGAAGCAAGGAAGGGAATGAAGAAATCGGAGCGACGGCTGGCCTTATATAGGCAGGCAGCCAACTACATGGGAGGCGTTGGGATGGGGGACCCAACAACGCCTCACATGGTGACCGAGCTGCAGGCTATGGATGTATATATCCACGTAAGTAGGATTCAGTTAGTGTTGGGAACCCACATACCAAATTTCTTGAAGATGGGCCCATAAGTAACAAACACCGTTGGAAAGTTCAATATGGTGGCCTACAGTGGCATCATACCACCGAAATAAGTACGTACATCGGTTTCAGTTAGCGCAGGGAAGCCGCCTACCAAATTTCATGAAGATGGGGCCATAAAAAAGAAAGTTTAACATGGCGGACGTTGTCGACCATTATGACCGTTAAGCGTAGAATTTCGAAATGAAACCTGCTTACTTTTGTAAGTAAGTTGTAAGGAATGAGCCTACCAAATTTCAACCACCTACCTACACGGGAAGTTGGAGAATTAGTAATAAGTGAGTCAGTGAGTGAGTGAGTCAGTCAGTCAGTGAGGGCTTTGCCTTTTATTAGTATAGATTTAAACACTTTACCTGAATGTGGTCAAGTGAGAGGACTGCAAAAGCTAACTCTGAGCAGGGAGCCAGTCCATCACAGGGCACTCTCAATTGCACCACAAAAATTTGGAGTCACCAATTAAATTTAGATAGGCATGTTTGGTGATAAGGGAGGAGAAACAGAATAATGTAATGTTCTAAAACCCACTTAATCCTATTCAGGGCCACTTAGAGCAGGAGCCAGCAGCACCGGGCACAACACAGCAAACAGGCCCTGACAAGGCGCCAGTCTATCGCAGAGTACTAACAGCAAATGTATGGGCAAGGAAAACAGCAACCAAGCCAGGAATTGAACTCAGGATTGTGTAGCTTTGGTTTTATGCTTGGGCTTGTTGTCTTGCTGGAGATCAAATCTTCTCCCAAGGTGTAGGTTTCTTGTGTACTATATAAGATCTTCCACTAGGATTTCCCAGTGTTTTGCTCTATTTATTTTATCCTCACAAACCTTCCAGGGCCTGCTGCAGAAAAGCATCCTGACATCATGCTGTGGCCTCCAGCGTGCTTCATGATGATGTGCATTTGACAAGGTGCAATGGCGTTTAGTCTGATGGCCATCAAGCTCAATTTCCAGCTAACTTCAGAGACTCCCATGTGCCTTCTGCCAAGTTGTCATATGCATTTTTTTTAACATTAGCTTTTTTTCTCTTTGCCGCTCTCCCCTAAAGTCTGCAAAGTGTCTGCAATCTCAGCCACTGTAGTTTTTTGCAAGTCATCCATTAACCTGAGTTCGATATGTCCTGGATGTGAGACACAATCTGGTGTAGACAAGGAGAAAACCTCCAAACTCCACATGGTAATTTGGGACACAGGGATGCAGAACATGGTTAGGTCATACATAGACTGATTTTAAATTCTATTACTTCAATTGCCACTGCCTAAAATTATTTCTCAAAATCAAATTATGACTACGATTTATGTGATGTATTTCAAAATATTGCAGTAAAAAATGACCACATTATTATTATATAGAGTATCATGGAAAAGTATTTAATCTTACCTGATTTCTTCTCTTATTGCAAATTTTTAAATGTTTTCCTTGTTTTCAACCAAATTTTATTTGGTAAACAGTACCTGCGTGAATAACACTTAAACACCAAAAATGTATTTATCTAATCGACAAAATTCCCCAACACCAACTGGCACTGCATGGAAAATGTCAGCTGATTGAACATTGCTATTGAACATTGCTGTCAGAGTCAAATTACCAGCCAAGGATTTAACAAGCACGTAATGCAGCCATCAAAGGAAATTCATGAAGAGACCAGAGACAAGCTGGGTACAATCCAATTTCTAAGACTCTGTGACTCCACCAAACTAGAGTGACAGCCAAATGGAAACATTTCAAAAGTGGAGTATCTTCCAAGGAGGAGGCAGAAGAGAGTAAAATTATCCAGAATGTCACAAAGGACTGTAAAACATCCAGAGAAAATGCAGCCTTCTCTTTCTTCAGCAAAGGTCAGAGTTCATGATTCCAAAATCAGAAGGACACTGGGTAAGAGTGGACTTCTCTGGAGAACAGGAAGACAGAAATCACTGTTATCTAAGAAATAAAGAATTGCTTGTCTCCCATTACACACAAAAAAAAAAACATCTGGATGATTGCCAGTATTTTTGGAAGAAATCTATATGGAGAGATGAGGAAAAAAAATATTTTGTGGGACTTATGTCCAGCATACATCAAACACATCATTCCAGGAACGTGAAACACCAATGTTGAGATACAGGAAGAGTTTGGTTGCAGTCGCTCCAGCTAAAGGTGGTGCAAACATTACGTAAGTAAGAGGGGACAACTATTTTTTTACACAATGCTAGTTGGTGTTGGATTTTTTTGTTCATTTAATAAAACAATATAAGTAAAAAAAGTGTTATTTGCTCACACCAGGTTTGGTGGAAGACCTGAAAACATTCAGTGTAAATAAATTTGTATAATACAGGAAATCAGGAAGAGTCAAATATTTTTTCACAGCACTGCACACTTGAGAAATAGAAAAAAAGCACTGGAATCACAAATTGAAAGGAAAAAAGAAGAAGCTTTTAACTGGTCTAATGGGCCCTTTGCACATCCACACTAGCGATTCAAAGTCTCCACCAGCCTTGCTCTGGGAGGTACGATGCTCTAATCTCAGAGGATGGATCGCTCACTTTCAAGCCCGAGACATTCAGATGTGCATCTGGTCACCGCCAGAGGTAATTGTCAGAATAAAGGAACCTTTAAAGTGGGTAGCAAAATAATTAGAGCTTGGGCTAAAATTGATTTCCTTCCTCAACACCCACAGGTTTTTCTGCAATGTCAGTTACTGGCTGTAGCAGATGGTGTTCGTTTAGGATTTTTTCTTTATACACAAAGAAAACAATAACAAACAACAGGCATGCAAATTTTAAAGTATCTACGAAAAAATAAAAATACTAGTTATTCTGCATTGCAATCAGGAAAGGAAAAGTATGGTGAGAAAATAATCAGACATTAAAAAAGATTTTTAAAAACACTGCATAATATTCAAATAACTAATGACATTAGAGTAAAACAGATGAAAAAAGAGGCCTTTTGTTTTTTTGTTTAAAGTTTAAGAGACCACTTAAGTATGTGAACATAAATGTTCCCGTATTATGGTGATAACAATTTGTATAAAAGTTATTCTGAGCATCAATGTAACATTTTTTTGTAAATGTTTTAGTAAATGACCAAAAATAGGTCTTTACATTATAACAGGTAGGTAATTTTAAAACTGATGTTTGCACGTTATCCTGGCATCATTTTGATTTTACTTTCGTAACCTTAAGCTAAGTTAGTTAGTTTAGCTACTGACTGTGAAATTATTATTGTGATGGTCTGGAATTACATCCAGGACTGGCTTCTGTCTTACTCTTGATGTTTCTGAGATAAAGCCCTAGCTCTTAGCATTCCTGAGATTTAAAAAATAAGAAAGGAAGATAAGTAAAAGGGCAAGTTCAACAGGGGTACTGGGCATTATTAATAATCGTTTACGCTGTATGCTTTGGCTGATGCTGCAGCTTTTTTTCAAGCTTTTGACAAATGACACCTTTAGGGACATTCTTGAACTTTATTTTAGTTTACACATATTATATTCTGATTCTTCCCTGGATTTGAATAACCAAGTAGATCATGTTCAAGATGTGTTGGATAGGCTAGAGAAACAAACATTTATTTACAAAATTAGAGAACTGCAAATTTCATAAATTCTCATTTTTTGGCTATTATCCTCCATAACTTCTTTCTCTCCTAACACTCGGCTGGTTAAATTTTTTTCCTGATCATTTGCCAAATAAAGTTTTTGAATGGATTCTTAATCTTATTCATTTCTGGTTATGTTGGTGTTGAATTCTTTGCTTAAGGAAAAACTTTGTAGCCACTTGTAAAGATTTTTTTTTCTCAAAATAAGAACTCTTGGCTTTCTGGGTGATTTATTACAATCTTTTCCTTACCCATTTATAAACTTTGGGAGAACATTTCTTTGAATTTTATTTCAGATTTGCCCCTTACCATTACCATTTTAGTTACAGTTTACCATTTTTCCAAAGTATGTATTTTATTCTTTTGAAAGAACTAGTAAGTATTAAAGAAACTTGGAAAATCTCTGTTAAAGCAATTGCTTGATCTCTCAAAAATCTATTGTTTCTGACTGACAAAAACAGATGGCGTCACGTCCTCCACGGCAGTATTAGCATTACAGCATGCGCATCTGCCTGGCATCCCCTTTTTTCAAAGGGGTCCTCAATTTGTTTTTATGTTTCTTACAATATTTTTGAGCTCAGCAGAGGATCCACTTGAATTTCAATTCTACATACCACTCAAAATCTAACAGTCAATGTGAAAGTCTTAATGAGATTTGATACTTGCACTACCATAAATTCTTCTTCTTTGATTGGATAAATCTTCTGCCATTTTCAAAACTATCTGCAGATTTTGTTTGTTCCTCCTCCATGGTTATGGCTTCAGCTGAGTATTTTTATATGTATTCATCCACACTTTTAGAAATTTTCCTTTGCTGAATCATCTGTTTCCAATTTATCTGAGTATCTTGACATTTTTAAGCAGAATGGTTCTCAATGAAGAGAACGAGTTGACTGCAGAACCTCTTCCAAATGTTTAGCTGCTCATAAACACCTTGTTTTAAGGTTGGGCAGAAGGTGTGACTCTCAGAACAGTTCCATCTCATAAACTGTATATTGGACTTTATAAGATTAATAAAAGAAAGGTCAAGTGCCTTTTAAAATGCCATTATAGTGTGTCTCCTTCAACATTTCAAGACTGAAGCCTATTCCTGTTAGTCTATTGTATGCCAAACCTTTTCCTTCTCCTCCTGTGGAGGTTAAAAGTGACTTTGAAATGGAGGGTCAATTCATTTTGGATTCTAGGTATAGAAGAGCTCAAGCACAATATCTTGTGCATTGCCTCGTTTTGGTCCAACCTGGGTACTGGCTTGTCACACTCCACACTTACTGCCAGTTTTTTACAGATGTTTCCCTTTGAAGCATGATGGGTGAATTCAGAACCCAGACATTAGGACATTTTTTAAGCTTTATATTTATTTATTTGTGGTCTTTAACTGTTGTACCATCTTGAATTTTAACAGGTGCTGTGATTTTGTGCTTTTTTAGTGTACCTTCACAGTAGCACCTCCTGGTTATGTTTTAACACAATAAAAATAATGATATGGCGTGCTCGGTATCCTGGTTTTGGAATAAATCTTGTAGGAGACACACAAGATGGACGAGTGGCCCAGCTAGGATTCCAGAAGATCCCTTACCTGGACAGGCGTCTTGACCGGACGTGGACTTTATACCTTCCCTGGCCACGACAGAAGAAGACAGGGAAGGACTGTCCCTGGAGGATGTTTGTTCCCCCCAGGTGCTAGTTGGCAGCAGCCCTCCGTGATGACACCCATTCAGGAACCAGCAGGGAATGCTGGGAGTTGTAGTCCGGGTGCTGGGGTCCGTGGGTGCCAAAAATGAACACTGCAGGGAGATGTGCTCCCTAAAATACAGAACTTCCATATAACCTGGAAGTGCTTCCCTTTGGGCAAGTGGCCCCTTAATAAAAGAGACCTACCTCACTTCCTTACCCATGTGAGTCAGAGCTGGGAGGATGTGGAGCAACAATCGACTGGAGTAGGGCAGTGGAGTGTTGAGAAAAGAGAGAGTATTGTGCTTTTGTTTTGCAACTTTGGAATTAAACTACTTGAACCCGGGACTCTTTGTGTGTTCGGGGTTTGGGGATCGCTGACAGCCCAGTTTCTTTCACAATCTACAAATGTTATTTACTTCTTTTACTCTTTGAACTTATGACTTTTCTAGTGCATTTTGTCTAGTGTTTTATCATGTTAATATGGTAGTTTATTCATTCTTTTGCTTTTCAGCTACTCTTGTTCTGTCTTTGTAAAAACACATCCTTTCCTACTCTGCCTTTGAGGGACAACACGTTAATAAAAACTTCCTTTTTAGGACAGGCCTGTTTTCCATCTTTGCAGACATTACAATGTTCACTTTGATAGGTGTTTTATAAATAAAAAAACAGATTTTACAACCAGTTATAATGCCAGTCAGTCTTAGTTGAAGTTTCAGAGTTAGCACTGGGAACTTTAGTCTTGATCTAATGGCACAGGTTCTATCTGAGATCAGGCTCTGCTTTGCACCTGATGTGGTCAGGATAGGCTGTGGCTCTCCCAAACCTTTGAACTGGAGAAAAAAAAATGAATGAAAGCCATGACCTAATTTTTTTGCCTGATTCATTATAACGTCACCCCAGAAATATCCAGTGGGGCCTATTTATATTTTTAATTAATACATGTTTTTTATGGAGTGTGATTTATCACTCCAAGAAATGAGACAGAAGCATTTATTGAAAATAATTTACTTGACATACAAGAAATTCTGTGTAAGAGCTGTTGAAATGGTCTTAGATTTTGGAGTGGCTAACTGATTTGTACATTATAATTGCAATTAAGAGCTTGACTCACATGACCCAACTGTTGTTAATGTGATGATTACGGTGATCGCCGGTTTCATGCGGCACTTCAGACAACCAGAGCTGCTAACCCCTACAAAGACAAACACGCACAGAGCAGCTCCAAAAGGTTTTGTGGAGTGTAAACAAGGATACAAATGAATGAGTGCTGCTCTGTGTCCCCTAAGATAAACAATTTTACGGAGCAGACTGATTTTTTAAAATATGATTTAGAAGCATCATTGATAATGGAAGTTGCTTGATTAAGGAATGTTTTATTAATTTACTCACTTCTTTGACTCGCCCTTTTTTTTTGCTCATTTCTCATGTGTCTGAATGATCTTGCGCTGCCTTTGGTTTTACTGCTTTGAACTGTAATTTTTGAGCACTTTCTAACAGGTAAGCACATTAGGAATGTTTGCACATTGTTTAAGGGAGTCATTCTAACTGGTGTGTTCTGTTCTTGTCTCTCAGGTTCTGGATGCTAGCACAGAGGGAAAAGAAGAGGTGTTCTATGGACCAACTCTTCCATTTGCTTCCAATGGCATTGCAGCCTGCTTCCTCCCAGCTCCATATTTTTCTTGCCCCAACCTTCAGACCCTACAGGTTCCTCATCACAGAATTGGCACTGTGTAAAATGAAGCAGAAGTTCACTGTGCGTAATATTGAAAGATGATGCCTCTGTTTTACTCACAATGGCATAAGTACAAAAAAGTCAATCTGGTGAGACTGAAGTGTCAAGCAGCCACTGTAGCACAGAAAGTCATCTTACCAGTTCAGTGCGACGAATGTAAACAGTAGGTTGCACACTCTAGGTCGGAAGAAAAAGTTTCTTTCTTCACAAATAAATGAACATTTACTGGAAGGTTAATTTCTTAAACAAAAACAAAAAAATGTGGTGCAGCAAAAAAATAAAGCTGGGTTGAATTTGTAAACCAAAACATAACTTGTATATAATCCTGATCAATAAAGCTAGCAAATGTCT
Source organism: Polypterus senegalus (assembly GCF_016835505.1). NCBI lineage: Eukaryota > Metazoa > Chordata > Cladistia > Polypteriformes > Polypteridae > Polypterus > Polypterus senegalus. The sequence continues at coordinate 92,377,446 of NC_053156.1, read as the reverse complement.
AAAATCAAGATAAATGAAGCATACAGCTCTTCACTGGAATTGAGAAAAGGAGCAAAACATTCATAATTGCATAAATGTACTCTTTCTGTTAGACTTGAAAATGATTTAATAAGCATCTCTCTGAAAAAGTGCTTAAAACACTGTAAAAATAGGCACAACTTTGGATCATACGGCTTTCCGGTGTACATCTCATTTTCTTAATCATCAGGGGGTCGGCTCATTCAAAAAGACGTGCCAAACCACTGCTGCACTGAATCCTTTTGCCTGCTACGTCATGTATAAGTATATCCATAAATATTAATGAATTCATTTTGCTCTGTATTTATGTCTGAAGAGAGAATGAGAGACACGCTATAGTGCAAATTTAATGCATTAAGCTTTTAGAGTGTGTATTACCAAGTGAACCACTGACAAAAACAGATGGCGTCACCTCCTCCATGGCAGTGTTAGCATTGCAGCATGCACAACTGCCTGGCATCCCCTTTTTTCACAATGCTTTCCAGTACAGCTCATTTTTTTGCTTGGCTGGGTTAAATGAAGTCATAACACAAATGTGATATTGTTAAAAGGATAAATTAATTTACTTTGGTACTTTGGTTGACTTGAAATGTGAAGTGTGCTGTCCTTTATATGCCTGGACCATTTGTCTTCTTTGTTCTGGCAATTTTGTGCCACATTACTGTAATATAACACCAGTTTAAGTTTTACAATGCAATATTAGTAAGAGTTTATATTAATGATGTTTTCCCATCAAACAGTAATTCTCAGCCTATTGTATCCTATACAGTACATTTGCTATTTTATTTTCGTCACCCTCTTTCCATTCCAGGGTCAATCACAAGCTGAGTATTATGGAACACAATCCTTGTTCAGATGTTTGGTTGGGCCAATTTAGAGCTGCAAGTTCACCTAACCTATGATAAGCATGCAAAGCGGACATTCAACATTTTTGACCAGCATCTACGTCAATTCCCAAGATATTTTATACCTTTTTTATTGCTATTTTTTATTTATCTTCCAAAATGTGGATTCTCAAAGTCACTTGAATTGTACAAATAATCTTGATTTAATTATGTTGCAGTCCTGTTTTTTTAATCGAGATAGCAATATCTTCTTTTGCTATCTGAGTCAATTTTTTTTGTACTATTATGACAAAGAAACGCATTCATATCTAAAATCTAGCAGTGATATTTGTCACAAACATTTCAAAATGTAAACAATGATAAAATATGGCTTGATAGTGAACTCCTAAAACTATTTATAAAAAGAAATCATTACAGTACTCTACTTATCAAAAATATTGTAGCCATGGGATGCAGTAAGATGCATTTCTAAGGTATGTAAAATCTGTTTTTTGCACTTGTCACATGAAATCACACCATGATTCTTCCCAGTTTGGACAAAGGTCCTCAGGAGCATCTTACCTTTCTTACACCAGGATAGAAGCTCTTTTATTAGTTCACGATGCAGAACAAGGAGCTGCTTTGGAGGGACTTTGTAATGCAGATATCACTGGTATCTGGCTGGCTATTGACATTTACAACAGTGCAAATGTTTGGACAGGGACAGATCCTGGTGTGATTCCATGAAAGAATACTTGGCGTAGTCATCAGAATTTTTACTGTGGACAGATGGAGTTTAGTGGCAGTTCTGTAAACACTGAGTTAAAGAAAGCTCGGCTAACATCACCATGAAAGGCTCCTTATTTACAGACAAACCCCAGTTAGCTCACAGCATAGAACATGGAGCTGCAGTTATCACAGTGCAAATGTCCTGACTAGGACGGCTCAAGGGGCAGGCAAAATAGCAGAGACTATGGCAGTGCCTCACAAGCAATCAACAAATAATAAACAAAAAATAAAAAACAGGTCATGTTAAGCACTACAGTCAGTCCATATGCCAAGAAAGGGTAAACTTGTGCTTTAATAAATAATAACCTTTGTCTGATTGTAAATGATGACATCCACAGAGTACGCCTCCAAAAATTTGTACAATTGTAAAGTAAGATCCAAATCAAATGCAGCGAAAGTTTTATATCATTAAAAAGTCACTGACAGCAGGATACTTTTAATTTACTGAGGAGTCAGATTTCCCAGACTTGTTTGCTTATGATTTGCACAATACCATCCCTGTAAAGCTCACCTCACATTCAGTCAGTTGTTAATTAGCAACTAATCTTTATTTGTTACGCGACTCTCACAAAAACAGAGATACAGTAAAGCTTTGGATCCAAAATGAATAGTTGAAGAGACATTCCTTACTAAAATTAATGTTTAGGAAATCCTATAAATTATCAGTAAGTAGGCAAAACAAATACAGGAGAAGACACAGCAAACAGGTTCTGTTTTGCCGGGGAAAAAAAATGAAAGAACTAGGAAGGAAAAAAATGAGGCTGTCTCCTGTTTGAGTATGGGCACAACATCTCATCTACATTGTGAGCAATGTTCTTTTTGCCAAGACAGCGGGGGAAGTATTGTCTGGAGGGGCATATCCACCCCTGGCAGGTCTCCTCATCAATATCCCCAATATCTGCAGTAGGGCTGGTGATCACACACCTTCCAACTACATGATGAGAACAATTCTTCAAATGGATTTTGGAATGGTATGGTTGGAGATACAGCAAGATAAATGATGGATGGTTCATGAACCAATTTTGGACCAGAACAGTGGGTGGAAAGTTACATTATCCCAGAATATGACAAACCTAGACAGATAAGGCCCATTCTCATGGTCACCAGAAATCAGTAAACTTCCTAGTGTGTCAAGGAATGTAATGATGTGCGCAGTATTATATGGGCCAGCAGATTTTGATAGTCTCCTTTGTCTTGTTCCATTTTCTTGTCCTTGTCCTCATCCTTATTTTATCCTCAGATTTCTTCCTCTACTTCCATAAGAAATATTTGCCTCCATTGTTATCCAAACCAAGAGAAAACAATATTTGGAACAGTCAGTGTATTTTACACCTACCCAGCATGATAGGTATAAGCCTACTTATAGTGCTCAGGCTTTGCTATCTAAGTGGGAAAAACTGAAAGTGATTCCACATTTGAGAAGTAGGTATAAGCAATTGGCCAATGAGTAGGCCATTTTGAATGGCAATGTTTTCCAAATTAAGATAAAGGAGATTTCAGCTTTGGTAGTTCTGTCTAATATGGAGAACTGTGTGTAGTGTTTTTACGAAATGTGCATTTTGAAATTGCAAACTGAGTGTTAAATTGAAAATGTGTTTACAGTTCTGCAGACTTGGTTAAACGATTTCATACAGTACACGAGTAAAGGGTTTCAGTAAATGTGCCTCAAGTGCCAGTTGATGACCACAAAAAAACTGTAGAAGGGGGAAATACTTGCATCATGGGCACTGCAGTCTGCTGCTTGTTTGTCAGTTAAACTGCTACTTTATAAAGCTGACGTTCAGTTAAAATATTCTGAAAGGAAAAATTCATTAGTTGATTACTTATATTCATGGAGCCACAGTTTCAGTACACAATGTCTCTATTCAAAACATCCAAGAATCACAAAAAAGAGTAGTTTACTTTTATTTGATTTACTGTACTCTTGAAACTAAGCTTGATGACAAAATAACAAATGGTAATTTTTTTACTGCATTTAATTCATCCATTTATACAGACACTTGGCTAAACCATATATAAATAAAATGCAGATAAATACAAATATAATGGCAGATACAACACATGAAATTTTGATTATCAATGTATCAGCATTTCTTCAACATTTTAAAAATTTTGCAAGTACTAGAAAGGTTAAAGCATTAAGTATAAGTGCACAAAATATTCATCTAAGTATGTTTGTATTTAAACATTTAGTGAATTTCAAAGCAAAAACAGTTCATGCAAAAACGTAGAGAAAAATTGATAAAACAAAATATAACTTCTTGCATATGATGTTTCAGTTTCAGGCTTATACATCCTAGTTTCTGTGTGTTTCGTTTTAGTTATTCATTAATATTAATGTGGCTAAGTACATTACTGTATCCATGCTTATGGCCAGAAAACTGCATACTCTGTGCCTTTCTATTTGTAAAGCGGTCCATTTTTCTATCGGAGTTTATTCTACAATGAAAACTAACATTCTATTCTAGTCTAGCAAATACCTACAGTATGTGAATTTAACATTAACTTTAACTTACTGCAATTGGCTCTTACAATAAGTATTGGCCTAGAAATTATGTATCAGTACAACATGTCATGCTGGGTATGTGTAAAATACACTGACTGTTCCAAATATTGTTAATTATTTTATTTTTTTATGGTTCATCATTAAAATTGCTGTAAACAAGTCTTAAAACATTCGTAAAAATGCATCCTATTTTAAAAGATCCAGAAATTTTCTGTTAGAAATTACAATACTTAAACTTCTAAAATATTAGCTTTGTCAAAAAGTGTCTTTTTAAACTCAATTATCTATATTATATTTCAAAAAATCTATTTATTTATTTTCCAAAAATACACAGTATCTTAAATTACACTTGTAAGTAAAAAATACACAAGAATTGAAAAAGGATTGGTACCCAGGTACCAAGTACGTAATGTGAGTAAGGACACTGTTGATGTAATTGCTATATAAGTTGTATAAAAATGAAGGTCTTTGTTTTTCAGAGAGTCAAAACTAACTAGTTATTAGTGAAACAAAATTGAGTTCACAACAAAACTTAGGCTATGTGCTACCTCTGATCCCAGATGAGCGGTGCAAAGTGAAACTGGCACATGAGGGCACAATAAACTGCCATGGAAGATCAGAGTGGTATTTGTGGGTGACCAAGAAAGGAGACTGGTTTCTGTTGCAGAATATCCACTCCATAAAAGCTTTTAAAAAAACAAACTAATTTTAGTGATTTTCAAATATTGCAATTTCAAACTTCCATGCAAAGTTTATTTTAGGAGCAATTTCATGAAACTTTGCACAAAAATTAAATATTGGTGTTTCAATAGTTAAAACAGATAACTAAGTGACGATCATTGTAAAGAGTTCGGGGGGAAGTGGGAGGCAGAATTTTTTGCAGAATTAAATATAACAAATGGAAAGTCACTAATCTTCATCCAGATTGCTGATTTTACTGCTCAAAGGGCAGTAGACAAACAGATGACACTCCAGTATCTTCTGCAACCCTTACCTGTTGGCAAGTCCCATTGGGCTTAGCATGTATATCCACAATATGACCACTTACATTGCACTTAAAAATCCAGCGTAGACCAGTGGACTCCCGAGACTTCTTTTAACACTGACATGTTAGTAAGCAGGTGCATGCCTGTCTGCCATGGACTGCTGGATGCTAAAGGTAAACAGCATGTCATTCCTTAACTCAAAAAAAGTACAAAGTGGGTACAGAAACTCATTGGACTAATGGAAGAAACCATGTTTTTGTTGTCAATGATCAGACTTGGCTGTTATACAATATGTGTTAATCAGTTATAGTCAAAGACAATTGCAAGGTTTATTTATTATTTGTAAGCAAAAAGCACCTGTTTTACTACCTCTTAAAATTGAGCTGTTTTTATTATTCATGTATTTGTTAAAACTGCAGTTGCTTATATTAAGTTGTTGAGGCAAGTGTCTTTTTGAGATTACAACCACATCTGTAATTTCAAAATGCTATCATATTTGCACTTAAAGGAACAAATGCTGTATAACCTTTATTACTATTTGCAGTTCAATGTTTATAATTTGCAATATTGTAAGAATGAATTGATATGAGCACAAGGTAGCTCTGCAGCTTCACATCTCCAGATTTGTGTGTCATCTGTCTGTGTGGAGTTTGCAGGTGTCCTCCCACAGCCCAATGTTAATCGATGACTTTAAATTGGCCCCCTGTGACTGAGGGGGCTTTGTTAAGGACTGGCACCCCTGCCACCCTGAATTTAACCTAGTAAATTCAATAAACGGCCGTGGTGTAATGGTTACTACTGCTAGTCCAGGGTTCCAGAGTCCTAGGTTCACATTCCAGCCGGGTCACAAACCTGTGAGGAGTGTGACATTCTTATGATGTCTGTATAGGCTTTCTTCGGATATTCTGGTCTCCTATCACTAAGTGTTTGGCTTAGGTGGCTTCATTAATCTCGCCAGTGTGTCCAGTGAAGGACTGGCATCCAATCCATGGAGTTGGATTCTGCTTTTCATCTGTTGCTGCTGTGTTAAGCTCTGTCACCCAGTTTTGAATAATACAGGTTCAGAAAGTTGAACAACAGGAATATGAAAAGAACATTTAAGTTTTGTTCCTCCTTTACCCCAATTGGTGATTGTTCCCCTCTCTTTATACATAGTTTTTATCCCAGTTTCATTAATCAGTGCCAATAGTCATTCGTGATGTATGTGGCAGCATCACTGGGATCTGAAGGCAGTGGTACAACTCACAGTCTTATAAACCATGGGCATGGAGGTTGAAAATTCCTTTATTTTATTACCCATTTCCCCCATCCTTGTGTTTAACTTGTGATCTACTCTAGCAGCACAGCTTCAAGGGACTTTTTTACATTAATGGGCAATCCTGGGTTTACTGTGTTTTATTTTGTTGAATAATTGAAATATTGAACGTCATGTGAATTTAAACAAAACGTACACCAAACGGTTTACTTTAATTTCTTCAATTTACAAGCCAGCTCCATGGTAGGTGGTGAACTTAGCTGACATGTGGAATGGCACAACTGTTTTTGTTGCATTGAAACATTTTAAAACTAATTTAATATGGTGGTACTTTAACTGGGGTGCAAAATAAGCAATATTTGAATATGCATCATGGTTTGTAAAAATGTTTAACAGGGTTTTAGAAGACAAAATAAGTACATCCATGTAAAGTTAAAAATATATATATAGTAAACTCTACTTACCAGACTATATCAGACTGGCTGGAAATTCCTCACATTCTGAAATGAGGAAACCCAACAGCAGACAAAAATGTGAACATGCAGTTCTTTATCACTTGATTATATTTTCAGCCATTCAAAGTGCAACTATTGGCTGGAACAGTCATTATAATGCACTGCCTTTTTACAGCTCAATTAAAATAAAGTTGGAATCATGAATTTTATATTTCTGTAATGCATTACTTTTATTTTATGCATGTTTAAATATGTATAGTTTTTAAATAATTTAGAAAAAAACTAAACTATTGGGTCTGGAGCCAGATCTGGGCACACACAGGTTGACCATCACTTTTGCAAGGTAAGGGGTAAGTGATGCGGAGGCAGTGATCACCTTAAGGCTTTTAAAGTGTACCCTGCAGTTGCAAACCTCTGGTCCTAGCATCAGGTGATGGGGCCTTAACAGATCTGTTACCTGCTGTAGGACTCAAGTCCTCATCCCTGACCTTGCTTAACCCTTCAATGAAACCCCTAGGGTGACATCCCCAAACCTAAACCTCTGATGCCAGGAAAATGTAAGCACCTAGGACAAAATAATATGATTAAAAACTTTTACCCTATTTATTAAAGCACAAAACAAAATGCAATAATGGAAATTAAATGAAGATTGCATTGTCATATTGTTTGCTTTAACTTGATTGCCTTTATAATATAGCGATAACTAACAAAGACAAATAATGGTCTTATAATATTTTAGCACTCTGGACACAAATTCTGCTCTTCTCTTCTGCCTTGAGGATGGACCTCACTACTCAGTCATATCTACTGTCTGTTTATCTTGTGTCTTGGAACAGCTTGCCCTGACACTCCCAGTTGCACACTTGCTCAAATCTATTCACTAATTTGTAAACTACCTTTAACCTTAAATGAGGTAATACTGTATACCTCCCTTTTCTCTCACTTTCACTTTAATAATATATAACACGGATATCCTTCATCTTCTTTCGGCTGATCCCGTTAGGAGTTGCCTTAGCATATTATCTTCTTCCATATCTTTCTGTCCTCTGCATCTTGCTCTGTTATGACTGTCACCTGCATGTCCTCTCTCACCACATCCATAAACCTTCGCTTAGGCCTTCCTCTTTTCATCTTGCAATCTCGCCTCTCTGACTTTGTCTCCCAACTGTCCAACTTGAGCTGACCCTCTAATGTACTCATTTCTAATCCTGTTCATCCTCATCACACCCAATGAAAATCCTAACATCTTTAACTCTGCCACCTCCAGCTCTGTCTCCTGCTTTCTGGTCAGTGCCACCGTCTCCAACCCATATACTGTAACATAGCTGGTCTCACTACCGTCCTGTAGACCTTCCCTTTCACTCTTGTTGATATCCGTCTGTCACAGATCACTCCTGACACTCTTCTCCACCCTACCTGCACTCTTTTTCACCTCTCTTCCACAATCCCCATTACTCTGTACTGTTGATCCCAAGTATTTAAACTCATCCACCTTCGCCAACTCTACTCCTTGCATCATAGATATCTAATTAACACTTTTTCATTTCATTTTTTTACTTCAGTTTTAGTTACGACCATAAAAAGCATATAATGCCTTGAAAGCCATGGCGATGTACAGCTCCCCAAACCTGGACATACAAGTGCAAAACAACACACAATTTATTTATCTTTCTTCCCCTGGGAAATGTCCTCCCCCGTTTCCCACCAATACAACACAACCCAAGCACAACAGCACCCAAATATTTCTCTTCTTCTCTCTCTTTCTCTTCTCTGCCGCCTGCACTCCTCTTCCAGGATCCTTTGTCGTCTGCCTCTGGGAGCACTCTAACCCTCTTCCTGCAGTACTCTCGAGTGTGGTGGAAGTGCTGCACTCCAGGGCTCCAGGACTGTCCAGGTGCCACAGGTCCCTGCAGGGTTGAGCTTCCAAGCTTCACGTCCATGGCCCCGATGCAATCCAGGGTGGTCACCCTCTCGTGTTATGTGGAAGGTATTGTCATGAACCTGTGCTCATCCCCAGGCCCTTCCATCACAGGGGCATCCTGGCCGAGCAAGTTCAAATCCCACCTCTTTGCTGCATGTTCTCTCCAATACCTTTTCCACTGGATGGACAGCATTCTTCTGACTCGCCCAAGATGTGGGTGTTAGACTTATTTATGACACTCCTTTGTCTCAGTCAGTGCGCCCAATGATGAACTGGAACTGGATGCTGGGTTGGCACTTTCCTTGTACCCGATGCTGTGGCACAAAACTGGATAAAATGGTTTTGAAAGTAAATGAAGGAACAGACATAGACAAGAACAGAACTTTACATTCATTGATTTGTTGAACACATATTGTGACATGGGCGGCATGGTGGCACAGTAGTAGCACTACTGCCTGGCAATAAGGAGACATAGGTTTGCTTCCCAGGTCCTCCCTGTGTAGAGTTTGCATGTTCTCCCCGTGTCTGTGTGGGTTTCCTCCGGGTACTCTGGTTTCCTCCCACAGTCCAAAGACATGCAGGTTAGGTGATTGGCGATTCTAAATTGTGCTTGGGGTGTGTGCCCTGCCCGGGTGTTTGTTTCCTGCCTTGAGCAACATGTTGGCAGGGATTGGCTCCAGCAGACTCCCATGACCCTGTAGTTAGGATATAGCGGGCTGGATAAAGGATGGATGGATATAGTGACATAGGGAGGACAAGAACAGAGAAGTGACACGAGACCAAAGTAAATGACTTCACACAAAAAATGTTTGTGTACTCAACTTTAAACCAAATGCGAAAGATTTTAAGACTAAAAAAAAAATTTAATGTCAAACCATATTAGAAACCCTGTAGTTTCTTTTCGAAGTAGAAAACCACATTCATTTCTCTCCTCGTACATAGACTAAACAAAGGGCTTAAATAACAGCTCTAAACTTTGACCCTTAAAGCAAAAAAAAAAATTACAAAAAAAAAACAAATTATAATTAGCTTAAACATACAAAAAATACAAAACAAATGCAAACAGTCAAACTACATCTCCACTAATTTTGTATTAACACACGCTCACCTGGGATCACTTTGGTTTGGCCTACTGTTCAGTTACTGCCTATGCAACTGAAGAACTGGAAAATAGGAAACAAAAACCGAAATTGATCAAAACTCACAATTTTACCCAAACTATTAATATAATATATACAATATTTAGTTTAATCGCTTATGTGCTTCAGAACAAATTATTTATCAGAAGCTGAGCATGAGTCGATGGTTGAAGTGGCTTCCTACTCTCAATATAAAGCCCTTCAAGGAGTGAGAACAGTGCTATACAAGTGAAATGAATTTATCCATCCATCCATTCATTTGCTAACCCGCTGAATCCGAATAGGGTCACGGGGGTCTGCTGGAGCCAATCCCAGCCAACACAGGGCACAAGGCAGGAACCAATCCTGGGCAGGGTGCCAACCCACCGCAGGAAAATGAATTTATTATTATTGTTATTATTATAAGGTGAAACAAAACTTAAACAGCCAAAATCAATCCATTTGCACACTATCTTACCCTTTACTGAATATTTATGGTATATGAGCACAAAAATAACTACAAAACTATAATATTCATCAATAGATAAGTGCAGTAGTTCTCCTTTGTGATGGGACTTTGTCACACATTTACCAGAATGAAGGGAGGTTTAGTTTTTACTTTTGGCTTGATTCATACAAGACTTGGTTCTTGGTTCATGTATGATTAGATTAATTAAAAGAAAAATGTGATTTAGTCAATCAAGAGTATGTACAATGAATGTCTGTTTTTCATGTTTTTTATTTGTTCAACTAAATAAGTGGTGATTTGAGGATGATGATAGAGTTAATGTACGCTGAGTGTCTAAATTTTACACTAATGATGAAATGTTGACAAATTAAAATGAAGCAAAATTATCCTTTAATTTCAATCAACTTAAGAGGTAATCTACTTTAGATCCACCTAAATGTCTCTTTTGAACATAAGTAATGTGCTGTGAATATGATGAACTTCATTCATTTCTTACATTTGGAGTTTGAAAATCATAAGCCAGGTGCTTTATTCAGTTGCAGTCACAGCGAGTCACACAGGTTTGACATGCATCCAGGCCCTCATGGAGAAGTAATATTAAAACAAATTTAACAAAATATAGCGTATGATTTTCATTTGGTTAACTTAGATGTGGAGTTTACAGTCATACAAAGTATCATTATCAAGTATTTACTTTCTGAATTTCCTATTATTTCATTTTTGACAATGAATGCTTTCAAGCCTTCACACAAAATTTGAAATTAGATGAAGAGCACCTGAATGAACAAATAATACCTATATTTTTTACACTAATATAATGAATAAGCTACACAAAAACGACTGGCCCTGTGCGAAAAAGTCATTACCTCCAGTTAAGTTAAATCCAATTAAAAAGATGATAATCAGAGTCAGTTGAGCGAACAGAGCCAGCCTTGCTCCATATAAACCTCTCGTACTTTGACCCATATGACTAGTTTCAGGGTGAGCAGTAGACAGATTCAACAAACACAGAAAAAAGAGTGTTTGTAAAGGACAGTTATCTAAGGCTCTTTGCCTAACCACAGTGAGAGCCATAATCTCCAAATGAAAAGTACTTGGAACAATATTGAATCTTCCCAGGAGTCGTCAAAGTCTCAAAGAACTTCAGTCTTTTTGTACCTCTCCATAAGTCAGTGTTCATGATGCCAGGCTCAGAAAGACACTTGGAGCAACAGGCTTCCCTAGTGAGTAATAAGGCAGAAAATATTACTAACCAAGAAGTGCCAAATCTTCTTGACCAGGATGTACCTGAATGATCTACACACCTTTTGAAGGAATGTCCTTTAGGGAGAGTTGGAGACAAAAGTAGAACTTTTCCTGGATAGCATGGCCTCATTATATCTGGTGGAAAAACAAACAGAGCAGTTCACACTGCACAGAACATCAGGCCAACATTCACACATAATGTGGCAGTGTGGGCACAGAGAACAACTTAGATTATGAAGAAAAAAATGAGGCTTTAATAAATAAATGCCAATGATGAATAAATATGCTCCCACTTACACTGTACATGGATTGGATCTGGTGTAATTACCTAGCTATCAATTACCCCTATTTAAACTAATTCTAGGGTAGTGTAGAGCCAGTCATTCTTTATACAGGGGTTCTACACCATCACGAAGCACGTTTGTTCAAACTTGGTCAATCAGTTACCTTTGGGATATGGGAGGAAAATTGCAGTACCCAGCTAAAATCCATAAAGAGTTCACCCAATGCATTTTCCCACTGTTCCACAAATGTAAATAACCTTAAATACTTGTGAATAAAAGTCTATGCATTTGTTCTTCTAAACTATAGCTTGCATTTCATATTTGGGCTTGGATTCAGTGCTAATTGTCTTTAGCAAGTGTCATTATATTCACACATTGCAGTACTTTCTTTTGCAAAATAGCATTGACTCACAGAATAACTGTATGCAACCAAGCATAGGAGCATTATTTTGCATGTGCATCCGAATTCTTTCTTATGCTACCCAGGCAGGCAAAGTGGTGGCTCTGAGGCTAGGGATCTGCACTGGCAATCGGAAGGTTGCTGGTTCAAATCCCATAAATACCAGAAGTGATTCCACTCGGTTGGTTCCCCTGAGCAAGGCCCTTAACCTGCAATTGCTCCATCCTGGATATGTTAACCTGCACCTAGCCCTACAAACAAGTCCCCCAACTTGCAGGGAAAACTTAGGGGTTGGTGGCGGGATTGGCACCAATTGGCATGCAGTGGCCACTGTAAAAAAAAAAAAAAACCCAAAAACACACTGTTCCATTCCATTCAAACTAGTGTGGTGCTACAGCAACATACTGTATCAGTGCAAACTCCCACCCTCTCTACCCAAGCCATGAGACTTTATGTGAGAATGGGGATATGGACAGATTTGTGAATTCAAACCTTCATCCAAGGATATAGCTCTTGCTTCACCTTAATATTTTGGTACAGTGTCTGCAAATCTGATGCCATAAGCACCTTGGTCCTCACTTGTGAACAAGCAACTTGAACTCCTTAACCTGAGGCAGCTGCTTTCCTCTTATGCACAAAGAAGAAGACAGTTTATGCTGTGGTACATGAATGGAAATGAACCTCATATTAGAAAAAACAATATGGATTCTGTCCTGGGTGAGGACCAACCCTCTGTCTTTGCACAGCTATTTGATAGATCCTGTTAAGACCTATCTACATGTGTTTTGTGAAACTGGAAAAAAAAATCCTTACAAACACTGAGAATTTCTTATATGTTGGCATAAGGAAACAAGTTTACTTGTTAGTCAGTGATGGCTTACAGGCTGATTGTGGCTTTGAATGGACAAAACTGCATTAGGCAGGTTTTAACATGTTATAATACATTGTGCTGCCATATACCTTAAACTTTAAAATGCATTTATTTGGATTAATTTCTAGACAATGGCAAAAATTAAGCTGATTTCATTTGAGTGTATTCAAAGAGACCATCGGCCATTTTTTTTCCAAGTACCTAAGAAATTTGACAAATGAGAGAAGACCAATCAGTCTATCTAGCTTCTTACAAAGGTTTCTGTTTCAACTATAGGCCCAGGTAGTTTGTTCCAGATTCACAGAACTCTTCTGGCTCTTTAGTCTTAAATGCACTTCCTCCTAGCTTCCACTGGTGTTCTCGAATATGTGATTCACTCTTAGGCTGAAAGAATTCTGCTGGATCTACTTACCATATATTCTGGTCTGGGTTTAACAATATCGTTGATATTAGGATCTTACAGACTCATCAATGCCTAGTTTCACATCTCTCTCGGCAGCACTGATGTTTTCAAAAACAATGAAGTTTCTAAAAATAAAAAAAACAACTCTTAAGTAAATTGGCAAAAAGGGAGGGAGCATTCAGTCCATCAAGCTCATTTGTTCAGAAATATCTAAGCTGTTCAAATCAATTGTTGGTGTGACTACCCTTTCACTTGTAAAAATTGCATCAGTTCCCTTAGTTCTTACCATCAAGCAGAATCTATAGGAAAATTGGCTGGTAGTTCATACTAAGCATCTTGTTCACCTTCCTCTAGTTCTTCTTCAGACTTTGGCAGTCTCATTTACTTCCATCTCTTCAGGTAATCACTAACACCCATGGCAGTTATTAGATTGGGGTTCTGTGGAGGTCATATCATCTGTTGCAGGATTTCTTGTTCTTCTTTATGACCTTTGCTGTGAGTTGGGATTCAATATCCTGTTACAGAATGAAGATGGACCAATCAGACATCTATTTGATGGTATTGTGTAATGAAGGACAATCTGGTTGTGCTTCTCAGCATTAAGGATTCCATTAATTCTGAGCAGGTCACCAAGTCAGTTTTCAGAATTGCAGCCACCTGCAAGGAACCACTGTATGCTCTACTGCACACACTCATTTATGTAGTGCTGTCTAGTTTTTCAATTGATGAACTACTTCCAACTCTGAACTAAAAATTTCAAATTTTGACTTGTCAAGTTCAGAGCACTTGTTGCCACCGCTCAGCACCCCAGTCCTTGTTTTTTTATGCATAGTCGAGTCTCTCAGAATTGTTCTAAATTCATAATGAATGGCTTTCTGGCAGAAACTCTTCCATGAAGACCTCTTTGGACTGTACTCTAAAGTACAGAGGGGTGTACTTGGGATCCAGTGGTTTCTGTGAGGTCAGTGCTGATATTTCAGTCTGATGTATCTCCTGTCTGCTGTACTCCACAGTCAAGCCCTGCATTTCTGGTCCTCAGTCTAGGGGGTTTTCATGTGCTTCTTCAGATACAGGCCATACCCAGCCAATTTTATTTACAGTAAATTTTACAAACGAGTCAATGTTCACTACAGATACTGTCTTATATGATCCTGCTTCATGTTTATCTCCTCTGATTCCTGGCTACTTCTGCTTTTATGACATGGTGTGGCATTTGTATGATTACATTTTAAAGATATATTTTTATGCTATTTTTAATTTGTTACTTTTGGTATTTAGTAAACTTTATCAATCTCTAAAGGTAAAGTATCTAAGGGACCAGTGGAGTAGTTCTATTAATGATTTAAAAAATTCTTAGCATTTCTAAGTGTTTTAAAAATTTTGAAGCATATATGTGCTAAGGTTGCAGCTAACTAAAATCTGACAAACGTCTTCTGTATTGCAATTAGTTATGAAGAGAAGCAGGAAGAAAGAAACGGGAAGGGTAGTAATTGGGATTGGGATGTTTGGAGGGAGTATGGCTGCAATAAAGAAAATCTCATAAGATTATCCACTGAATTCCATGTCTGAATCTTTGGTCAAAACCATGCATGCATTATTTAAGTTAAATCAATGGGCTGTAACTGACATCAATACATACTTCTAGTCACACCTGCTGTAAAGATTCTCTGCTTTGAACACACAGGTGATTTGTAACCACCAAGGACTTGTTCTGGATATTGTGATAAAGTGGCTTGAAAGTACCCACAATGTCTTCATCTGGGCCATTTCAGCAGTGTGTTAAAAAAAATGGTAAGTTTGGTGGTGGGTGACTACTGGGTGATAAGCAAGTACCAAATTTGTGCATGCCTTTTGACACCAACTGACAAGCTATATCTAGTCACAATTGCCCCTAACATTTGACATACCTAAGTGTGACAATAAGATCATTCATAATTTGCATTAGTACCTGAATGGAATACTCTTTGAACACTATGAACATTGTAGACTTCAGAGTGTAAACAAAATCCAACGTGAATAAAGATGGGCAGCCAACAGCAATTGCAAAAATGAATTTGCATGCACAGAATACAATGAAATTCTAAATTGATAGTTACATTACAGCCTCGTACTTCTTATTATCCCAGGGAAACAAATGCTATTTATGCAAAAAAGAAATGCCACTGATAAACACAGAATCCTGTGCAGTGACAGTCCAGAACCAATGCCACCCATTTGACTTGCATCCTTCAGCTCTGCTGAAGTAGGACACTCAAGGTTAACGTTTTTTGGCCACAGAGTATACCTTGCGGTAGGAACATCCTTCTGAAGCCAGCTGCTACATCATGACTAGCATTCATGATCTGAGTCCTAATCATGCGCTCTAGGAAGGATCCCTCATGAAGATCACATTAAACTTTGAATTAAAGCATCTTAATTCAGCAGATTATATAATTTATATCAGTATGAATTGCACATGGGGATTAATGCAAAGTCAATGCTTTATTTGCCAACTGAAATAAGTAGTTGTAATTCAAATTTGTGGTTGATAAGTTGATAAATATGCATACATAAACCAAATGAATAACACAAATTATACAATGCATTGCACAAAAAGCAACAAACACATTGTTTCATGCAAGGTATGGCCCTAGACCACATGATTTATGTGTATCCATGCCCACCATGTCCAAGCAGATGTGTGCTGAACCATGCTGTTTGGAATACAACAAAAGCATCAATAAAAACTGCCATCCTGGCTCAAATTATTTAGCCACAATTAAAATTTGGTCTTGCAAGGATTCCTTAATCATACATTTTGAAATACTTTTAAAAAGAATTTTAAAAAACATATCCTTATCTCATTTATTTATTCTAGCATATGTTCACATTTTCAGAACTAGTTTAACAAAGTACCAAAAAGTTTAAATTATGAAACTCCTTTAAATAAAGACATGAAAATGCAAAAATGTACAAATATGTTTACTTGGCCGTCTACGATCTTTTAAAAATCCAAATAAGCAGATTTTTCCTTTAAACAAGTAAGTACATAAAGTAAACATTTTCATAACAGAAGAGACAGCAGATGTTCATCAGCAGAGCTAAATTAGTAATCAGTCACTGAGGCTCAGAACTGAGTCATTCAGGACTTCAGTTCGAGGTTATTATTGACCTGTACAGCTGAAATGTACCAATGCAATCCGCCAGAGAATGAGACACATTTCTCTGAGGCATGCTTAACCTTAACAACAAAATCGAACAAATATATGTGCTCTGCCAGCTCTGATTTTCTTATTACTTATGCCTGCAAGATACTAGTGTCGGCTTGTCAGAAAGGTTGTCCAAAAAATTCTAGTGTTTAGAAACATTTAGCACAAATTAACTGCTCTGGTTTTATTCCCAAAAATCATATTAGAAATGGATTTTTTAAAATTAAACTTTACATAGAGATACAAGCACAAAACAGTATGTACAAGTCTGACCCCCTGCATGTCACAATAGCAATGTATTTGATCAGCGTCATCTGGAACCCATTTTGTGTGTTTCATAGTGGAATGGAATGACTTTTTGGTAGTGTTACTGCAGTTTACTTTCTCCTTCAAACTTTTTTCTGGCATTTTTTAAGGTAAGAAAGTCAGAATTTTATGTTACATTTACTTATTTGGCTGACACCTTTATCCAAGGCAGCTAACAACATTTATGATACAATTAGTTACATTTCTTTTTTTGGTTTTCCAATTGAAGCACAGGCAGGTCAAGTGTCTTGCTCATGGTCACATAGGGTCAATAATGGGATTTGAACCCACTACCTCAGGGTTTAAATTCCAAAGCCTTAACCGCTACACAACACGCCTGCAATGTGCCAAAGTAAGGTTGTTATTCTCACCAATCATAATAGTGGAGAGTGGTTGTTCTCTCTTTGTTTTCTGTACATGTGGTGAAAATGACACTACAAACCTACTGTATGTAATTAAAACATTGTAAGACAGGAGTCAGGTGGTAAGATTCCCAGCTGTGCTCACAAGGAAACCAACAGGTATGTTTTTCATTGTTGATGGTTTACTGCTTAGTTATTCCCTTGGTATAATACAAAATTAAGCGTAAGTTTCAGGAAACCCCCCCCCGTCAGGAGGCAGTAGAGATTTCATTAATGTATCACCAGCCTCCTGGTGCTGCTTATAACTGACTGGTATTCTTCGGTTGGCCTGAGAAACAGACCTGCAAGTGTATCTGGAGTTGCTAGCTGATGTTCTAGCTAGTTGGTCTTAGGAGTTCCATGGAGCTTTCAAGACACAACAAATGGCTGAGGAGAATTTCATGGATAGGACTTCCCATGGGAGATTTAAAAGGACCTTCAAGACCCCAGCAAATGAAGAGTTTGGTGTAAGAAGGATCAATAATAATAATTATAATTCTTTACAATCTCACTGCTCAAACTGAATTACACAGTGAGTGGAGTGTGCAGCATCCACATCCAGGATGAGGTGACGCCAACCATTTTGAGATCCACATTCAGTCCACAGGGTAAGTGCCCCCTGCTGGCCTCAACAACACCTCTTCCAGCAGCAACTCAAGTTTTTCCAGGTTGGTCACCCATCCAAGTAGTTCCCGGAGACAAGAGCACTACTGGCAGGACATAGAGTGACCAAATGACACACAGAGGAGGCAGATGGAATGAACAGGAAAAAAAATTAAGGTAGGAAAATGGAGCAGCCACCTCAGCTTGGAAACGGGGCATCTGTTATTAAATCGGGCCCAGAGTGTCATAGGTTTATAATTTTACGTTTATGTGTCTGGTTTTTTTTTTCCTTTAAGCCATACCAAAACCCTTCCTTTTGTGCAGTTTGTGGTCTCTCTGTCTTATATGGGGTGTAATGGCAGCTAAGAATGTCTCCTAGATCATACTGCATTTAAACATATAGTATTTGCCAAATACATACTCAGTGACCAAATAAAAATAATGCCGATTAGAAATATCCAATATAATGAGCAAACAATGGCTGGTTTCACAGCATGTAGTGCTGTACATATGCCTGAGATACAGTGCCATGGTTTTTGCCCTTCCTAATTTCCATTTTTTGGCTTATTCAAAATATTTGTTTCCAATTGCTAAACAAAATTATTATAATACAAACGCCAACCTGAGTAGACACAATAATGTTTTTAAATGAACATTTGATTTATTGATGGAAAAAAGTTAACCAAAACCTATATCCCCATGTGAAACAATAAGTGCCCCCTTAGTCACTTATTCAACCAATGAACTAAATTTAAATGATACTTAGTTAAATTAAACCGGACACACCCAAGCATGATTGCTGCTAACCATATTGAATCTAAACATCACTTAAACCGAACCTTTCTTGGAATTTAAACTTGACTAAAATGTCTTAACAAGAGGCCTCAATCAAAATAAATTCCCGAAGTTACTGAAATATATGTCAGGAAAAGGTCACAAAGCAATATCTAAAACGCTGGGAATCTAGCCAACAACCGTGAGACCCATCATCTCCTAATGAAGAAAACTTGGTGGTAAATCTACCGAGGAGCAGCCAGCCTAGCAAAATTACTCCAAGAGATCCTAGAAAACTTATCTTGGAAATTACACAAGAACCCAGACGAATATCTAAAGAACTACAGGCCTCTCTCAGCTCAGTTAAAGTCAGCGTTCATGAAGTATTACGTTTAGGGGCATAATTACTTTTTCACATGGGTGATACAAGTATTGGTGAACATTATTTCCTTAGCTAAATCAAATGATCATTTAAAAATTGTGTATTGTGTTTTCTCAGGTTGTCTTTTGTATTATACTAAATTTATTTGGAAATTAGTAACAAAGTGTTAATGAATAAGAAAAATAGAAGAAATTAGGATGAGGGCAAACACTTTCTCACACCACTGTAAAAAATTGGAGTATCTCATTTATTTCTTAGCTGAAATTCCTGCATCAGCTTCAGTTGGAGAAGAAACAAGGGAAGCAGTGTAATACTGGTGAGAGCCTTCAATCAGGATATGAACTGCAGTTGGAAACTGAGACAAAGCTCAAAATGCTCGGGGCAAAAAGATTATAATTACACCTGCCTAATTCTGCAAATTTAATTTGCATCTTATTATTATTTATAATTCTCTCATATTTTACACATGGTGATAAACAAAAGTATGATTGAATGAATGTGCATTTTATAATTGTACTATGATGACTCAAGAAAGTTGACCAAGAGATTAATGGATTAGATTTTTAGAAAACAATGTAATTACCTCAGATTTTATCCTATATTTGCATATATCCTATCCTAAAAGTCATTTATAATATAAAATATTGTGCGTCTCTATTATACACACACACAGATCACTCATGATGACTCTTTCCTAAAGGAAACAAGATTAAATCAACAAAATACTTTTTGCTTTAAATATTTTCAATGTCATCTGATGCAGTTGTAGTCTGTCAAATATGTTTGAATGTGGATTAAATATTTTGATCATAAGTTCCTATAGAAGGAGCACACAATCTGCAAAAAGACAATTAAAATACTGTTATTGCAATAAATTACTTATTAAACTTTCTAATATTATAACAATGACCTTAAACAAACAAAAAGAACACATTTTGGTTCGTAATATCAATAAGAAGTTGATGTTACACAAATTCTTGTAAAAGGAGTGGTACTCGGTCTTGGTTCCTCTGTTACTTTTCTCATGATTTTTTTTTTTCTCTTAATATAGTTCAGGCTGGAATTTCAGTTCACTAAGGAGAAGAATTTGTCTAGTTAGGATGAGGCAAAATTAGTACATGCATAGCATAAACTGGTCATTGTTTGCACTCTCCTGGCTTAAATGCATGTGAAGCTGTGAATATCACAGCTCACAACCAAATTAGGATAGCACTTCTTAAAAACACACACGTTTACAACATGCAGCTCATTTTTGTAAAAGAAAAGGGTGGTCTTTTGATCCTGGTCATTGAGACTATACACTCTACAGATATCATTAGAAGCTGCAAAACTTAAATCTACAATAGGCTTTTCCTGGAAGTGTAAATACATGATGGCCAAATGATAAATCCAGTATTATGATATTACGCTGTATAGCAATGTAAAAAAGTCTCAGATCTTCCTGTAATATATGGATATAAAAAAGCTGCACACTTTAGAGTTCAAAGAGTAAGTACAACTCACTTTTCCTAAATACAGTGGTCTATAAATAAAAAAAACCATGTCATAACCTTATGACGATGTTATGCTTTGGCTTAATGAATTACAAAGAATAGTAAAAAGAGTAGTCACTAAATCAGCAAGAAGAAACTTATCTTTGAAGATACACAGATTCCATGCTTCCTAGTGTGATACACCATCTTTATGTTAATACAGCAAGCTTAACCAAAAATATCACATGAATTCTGCACCTAAGATCACTGTATATTGTCAAACATTTCATTAAAGAAAACTTGACAACTGAAACGATTATGCAGAATGGCAAGATAACGCAACTGTGACTAGAAAGCTTAAGTACCAGTTTCATTGATTCTTCAAATCGTCTCTCCATGAAAATGGGCAAATTACAGAATTCAGAACTATGTGAGAGTTTTGCTTGCTCTCCTTTGCTACAGCATCAAACATGATGATTACCAATAAATAAAAAGATTTTCTGCCTTGGTTTGAGGAGTTATATTAGAGGATGCTTAAAAGGTACTGTCAGCTAGATGAGCATATTTTACAGAAAGCCTGCATTCTGTTCAGAGCAGAGTTATGACAGTGTTGATTACAAAACAATAAATCATTTAAGAAAATGTTGAAAGACACTTTTCAGTACATTATAACCACTGACAATTAAACATGTGAGGACACAGTGTTGCAGCACTTGCAACGAGCTGGGATTGTTCCTGCCTCGCACTGTATTCTTGCTGGGACTGGTATGACACTGTATTAATAGATGGATAGAATAATTAAACATGTACTACGAAGATGTTTCAATGTTCCTTAGGAGTTTTGAAGAATCAGCATTCTAATCTTACAGATAGCTTGACATTTATTACTGAGCTGATTGTGTGGCGATTGGATACTTGGAGAAAGAAAAGGCAGGACAGGAATTGGGGGTTAGTATGTTTAAAAGAGACAGTACTGCTGCAATAAATTATTTCATTAAAGGTTGTGCATGGCGCAGCAAGAATCTTGCAGGATGCAGGGACAATCTCTGGATGGGGCGCCAGCTCTTCGCTATCACTGTGCCACTGTGTTCCCATGTTTAAAAACATGCTTTAATTCCTATTACCATGAAAATGATATCAAGTATACATCTCAGTATTTAAATTATTCAGAGAGCTGTAATATCATAAATGTAATCGATTCTGTGTTCTGTCAGAGTAAGAGAAAGCCTGTTTAAGAAGTACGTAGTGATTCACACACATAGAGCACACAGAAGAACACATACAATACAAAGCATTTAACGTGGTATTTTAGTTACGTTGGTATTCGAGAAACTAGTAAATTAAACAATTTTAAGACAAATTTATGACGTTCTACTTTAATGACAAAATAAACTACATGATTAAAGTGGAAATTTCAAGATTACAGTTGACATTTTGAGCTTTTATTCCCACTGAGTGCCAATTATTTTTTTCTCTTCTCTGTACCCTAATAAGCTTCCATATGACACTCAGACGGTGTGCCTTTTCGTGGTGACTTTGATATCTGACAACCTCTTTTCTATTTTGGGCACTGTGTGACTTTGTGAACTTGAACTTTCCGAGTTTCTCCGACACTCTATGTCACTCGATCAACTTCCTTTTGTTATTTATACCACTGTTTAAACCAACAAATAGTATGTTTTCCTTGCCCCCACTTGGTATTCGCTGAAATTCTTCTATTTTCCCCCGTGCTTTTGCCATTGTCTTTTCACAGAACGCTGAGCTTAAGGGCTATTTATATTGATTTGCATATTCAAAGAGGCGTAATTCTGGGAGGAGACTGGGTGGGATGGCAAGCGCGTGCATGTGTGTTACTTCTCATGCTGACTAATTTTGTCAGTATGCCATGTTTTAGTGTGAATTTTATGCACGGCGTTATGAATGAGGCCCCTGGTGAACAAATCTAATTCATCTTTTTAGATTTTGCAGGAATTCTCAGATGACACAGATAAATAATTATGGGGCTTTTAATATATTTTCAAAATTAATAAAATATTACTGAGTGGGGAAAAAAAATTGTAAGCTGTTGTTAGAAATGTTTTTATTAGCATTTATATGCATATACATATTTACATTTTATAACTCATAAACACCATAATTTGAATTCATGATCAAAAACTAGGCAGAGGAAGAACAAGTTGCTCTACATTATTAATAAAAAGAGGTACATTTACATACATATATTACACAATTATATATAAAGAATCTCTCTTTATTTACACACACACGCCTATTAACATTATATATATATATATATATATATATATATATATATATATATATATATATATATATATATATATATATATATATATATATATATATATATATATATATATATATATATATATATATATATATATATAACTTATTTATATAGGCAAATGCAAACACACATTCATATTAATTAATTACTCAGCATCAAGGTGTGCAATCTCAGCTTCTCCTTCCTCCCCAAGGCAGGACAGAAGTTTCTTGTATGCACTCCTGAAAGGTAAATTAATAAATTAGCAATGCAAACTCATCTATTGTATCTCAGCATTTATACCAGAAAATATAATCTGAATTTTCACAATCTTTTTTATCAATGGTTTTAAAGACTGTTTCTTTTTTATTTCTTTTGTGCCAGCACTTTGACTTTTGTCTGGAAAGGTGGGGTGAACCTTACATTGGCAATTTCATCTCAGTATAGGTATGCCTTTTTGACTTCAATAATATGTGATGCTACTTACTTCAAGATAAAGAAACTTTATGGCTTACAGAATTAATTTTAAAAGGAACTTCAATCATGATCTCCACTATATATATATATATATATATATATATATATATATATATATATATATATATATGTATATGTGTACTGTACAGTCTAATTGTCCACCCATCTCTATTGCAATAACCAAACAAAAAACTAAAACAAATAAATTTCAAATAAACTCTGTAAAAAAAAAAACTTACAACTGGAGAACATCATATAAATGTCAGAAATTCAATTCCAATATAAATATAACAATAATAATTAAAAAGAAATACCTTTGTGCATTGTTTTTCCCCACACCTCTTTTATGTTCAGAGTTCATCAAGGACTGTGTGAGAATAGGGATTTGACTGATAATTATACTCCTATCCAAAATAGAAATCATCTCCAAAACACTGTAAACCTGTTGGTCATAAACTGCCACATGTTCTTCAATAAATTTTCTGAAATCCAAAAACAAGGAAGAATAAACACAATTGATTTTTATACCACCTTTAGCCTTTAAGGTGGCTATAATTCAGGTTGACAAATTAGAATAATAAAAGAAAACATATGTTTATAAAGTGCATAAGTAAACCAAAACACCTATTTACAAATTGAACTAAACTTTACTTTGTAAAAATGTCAGAATTCTGATAAAATTTAGTGTCTAAAACCAAAATACATGTTTAAGAAGGAAAACAGTGAAATGTTAGCTTTAAAATGTAAGAAAAAATAATAGTTTGAAAAAATTATTTTTTATTGGGGAAAAAATGATGCGAAAATAATTACAACTAAATATTAAAAAAACTGTGA
The DNA here is from genome assembly GCF_016835505.1 of Polypterus senegalus. Classification (NCBI taxonomy): domain Eukaryota; kingdom Metazoa; phylum Chordata; class Cladistia; order Polypteriformes; family Polypteridae; genus Polypterus; species Polypterus senegalus. The sequence goes on along the minus strand of NC_053156.1, from coordinate 92,353,181 downwards.
GTTGTGGTATATGGAGATGAAATAAGAGATCCATGCTGAATTGCAGTTTGATAAATAAATAATTGGGTCCCAAAGTATGCATGCTCCAATCAGGTGTGGGTGTCCACAAGCATGCATTGTTCTTGGCTGATGTGTGCGCATGTGCAAATACAAGTGGATCAGTCAGGTGCCTCATTCACACCTCGGAGTAGGCAGAGTACCACACCTGCACTCATTCAGCCAGTAAAAAAGGAGACTATATGGCAGAGAGAGGGGAACAGATGATCAATGGAAAGCAAATCCAAGTATCAGGTGCTGGAGCAGGTGAGTATGAGGCAGAGTGGTCATTAGTCCCATGGGGGAACGAAAGAAGTGGATTGTTGCCACTGATTATTCTAAGAGGAGCAGGTGGAGTTCTCCACAGGAATCTGTACTGCATTTTTAGTATCATACACCATAACGTGGAGTACAGGCAAGATTGAAAAAACATGTTCAAATGCCATCTAATGTTCAAATGGCATATTGTTTTCAAATAGTGGCGATTTCATGTATGAATGTATGTGTGTATGAGTGCGCAATAGAGGCAGAAAAAGATTCAATCTCATTCAAGTGTTTACTGGAATATAAAATAAACACTTTCGCAAAGATATAATGAAACAAGTGTGCTTTTATTCAAGAATAAAACTGAATAACAAAAAATTCAAGTAACAAGATACCAAGAAGACATGATTCACCAGCGTTTGTGTGTCTGCTTATATCCCTTCAAAAATATCTTTTACAGGCAGCAAAACTTTACACCGACTGTTAAAGACTGAAATAAAAGGCTTCTTCTTTTTGGGCGCATACACCGTCAGCACGGCACTGGCAGATTTAAACTCTAGTGTGGCGAATTGCTTGCGTACTGAAAGGACTTTAGCAGCAGGTGGAAATCCCATTTTACTTATGGTGCCAAGCAGAAATGTGTTGTGGTACAACAATCTATTAGCTTGCGAAATCGCTGTGAAGAAGGTGTCTATTGTTATGGTTCTGCCTGTCCAGAAATGGCTCCATAAGCTTTATGACCACAGACTCAGAAAGTGTTTGCCCTGAGTTGTAACTCAAAACAAAGTTTTCAACAAAACGTTGCCAGATGTGCGAGATCGCAGCAAATCTGTCGTTTTCACACATGTTTTTGTTGTCAAAGTGCAAATGCCATATGGTAGTCTGATAGCGGTCACAGGACACTGTATCTTTGATTGCCAGTACAACAAATAGTTCTGAGCAGGCATCAATCACAGCACCAACTGTGGTCATTGCTGCTCTTGTGAAAAGAATGGAGATAAATATCATTAACTCAGAGAGAAAGATGCAAGTTTGTTGTACTACGTGAACATCACTGACAGAATAAAACTGATTAATAAAAAAAAAAAAAAACTTTTACAAGTAACCAAAACTTACACTGGGTGTTACAGACTGAAATCAAATGTATGTTTTTATTATGGATAGTAATAATAATAGCAGTTCACAAAAGCTCAAAACACAGAGCAAATGGCCTGGAACCAGGAACTTCTGGGTTATAAGGCAGCAGTTCTTACCTCATTGGCCGCAACATGAACATCAAATTATTTTTTTCTTTGGTTATGTTCTTAAATAAAAGCGCACATGTTTATTTGATATTTGAACTAAAGTCTTCACACATTATTTTTTTCTCAGGCTTCAGGGATTCTAGTGTTAAAGTGTCTGAATCTCATAATATTTTTTGTTCAAAAATCCCACGTATAAACTATTTTACGTGTGTGTGTAACTTCATAATTTTCCTCCATGACCCACAACCTCCAATGTGAAGAACCAATGTGGGTAAGATAATTCTTTTTAATTTAAAGAGTGTGCTTAACTTTTAGAACGTAACTTTGCATGGCAAATGTATATACAGTGATCCCTCGCTATATTGCGGTTCGACTTTCGCGGTTTCACTTCATCGCGGATTTTAAATGTAAGCATATCTAAATATATATCACGGATTTTTCGCTGCTTTGCGGATTTTTGCGGACAATGGGTCTTTTAATTTATGGTACATGCTTCCTCAATTTGTTTGACCAGTTGATTTCATACAAGTGACGCTATTGGCGGATGGCTTAGAAGCTACCCAATCAGAGCATGTATTACTTATTAAGTAAAACTCCTCAATGATATACGATGTGCTTCCCGAGCGGATTGTTTGCTTTTCTCTGTCTTTCTCAATGAAATACGATGTGCTTCCTGAGTGGTGCTTGATTGTTTACTTTTCTCGGTCTCTCTCACTCTCTCTGACATGCTCTGCGCCTGACGGAGGGGGTGTGAGCAGAGGGGTTGTTTGCACAGAGGCTGTTTGCCTAGAAGATACGGATGCTACTTTAAAAAATACTGAAGGACTACCTTCACAATGCTCCCTTCTTTGCGGCTGCTTTATCGCGGTTAGGGATGCACCGAATGTTCGGCAACCGAAATTATTCGGCCGAAAATAGCCAAAAAAAGCACTTTTGGTGTTCGGCCGAATAAGTAAAAAGGCCGAATAAATTTTGCGAACAATGACGTTTTTAATGACGCGATCAAATAGTAACCCGTGTAGAGTGAGAGGCGCGCTTTATGCAGCAAAAATGTCAGTAGTGTGGAAGCACTTTAAAGCGTCAGAGAAAGAGGCAAAAACGGCCGTTTGCAGACACTGTTCTGATGAATTGTCCAGAGGGGGTGCATCTGCAAAAACGTACAGCACTTCAAGTTTAATTTATCACTTAAAATCAAGACATCCCGAACATCATGCAGAGTACGAGAAAGACATGGCGGCGGCTACGGCAACAGCAACAGCGAAAAGGAAAGTAGCTCCTCCCAGTCCTAGGACACCCACTCCATCTGTGGCTGACTTCTTAGAAAAGGTAAAAAAGTTTGCCAATGACAGTGCCAAAGCTAAAGGTATTACTAAAAGGATAATGGAATTCATCGCATTGGATGATCAACCATTCTCAGTTGTAGAGGATTTTGGATTTCGCAGGCTTATAGACCATATTGAGCGCCGTTACACCATGCCTAGTAGACGCCATTTCTCAGACGTGTGCTTACCTGAGATGTATAACATCGTTTCAACTCACGTCCATGAGCTCTTGGCTACAGATATTGCAGCCCTCGGCTTCACGACTGATATTTGGAGCTTGGATGTGAGCCCCACCAGTATGCTGAGTTTAACTGTGCAGTGGATCGACACAGATTTCAAGCTACAAAATATTGTGCTTCACTCACAAGAGTTTAGAGGGTCCCATACAGCTGTAGCCATATCCGAGGCATTCGCCAAAATGTTTGACACTTGGCGTATCGACCGATCTAAAGTGCATGCGGTAGTCAGTGACAACGCAAGAAATATGGCTAAAGCCATGGAAGATAGTGATCTGAAAGGCATACGTTGTATGGCACACAATATTCAACTGGTGGTCAACGAGGGATTGTTGAGTCAGCGCAGTATAGCAGATGTGATAGTGATAGGCAGGAAAATTGTTGGCCATTTTAAACTTTCACCGCTTGCCTATGCGCGCCTACAATCTATCCAAGAACAGTTCGGAACGCCACAAAACGCTTTCCAACAAGATGTGAGCACAAGGTGGAACAGTACATATTATATGCTGGAAAGCCTTTTTGCGCAAAAGCGAGTCTTGGCTACATACATAGCAGATCATGACCTGCCGCGACATTCACCGCATACCAGTGGGTGTTAATCGAGAACGTTCTCTCTCTCGCCCCTTTGAGCAGATAACAAAAGAGATAAGCTCATCTGATGCATCTGTGGCAGACGTCATACCTTTACTTGCAGCACTAAAGCGTCTTTTAAACAAAGAGGCTGAAAAAGACCACGGAGTTAAAACAACTGAAAGTGCGCTCTTGGAAGCTGTCAGCACACGATTTAGTCAGGCGGACTCAGAACCCCTGTACTGCATCGCGACTGTGCTTGATCCACGATATAAAGATCATTACTTGGATGTGGGGAAAAAGCTGCGCACACGAGAAATGATCCAGGCCGAGTTGGATTTGGGAAAGCTGCTAGGTGATGGAGACGGTCAGGTGATGCACAGCGCAGGAGATGAAAACAGCGCAGAGAGTAAACGGGCTTGTACTACAGATGAGCCGCGCACAGTCTCGCTGTCTGACATGTTCGATGAGATCCTCCAAGAGAATAACCCATTTGCAAGACAGAGGACAAGCTCAACCGCTCAACAGTTAGATGGTTATCTCTCAGAAGTCCCCATCCCCAGTAGCAATAACCCTCTCGAATTTTGGAGGACCAATCAAGGCGCTTTCCCGACCTGGCGCAGATGGCACGCAGGTAGGCTACTTCTATGGGAAATTAATTTAAGATTTTATTTATATTTTGGATTATAACACTTTATAAGTAGTTTCTATTTTTAACATTAACTAACAATGAAAAACCCTTATTGAAAGCATTTATTAATCTTAATGTTAACATTTACTAATACAGTATTAAAACTAAGTATCACATTTTTAATTTTGAATTAAAAAGTATCAAAAGTGGTAGGCCTATTTGTTAAAATTGTTAATGCACTTATACTAACATGAACTAAATATTTTTTATTATCTTACATTAACGAAGATTAATAAATACCATAACAAATGTATTGCTCATTGTTAGTTAATGCAATAATGTTAACAAAAGGAAACATTGTAAAGTGTTACTACCTATATTTTATATTATGTATTTTGTGAAAATGTAACTATTTTCAGTGTAGTAAAATAGTAGGCCTACACTGGGTTTCAACCATTTCATTATCTTGAAGACATTGTTCATTTTGAAATGAGCAACTGTCAGAAAACTGCAATAAAAATTTCAACTATTCTGCAGGTACTTGTCTGCTCCATGCACAAGCACCGACAGCAGAGACTGTTTAGTGCTGCATCTCATGTCATCGATGAGAAGAGGAACCGACTTTCATGTGAGAAAGCAGAGAAGCTACTTTTCATAAAGAAGAACCTGCCACTTTTCCTGAAGAAGTAGGCTAAGTAGGCTTATGTCTAGGACAGTTATTCATTTGTTGTGGGTTCATCCACATTTTTGCACTATTCAATGCACATTTGTTGTTGTAGACATACAGAGTTACATTCTTTCAGCAGTCAGTTATAGGCCTAACATAGGCTATTCAAGAAGGGGGGCTTCAAACATGGCCAAATAAAAATATTTTTTTATTTTACTAATTTATTTATTTTAAGTTATATTGTGCTTTGTTTGTATAATATCTGCTGGAATGTTAAAAAAAAATGTTCAGTGTTAAATAAATATTTTGAAATTGTATTTTTGTTATTTGATTTATTTCTCTGAAAAGCAACACAAAATAGTAAAAAGCAAATTTTTACTATTTAATTATTGTAATGGTGAAAAAATTGGCAAAATAAATGGAAAAAAATGCGAAACACCACGTTCGGTATTCGGCCTTCGCCAAGCATTTCATTATTATTCGGCTTCGGCCAAGAATTTCATTTCGGTGCATCCCTAATCGCGATGCGCATACTTAAAAGCCCAACAGCACGTATTGATTTTTTCATTGTTTGATTTTCTGTCACACTCTCTCTCTCTCTCACTGACATTCTCTGCTCCTGACGGCGCTCCTTTGAAGAGAAGATATGTTTGCATTCTTTTAATTGTGAGAAAGAACTGCAATCTTGGTCTTGTCATGGAGCACAGTTTAAACTTTTGACTAAAGGGTGTTACTTCATGTCTAGAGGGCTCTAATAATGTTAACAGTGTGGGAGAGTTTATAAGGGCTTAAAATATATAAAAATAACCATACAAACATATGGTTTCTACTTCGCGGATTTTCACCTATCGTGGGGGGTTCTGGAACGCAACCCCCACGATCGAGGAGGGATTACTGTATACCACTTTTGAGAAGAAATAACTTCAACTTGAAAAATATCAATCTCATCTTTTAATTCTGCACTGTAACTAGTGTTAACTTGTGTCAAAATAGGATTAACTGCTGTTAAATGTTATATGAAAACACATGTCTCTATTTTTGTTATTTATGGCATAGTAAAAATAAACAATACATAAATATATAACATACTATAAAGTTTAAGAAGACAACAGAAGAAGAAAATTCTTCACATTTGGCATTTTATCACAAAGAACTATGTAAAGAGTACTGAATATTACCAAACATGTCAATCAAACAGTTTTTAATTGTGAAGTATATGTTTCAGTTGAATGGGTAATCTCTTTATTAAAAAATATCACACAGTAAGGTTTAAAAAGGCCTTAGCTTTAAAAAAAAAAAAAAAAAAGTACCATTACTCATTTAAACAATTATTTTTGAGTTGTAAGCAACATTCTTTAATAGCAGGACACCATTGTCTGCTAATATCACATGGTACAGGCAAAATCTGCACACTCAGAATTTAAAAGTTTCAGATTGAATGTTTACCTAAAAACTGAGGCCAGTTTTATCCTTGTTTCTTCTGACACTGATAATCTGCAGTCTTCTATTACCAACTGTACAATCTCTGAACTTAACTTCTTCACTATGTTAGAGAAAGCAACAGTGATTAGTGTTTTACAAATAACTCAGGCAAAGTAAGCATCATTGCAAATATACATTAAATTGCAGGTTTTAGTAGGAAGCAGTTCCATTTTACACAATAGTAAGTCATTATTTACAATTTATATTTATAACTCCTATAGTCTGAAGTTAAAAAAATAAGAAAATCTTTTAAAGTAAGGTGACCAATATAATAATGTGGCATTGTTAACTTATCTTATTATGTATTTTTTATATATATACACATATACATATATATATATATATATATATATATATATATATATATATAATATACATACATATACATATATATATATATATATATATATATATATATATATACATACATATATATATATATATATACATATATATACATACATATATATATACATACATATATATATATATATATATATATATATATATATATATATAAACTGCTTAAAAAAATTAAAGGAACATTTTGAAAACACATCAGATCTCAAGCTGAGTTTACCTGTGTTACAGCGCATCTATGTGAAAACAGCAGTATCAGATGCGGGGGGTGGGGTGTGTTTGGGCTTGTGAACGCGGCTGAAATAATAAAACTGACACAAAAAAAACAAAACAAACCAAAGCTAACCTTTACAAGTGTCATAAATTACACCGGCTGTTACAGACTGAAATTAAATGTATGTTTTTATTCTAAAATAGTAAGACTAAGAGCAGTTTACTTCTCAAAACGGAGTGGTGCAGGATCGAACTCGCGACCTTTTGATTCCCAGGCAGCTGATTCTATTGTGCCACGGAGGCAGTCATAATAAACGGGTGTCAATGTTGCATGTTAAGGCGGCTTTCTGTTTCTGCAGTTATATTTTTGAATAAAAGTGCAATTGCTGTGTTAAAATTGTACCTTTTATGAAAGTATTTGTGTGATACTTCAGGCTTCATACGTTATATAGTTTATGCCTACATTTTATCATCTACTAGTAGAATATAAAAAATGTTTCTGTTTTAACAATGTGTTTACACAGATTACCGTAGAAACGGAACAGACATGAAATGCGCGTGTTCCAAACAACGATCTATTATTTCCACTCTAAAACTCCACTTCACTCCCACAAAATCAATCAAGGCATGATCTGGGAGAAGTTTGTGCACGTTCTAAGTCGGTGGGGGGATGGAATAGCCGGCTGCTTTGCAGCCTGATTTTTATCAGCACATTTAGATGACAAAAGACGCTGGTGGAGAGCTGTGAACGATTTTAAGAAGCGATTTAAGGTGAGACGGATTTACCAGTTTTTTCGTAGGCTCTGGTAATTCTAGTATTAAAGTAAGTCAGATATACGGAAGAGAAATACTAGGTAAATCAAATCAATCTATTAACCAATCAATTGCCGGGGAGTATTCAAAATTGCTCACCTTGCAGCTCATTAACAAAAAGAAGGCACTTGAGGACTGCCGGAAGTATTTCAATGATGGTGTTTTGATCAGTTTGTTTTGTTCTTCTTAACAGTTCATGAAGAAATGCTAAAACAGAAGCTAATCGTGGTGGAGGAGCACAGCCTTTGAAGTGCATAAAATTGTCACTAAAAAAAAAAAAAAAGATGATAGAGAAAGTACATATAAAATAAAAACAAAATGCACTGTAGGACAATTCATGTTCACATTATTAAAATATTAATATGGAATAACACATACAGTACAGTATATAAAAAAGAAAAAGGCCTAGCTGTCTGGTTGTGGTTCACATTTTCTTTTTATAGTATTTAAGGATAATACAGAGTAAATTTAAACTACTTTTTTGACTTTAAGTCTGGAGGAAATAGAAGTTGTACTAATGGATGGACATGTGCCAGACCGTAACAGGTTATCATAACGTTTTAACCAAAAAGGCCTGTGCATTAATTCTGCTGAATCAACATATAACTGAAGCTTCATCTGTGACACCAGTCCATCTTAAAAAACTACTGCACTAACTTAAAGCCATTTTTAACATAAAAATAAAATAAAACTAGCAGGGGTATACAGCATCGCTCAGGTTTGGTGTACCAACTAAATTTTGGAATAAAACAGACCATGGTGTTCCCCAATATAAAAGGGGAATCTGTGCAAAATTTGGTGGAGGTAGGCTTAGAGATGTAGACTTGCACACTGGTCAGACACAATCATCATTACTGGCACTGCCCAGGGTGAGGGCACCAACTAAATTTGGAACAAAACATAGCCTATATACCTCCCCTGAGCAAATGTACAAAATTTCAAGGGAAATAGGTTCAATGTTTTGGATTTGCATACAAGACAAGCACATACACACAAACACACATGCAGCTTTAAATTCAAATTAAAGCATTCTCTTACAAAATAAGATGTAAACTAATGCAACAAAATTGATTCCAACAAAATATGCTAGAATTTATCCATCTGAATAATTGCTATCAATCTGCTGCTTCAAAAATCACTATTAGAATTAGTTTTTACATTTTGATTTTCTAAATGATACAGATTACTTGTTATTTTATCTAAACAATTTTTTGCAAACTCACTTGCAAAGGTTGTACTATAAAAAGTGTATATAATTAATAAATTAATGAAATGGCTTTGTCACAGATTTTGTCAAAATAGTCATTATTGGATCACTATTACAGAAATCATATATGGAGATAAATCTAATATATAAAGTAGAGTCGATGTATGTATGTGTATATGTATGTTTGTTTGTCTGCCATACAAATCTGCACCGGGCGTCCGATCGGCACCAAACTAGGGGATGGGGCTCCATTGTGACCAGGAGAAGATCGTAGGGTATGTTTGGTTGGGAAAAATGTTTGTGGTGAACCACAGGGCACCTTTTCACCGACACAACATTAAGCACACGTCCCCGTACTTATCATCAACAAGATGGCCGCACGTTGCAACAGATGTTCACCCCGACGCCATTTAGTGGCAGCTTTGGTCTCTGTGTGTCACTCTTTACCCATGTTTCTTTAAATTGCCAAAAGATGGCGGAAGTGTCCAAGTATGAGAAGACCAACTGCTTTGATCGGGTGAAGGGGAACTGCTGTATGGATGTAAAATGTGAACGACCCAGTGCGCATGACCGGCTGACATACCTGCGTTTCCCCACTTCACACTGCCACACGCACTGATATTGCTGTCTTTCATTCGCCAACTTCTGTAATATGCAAGCACATTTGAAAAGAGACTCGCCTTAAAAAGACAGCATCCTTCCCCCACCATTTTCCCCAAACGCAGTACCGGTTGTATGTCACTTCTCTCTGTAGTTACCATAGCCAACGTCCGTTAGATGGCATCACGGTTCAACACAGACGCTCCCGAGAAACAGAGCATCCCTCCCTGCCATTTTTCCCAGTATGGTTTCAGTGCTACTCTTTCTGTATGTAATACCATGTAACATATTATAATTGCCCTGCTTTTCGCTAATATACCCATGCCACCGAAAAAAAGATGTAGAATTGGGAAGTCCACTTCAGATGCCACAAGAAAGTCTATTTCAAGGACGTCTGAAATGCCACAGAAGACAGAATCCAGAGTGGAGGAACTTACAATAAAATGTGAATCAGAAAACTGTTTGTTCTATTGCTATGTTCTGTGTTCTATGTGTAGTAACTGTGAAAATTAAGGCCATACTGAAAACATTTTAACTCAAAGGCTTGAATTTAGTTTAGTTTGCAGTTGTCTTTCTCATGACAAAGACTTAACTTTCAGTTGTCACATTTCTATGCTTTCTAAAACCTACTTTTGATCATTATGAACTACTACAAAATTAAGGTGGTTTGTTTCAAGCTTTACTGACTTCATTATGTTAAAAAGAATTACACTTGCATCTACATTTAATTAAAAACATGACAGCGAGGATCTTAATATGTAAAAAATACATAACATATAGCTTCAGGTCATAAAAGCACTACACTGACCTCCAGTTAATCTTACAAAAATTTAAACAGAAGCTAGAATGAAGGAAGAAGGGTGAATGGTTTAGCCATTTACCTCCTTGCCCAACAAATCTTAATGTCTGTTTTCCTTGGTATACATTGCAGTCTTAATGTACTATACTTTGTGTAAGATCAGAGAATAAGTAAAGCTAATCTTTGGCTACTGGACACTTAACCAAAATCTAGCATGATCTATACATCAATACTAAAGAAGTATTTAAAGCAGTTTTAGAAATTAAATCAAGGACCAAGACACATTAGTTTAGCATAGCATATTCTTATTACAGCTGCTGAAGCAGTTTTAATTGCTTTTTCATATTACTTGCAAAGTAACTGAAGTATTTATTCCAATTAGTTGTTAGTTTTTTTTTTTCTTTACCAGCTGTCAGTGGTGGTACTATCAGTGGATTATCTAATTACAATAGAATTGAAAGATGTTGCTGGTGTTCCATAAGTTTCAGATATAAATTAAATTATTGTGAAAGGTTGAATCTTTAGTTACAAGGCAGCTAAATAAAAAAATAAATACTGTAAATCCAGGCTAAAAACTGTTGTGTAGCATACTACCATTCATTTAGCACAGAATATCCTTATTGGTAAGAACATTCAAATTTCGTTTTCTTAAAATTGTGACAAATATTGTAAATACCTGGTACCAAGTTTTTTTGTTTTCTCAGGTTCCTTCCTGAGGTTCTGCAATTGCACTTAGTGCTACTACCACTTTAATCTAGTTATTCCGCCTTTTCTTGAAACCAAAGCTTAGAATGGATACATCAGCATCAATTACAGATCCAACATAATACAATAAACATATTTTGCCAATATTATTAACATATTTCTGCTCCACTGAATGCTGTGGAATTGCTAGGACTGATGTGGAAGACTAGTTGGCCATTAGAAGACCACTTTTGCAGAATTTTGATATTCTGTTGTTTGCTTGCAGTTACTTTTCAATTTATTTAATAATAATTAGGCACTTTAACAGCACTATTAACAAATATACAAATGTCCATCTACCTATCCATTTTCCAAATCGAGAAATATACTTGAAAACCTATTGTAAATTAAAAAATTAAAAAAAAAAAAAATCAAACTTACAGTACAACCTGAAGAATTACTTTCTGAAGTACGACATTACTAGGAATGGAGGCAGGTTCACACACTGCTAATAGCACAGGGTGATTTACAATACCAGATGGAGAAGGTGCTGCTGGAAGAAATCTACTTAAATACTGATGAACGATGCTGTGCAGTCGTTGCCGTATATAGTTACCCTGCGACTGTGCGACAGATGAAATAACTGAGAGACCCTATTTAAAAAAAAAAAACATTATAATCCAGAAAACAAATAACAACTACAAAGTAAATTCAGCAATAATTACTTTAATGAATAACAATTTTATATAATACCTATACTAATGCATCATTAATTTCTTTGCACAATACAAGAGCTCTAAAAATCATTTATACTACTATATCATAAACTATCTATGATGTGGTATACTATACACTGTGGTTGTTAATACAAAGTCTTTTTAGTAAATACAATGACATTACTTAAAACACAAACTGTTGTATAAGAGTTGTCCTAATTTATTTTGTCTTTGTATCTAGTTGCAAAAAACAACAAAATTAACAATAAAGAGGAGACCATTTGGGCCATTTAATATTACTCTCAAAGGCCTTACATAATAAGATCGGGTGATGGTTAGAACAAAATAATTACTGTTTAGTTTACAGATTATTCCATCTTTGATTTCCATGCATTCTGTACAAAGTAAATCCAGTATTTACTGGGGTCCTCTTAAACTACCACTTGCTATTTTCACTTCAGGACATATATTTGGGAGATTGATCGTTTGAATACGTAAATAAATAAATAGCCTGTACTTCCATTAAATAAACAAGCAAATTAATCAATCAATCTGCAATATAGATTTGCCCATAAAGGCTGTGTGATAATAAAAATGGAAATCTGGTAATCTGGTAGCTGACATTGTGTGTTTTTTTTTTGGCAATCTGAGGCAGTCTTTGTGGAGTTTTTACAATTCTTATCCCTCTCAGCAATGGAATGTGTCCTTAGTGTGAATATGTCATAATTGACTCAATGTCAAAATATAATAAAATTTTGCCATGGACAATAATCATTGTTCATTGTTGTGGGACTGACATTTTCCTTCCTCTTCTTCACAGAGAGAGGGAGATAGAACTTTATTTGTCTCCAGGGAGAAATTTTGAAGTTAAAGGTATTTAAATTGTCACACAAGTGCACATGGGAGACAGTTTACAGGCTCGAATAAATGTGTTTATCAGCTGGGCCGGGGCTGGCATTGTCCCCTAATGCTTTCTCCTCTTTTCCCTCTACAGACCATCAGAAGAACCCACGTCGTGATAACATCATGTCCGGTTCCGGTCCCAGCTTCCCTGGACCCACCTCTTCCTGCCTACTACATAAATAACTACCATCTTTTTTTTCCGTATTTAGTTCAGTTGGAACTCTCGTCTGTAAATACTGCTTTATTTTTCATCTTCATTCAAATATATGGGGTGAAACCCACAACTGTTTATGCTTTGTCTGTGCACAGAATAAATAAGTACATCCATCCATCCATCATCCAACCCGCTATATCCTAACTACAGGGTCACGGGGGTCTGTTGGAGCCAATCCCAGCTAACACAGGGTGCAAGGCAGGAAACAAACCCCGGGCAGGGCATCAGCGCACTGGAGGGCGCACACACACATCAAGCACACACTAGACACTTTTTAGAATCGCCAATGCACCTAACCTACATGTCTTTGGACTGTGGGAGAAAACTGGAGTACCCGGAGGAAACCCACGCAGACACAGGGAGAACATGCAAACTCCGTGCAGGGAGGACCCAGGAAGCGAACCTGGGTCTCCTAACTGTGAGGCAGCAGTACTACCCACCGCACCACTGAGCAAATAAATACATAAATAGATAAATGATAAATACATTGCAGCATCCAATCTTGAAGTGAACAGAGTTAATTATAAAAATTGCTGTTAATTTTATAAACGAGTATGCTGCAACCAAGTTGTCTATGGTGTTTGGTTACTTTCTGCCAAAATCACCCTTACAATGCACAGCACATTGTACATTTTGGAAATCAGTGTAAAAACTCAAACCATCTTGTAAGTTATCACACATTGTGATTCAGTTGTAGTTACAGCTTTATAAAGATTTTAGAGTTTTCAAATGCTTAAATATGTTGTGCCTTTCATATAAAGAGTTGTTTTGAGATAATAACATGATGTCCCTATTAATTTTTAAAACAAATGCACTCACTTCCTCTTTCAATAATTTAATTTATAATGTAAACCAAACAATAGTGTTCTGACTTCCATTTTATTTTAACTTAGAAAATAAGATTCAAATTAAAATTTCCATGCCTTTTTGTGATTATGCTTTTATTATTATACATTATAAAATGTAGACTTTTTTGTAGTAAAAAGACACTTTATTTCTTCAGTTATTTAATTATTTATCATGTGGCACTTCTCTAAGAGGCCCTGCATGATCGAATCCCCAGTGGGGTGGGGTGGGGGGTAATCATATTTTAATCACAATTACGATTACAACTGCCTCAATATGCTAATCATGGAAAAGCAACAATTACTGTATTCTGCATCAGTACTCCTGCTCTGTCAGTAATCGAGAGTTCCCAGTTACAAACTTCTCAGACAACAAAGGTGTGTTGAAATGAAGCACACATATATTGAAAATGTACTTTTGGGATTCTGATCAAATACGGTATCTTTTAAAATGTGTAAATGTAATTCTCTTTTATTTGCAACAGCTTTCAGAAAAATAGATATTTATTAATTAATGTTGAACCTAGATCACCTGATAATTTTTACAAGTTTAAAAACAAAAATAAAGAGACCTTTCATAATTTAGAAATATTTTGTATTCAAACCAGATTATGTTTAATGCATGAAAGCTAAGCAAGCAGCACCAAGTCCCATTAACTTTAAATCCGAGACACAGATCACTATTGCATGTTTATGCTAACACATGTATACAGTAGGCTGTTGAAAGCAAAATCAGATAACAGTAGTCATAGCCTTTTATACAATAAAAGTACTTGCTCCAATTAAAACTGTACGCAACAATAGATTTAATAAATAATCAACACTCAGGGTAAGACAAGTCTTCCCCTCCTGCAATTATTCTACTGATGTTATGTTGCCTTTATATTACTCAAAATATCATACAAAAATTTTCAAAGGGTTTGAAGCAAGTGGCACTTTATGCAACCATGGCCAGATTGAGTTTGAGTAGAACTATGGAATCGTGTCTGAATATAACAGTTTATTATACTGATGAGAATATATGCTGAAATACAGATCTGGTAGTGCCAGTTGTTTAAATGAGTATGTCCTTCATTATAATAGATTCCTCGAGAATGGAGACGCCACTGCTCAAAGACCAAGTCTGGAAGCAGCCTGTAATAATATGTTAGTATCTAAATACTTCTTCAGCTACATTTCACATTGTTACATTTAATATGTTTACATACATGTACCACAAAACTATCAGGTTGCATTTTCATAAATTTGTTAATTATACATTACTGTATTTTAATATTTTATTAGCTGCTTTGTTTTTGCATACATATGCAACATTAGTTTTCTTAATGCACCAGGACCCCAATTTAACATTTCCATATTTAACATTTTCCAAAATATTTACCTTTTTAAATGGTGAGTGGCGGTGATGGCTGGCTTTTCAAATTTAACATTTATTTTGGAAAAAAGTGGACTCTTTGTGGTATTCTCATATTTTTTAACAAATATTTGAAAATCAGTAATTTACTGTATTAAAAAACAGTAACACAAATTTTATAACAAGCATGCAGTATTTTTATTGCAAAAAGTAAAAAAAGACATTACTAAATACAAAATTTAAAATTTTTCAACCAATCCACCAATATTAACAACTTTTAAAGAGGTTCCCTTGAAAATGCAGGCTTTACTATATTGAATATAGTATGTAAACCTATGCCATCCACTGAACAATTTTATAAGACAAATACTATTTGCATATTTTTAGTTAATACACAGCTATATAACTATTCACCTGCAGAAAATAATTGCTGAAGTGACTTGAACGAAAAGATAAATAATATAGCACAGATAAAAATACAAAATTACGCCCACAAATCTTCAGCAGACAGTACATCAGTGTTGGCTTTCTTTGTTTGCCTGGTTCGTTTATTGTATAAGGGAACTGTACTAACCTTTGCTGTGCTAGCTAAAGAGGAGTTGAACAAAATGTTAACCTCAATCCTCTTCTCATTGTCAATATGTTTTTTTTACCATTCAAGAGACTTGCTTGTGCAGCTTTACTCATATTATTCACATTTTCCCACATAATTTACACTTCTTAAGTCCCGTGTCCGCATCTTTATGGATCCATAGTTTGTAATTTTTGGTTGTTAATCACAGATTACTGAACACACGTTTACCCAGCATTTTTGCATACACGTTACGGGGAAGCTCATGACACAACCGTGTCAAAAGATCTCATAGCATTACTAAATGCTATCCTCTTTTTAAGATTTTGCTAAATTACAAAATTATATAACATAGACCTTTTTTCCTATATATTAAAATAATCCAGGAGTTTCCAAAACTTAATGGTCATTTGATCATTTTTTCAAAGCTTTTCCAGGTCTGCAAAAAGAGATTTAATTTTCCAGAATTGTTCCAGGATTTCCATAACCGTGGAAACCCTGACAATATTATTGAGTCCCATTGTTTTCTTCTTGGTTTTCCTCCATGCAGTATAAACTACAGTATATTTGCTTATTTGACTTGATTTGAACACAAGCTTTTAGAAATGTGTGAGTCCTTGTGTGTGTGAAATAGATAAGGGTTTCCATTTGCTAAAACGATCTTGGATCTTAGAATATAAAGCTCTACTAGTTAAGTGGTGATTAATTCCATTACAGAAGAACATTTAATTATATTTTTCTTTAAACAAACTGATGTTTTTGTTGAAACTAACTACAGTTGAGGCCAACAGTTCACATGCACCTAGGTTAAAGACCTTCAAACTGACTGTTTCACAATCCCACAAATTGCATGTTACAATACAGTGGTGTGAAAAATTATTTGCCCCCTTCCTGATTTCTTATTCTTTTGCATGTTTGTCACACAAAATGTTTCTGATCATCAAACACATTTAACCATTAGTCAAATATAACACAAGTAAACACAAAATGCAGTTTTTAAATGATGGTTTTTATTATTTAGGGAGAAAAAATCCAAACCTACATGGCCCTGTGTGAAAAAGGAATTGCCCCCTTGTTAAAAAATAACCTAACTGTGGTGTATCACACCTGTGTTCAATTTCCATAGCCACCCCCAGGCCTGATTACTGCCACACCTGTTTCAATCAAGAAATCGCTTAAATAGGAGCTGCCCGACACAGAGAAGTAGACCAAAAGCACCTCAAAAGCTAGACATCACGCCAAGATCCAAAGAAATTCAGGAACAAATGAGAACAGAAGTAATTGAGATCTATCAGTCTGGTAAAGGTTATAAAGCCATTTCTAAAGCTTTGGGACTCCAGCGAACCACAGTGTGAGCCATTATCCACAAATGGCAAAAACATGGAACAGTGGTGAACCTTCCCAGGAGTGGCCAGCCGACCAAAATTACCCCAAGGGCGCAGAGATGACTCATCCGAGAGGTCACAAAAGACCCCAGGACAACGTCTAAAGAACTGCAGGCCTCACTTGCCTCAATTAAGGTCAGTGTTCACGACTCCACCATAAGAAAGAGGCTGGGCAAAAATGGCCTGCATGGCAGATTTCCAACACGCAAACCACTGTTAAGCAAAAATAAAATTAGGGCTCATCTCAATTTTGCTAAGAAACATCTCAATGATTGCCAAGACTTTTGGGAAAATACCTTGTGAACTGATGAGACAAAAGTTGACCTTTTTGGAAGGCAAATGTCCCGTTACATCTGGCGTAAAAGGAACACAGCATTTCAGAAAAAGAACATCATACCAACAGTAAAATATGGTGGTGATAGTGTGATGGTCTGTGGTTGTTTTGCTGCTTCAGGACCTGGAAGGCTTGCTGTGATAGATGGAACCATGAATTCTACTGTCTACCAAAAATCCTGAAGGAGAATGTCGGCCATCTGTTCGTCAACTCAAGCTGAAGCGATCTTGGGTGCTGCAACAGGACAATGACCCAAAACACACCAGCAAATACACCTCTGAATGGATGAAGAAAAACAAAATGAAGACTTTGGAGTGGCCTAGTCAAAGTCCTGACCTGAATCCAATTGAGATGCTATGGCATGACCTTAAAAGGACGGTTCATGCTAGAAAACCCTCAAATAAAGCTGAATTACAACAATTCTGCAAAGATGAGTGGGCCAAAATTCCTCCAGAGCGCTGTAAAAGACTCATTGCAAGTTATCTCAAACGCTTGATTGCAGTTATTGCTGCTAAGGGTGGCCTAACCAGTTATTAGGTTCAGGGGGCAATTACTTTTTCACACAGGGCCATGTAGGTTTGGATTTTTTTTTCTCCCTAAATAATAAAAACCATCAATTAAAAACTGCATTTTGTGTTTACTTGTGTTATATTTGACTAATGGTTAAATGTGTTTGATGATCAGAAACATTTTGTGTGACAAACATGCAAAAGAATAAGAAATCAGGAAGGGGGCAAATAGTTTTTCACACCACTGTATATTCCCTGTGTTAAGTCAATTAGGGTATCTACTTTATTTACATAAATGATAATGTCAAAAAATAGCTATGATACAGATTTATTTCAACCTTTGTGTTAAAGGTGTTCTCTTTGACATACAGTAAGTATGTTTTTTAAAACACAAATTACTACACTTTCTCAAACTTGTTATTTCAAGCTAAAAATACTGGAACAGAAGACAATTTCTAAACACTGAGGATGCTGAGAAAATAATGCATTGATTTCTAGTAGGACTGCCTAGTACAAAGTGTTTTTCATAGACAGCTCAGTGTGACGATGTGGGTTCTGGCTCCACGCTCCCATGGCTGTTTGGGAACCCTTGAACCCAACACCGTCGATAATGAAACCGAGTGAGCCAGTCAATGGAGGCAAATTGAGCATCTGAGCAAGGGGATGGTTGAAAGTACAAAAGTGCTTTTATTAAAAATCAACAAAACAAAAGTTCATAAATAGTGCAGTTCTTCCATGTTCATTAAATAAATAATCCATAAAAAGAACGTGGGGTAAAACCAATAAATAAACACAACAATCCTTTAAAAACGAAGGTTAAAATCTTCTCTTGGAAGCAGTCTTTAAAACAACAAACAAATCCGGTGCTTTTCTGTATGCGTCTCACCTGCTTATCCCGTATGGGCCAAGCAGCAGGCAAGACGCTCTCTACAGCTGCCCTCCTCAAACACACTCAAGACTGGAGACCTCCCGATCCCTGGTTTCGGTTTGGCTCTCATCCCAGCTTCGAGACTTGGACTCCTTGGTCTCCAGGACGCTCACACCAAGGACTGCCACTCCAAGCCTCCCGACTTCCGCTGCCTTTCTGCGGCCTTCTGCGGCTCGTCGCTTTCACCTTGGTCACTCCCGCTACCTGCTCGCTCAGCGGGAGCGACATCTACACAAACACCTGGGTGTCGGCCTAACACCCAGCTTCCTCGCAGCTGCCCACGGCGCCGATCGCGCGCACCACACGCTCCGCGTGTCCGCCTCTCTCCTGCACCGCTTGCTTCCACGCTCCCTGTAACCTCCGTCCTCTCCTTTCCTTTCTCTCTCGGTTTCTTTCTTTTTCTTCCCCTAAAACCGACTCGCGCTTCTTTTTAAAAAAACGAGGGCCACAGCAGCTGCAGCATTAGCCGCGGGACAATCATGAATGTGGGCAGTTCCTCACCTGTGCACTAGGTGAGAAACGCCCACACCCTACGGATCGTCCCACAGCCCACTATGGCCCAACGTCCCCTCACTAAGCCGCGAGCACATTGATTATTTATTTAAAAATGGCCTTTACTCCACGAGCTGTGGACCCATAACACCACACTCAGACTGTTTGAATGCACCTTTTTGCTAAATTCAAAATGCTGTTGCAAGAATCATTACAAGAACTACAAAGTATGACCACTTAACTATGGTTCCAAAATTATTACACTGGTTTTTAGTGAAGCTTTGGGCTGATTTCAAAACTTCTCCTTCTTACATATACAGCTTTAAATGGCCACGGTTATACTATGCTGTGTCATTATAAACAAACAAAAATAAGCATTAGGATTTCAAGATGCTGACCTACTAAAAATTCCGTACATTAAGAAAATAACAGTGAGATTTCACGCTTTTAGCTACAGGGCACTAAAGCTGACAGAGTAATCTGCCTGTTTATATAACAGATGCCCCTTCAGTATGAGCTTTTAAATCAGGCAGAAGACTTACTACTTAGTCTAACATACTCTGATTAGAGCTGCTGATTAGCTGTGCATATTGCTTCTCTGTTTTTTTAGTCATTTGTATAAAACTGTAAGTACTACAATAATTAACCATTATTATACCTCTTCTATTTTCTTTCTCTTCTCAGTATACTACCATGGCCTACTTTCAAACTCTTTAAATGCTCATAGGAAAGGCACCTGATACACCGAAGACACTGGAAGCCTTAGAATTAAAGGATGCAAATATTAAGTTGTTAAATTAGATGACCCAGTAGGCTTATGCCGTAAAATACTCAGCGGGGATGGAGATGATTGGACAGAAAATTGGTGCATGTTTCCAGTACTGTAACTGTGTCTGACTTTGTTCTTTGACATTGACTGTTATAGCTGACCCTGGATTCCCACCCCACCCAGAGGTTAATTTTCTCCACGAATGCTGCTATCTGGAGTTTTTGCTTTCCTATTTTCTATTGCTAACTGGTCATAGCTCAACAATGATTTTACTGGACATACACAGTTGAATTCCATTTATGTTAATCAATTTACAACTGCTTTGTTCTGCTGTATGTTTTAACAAATCTTTATTTTTATGTATGTGCGCTATGCAGGTAGATATCTGTAAAGCTGAATTTTTACTGTGATTATGTAACAGCATTCTGAGCCTGCAGTCACTGAAGAGTGCTACACAAAAATAAACTAAATTAAACTGAACTGAAAATATCTTCCATTATTTTTATTGAAAAACAAACAATATTTGATGGGGCAGACAATTATCTATGTTTCACAAAAATACTGAAAACAAGAAGAGGAAAAATTCAGTTATTGACATCAATGATGAATATACAAGATTGGCCACTGCTAAAGTTTACAAAAGAAACTGGCTATACAAATAGAATTCAATATAGTGATGACAAGAGAAGTTGAGCTACTGTTACCTAAAACATGCCATACGTCTTATTATGAATATGAAGAAAAGGCAATAAAGATACTAACTCATCAAATACATAAGAAAGATGCTTGGAATACTGTTACAAAAATGAACAATTCAACCAAAATCAAAGTTACTGAACATGGAGAGATCAGCAACATATTTAAGAAATATTATTACACTGATATTAGTCATCATGTACCAATAAGCTGTATAAACGGTTAATACTCACAAAAATTTGTAATACTATTAGATTTCTACACAATAGGAAAGCAGGATGACCAGATGCCTACCAAACAGAATTTTATAGATTTAAAATCATTTAAATTAACCCATTAATGTTATGGGACAGGGGAGAAAGCAATGTCTTATTACTTTTCACTCCACTTATTTTATTCTCACACTGCATCTTTTAGGAATGTATGGAAAGTTTTTCTAGGTTCTTCTTTAATTTGTATTGCATTGGAGAAATTCCACATATGTTCCTTAACCTTCAGGCTAATATCTTAACTTGCAAAATGCCTATCCATGGAAAAAATTGACAATGTTTACACTAGCTTGCTTGACTGTAAGTGGAGTCACTTAGACTTTAAAAAAAGAAAAATACAGTAAAGGGAGACATTCAGAGAATACATGCAGAACAGTTACATGATTTCCGGAGTTACATAGTCTTAATAGGGTTTAGATCTAGACTTTGACTTTTTCACTTTATAAGTTTAAATGTATTTTTGTTTAACTACAGTAATGTAGACTTGCATCTGTATCATTTTAAGGCATGGCCCTACTACAATTCAGATTTAGTTTATGATTGGGTGGTTGAGGTTCTACCATAAAATTCTATGTTCCATCCCTTCACTAACTGAACCCACTTAATTTAGGGCCACACAAAAAAAATATAATTCCTTAAATTACCCTTGCCATGATTTCACATTGAATCCCCAAAACAACAACTACTGCCATTATGCTGGAACATTATTAATATGAGATTCTTTCTTCTACATATACATTGAAGCTTATATTAGTCAAAAGATTCCACTTTTCATTCAAATTTGTTTCAGAACACTTATAGTATCACTGAGAGCCAACATTAGCAAATCTGGGGCAAACACTTACAAAAATATAAGTGAGCAATGGAACCAGTTTCTTGACTTTTCTATTTATCCCCAGCTGTCTTTTACCATGCCTTTGTTAATGATTACAAAAAATGAGGCAATAGAGGCCTGCAGGTCCACTAATTTTGTCAAAAGATTCTTCACGGAAATTTCTAAGCCTTTATATTTGAAAGAATTTGAATAATTCTTTGAACATGAGAAAGGAGCTATATAAATAAAATTTATTATTATTATTATTATTATTATTATTATTAATTGATTCAGTGGAATCACAGTTCTTAAAAATCAAACCTTTTCTAGACTGATAAAAATAAACTTTTTATACAGTTTCTTTCTATCCTGGCACACTGAGGCTCTTGATCTTTCTACTGACAGTATTCAAGTTTAAATTGGCCAGGACAGTCCTAATCATGTTCAGTGTAACAGCACAGCTGAATGTTCGTTTTATGCTCTTCTTAATAAGCATGCTGAATTACTTTTAAATAGATTTAAAAAGATTACTAAAAGTGCATTTATTACTTGAAAAAATAAATAAACAACACTATATTCCTTATAATGATGCAAACAATGTAAAAGCAAATTGCAAGATATTTACATTATAGTAAGCTATATTTTATGCAACAAAAAGCAGTATTAAATCAGTGCATCTGTCTCGCATTACTTAAAAACTGTAAAATTAGATAACCCAAGAAGCTCACCTGAAGGCACTGGGGAAGATTTTCTTTTATTGCTGCTAATTTAGCAGTTGGAAGGTCTTTGTCTTTCTGCAAAAGGGCACCTGGTAGCAACAGGCGATCAATAATGGAACACAGCAGCTGTTGTGCTTTGGAAGTGGCTAGTATTGGAGCCCAAGACTTCAATAGACAACCTGAAAATTTTGCACAAAAACTGAATGTTAAAAGAGAAAAAAAAGATTATGTTCATTATTAAAGGTAGGTAATGAAGATACTACAAAGGATTGGTCTCACAAAATTACACACATTCTTCCAAAACAAGAAAGAAAGAAAGAAAGAAAGAAAGAAAGAAAGAAAGAAAGACCCCACTACATGTTTGTAACATTCTTTTTTTAGTTATCGGTGACTGGTGCATTATGCCTATGGGCATAATGATGCCTCACACATTTTTATTTTGACCACTAATTTGTTCAGAAAATATGAATATCAAAGGTACTTACAATTCAATATTATATAGTAGAAGCTCCTTAAATTTTAAGGTGAATGATTAAAATATGATACTTGAACTTGCTAGACATCACAATAAAAAGCACTACAGAATAAATATTGGTATAAAAAACTAGCATAAACATTAACACAAAATGGGCTATTTCCACGTTAACTACAGTAGGTTCTATTTTTCTCCTAATACTGTCATGAAAGTCTGACAGTGAAAGTGTAATGGAATAATTGAGTTCTGAAAACAAAATGATGGATGTTTAGAATAACACATTTTTATTAAAAAATATTTTGCGTAACACAAATAAGAATGAATAATGAAAATCTCTGAAAAATAGTCTTATCTCTCTATTATAATAAAGAAAATCCGGGGAAAAGACGTGACATTTTCAGAGATATACTTTCACATCCCATGAGACTTTGTGGCAAGAGATTTAACCACCGGGGCCGGAAATAAAATACAAAGAGTAGATGACAAAGTAGAACATCGTAAAGAATTAAAAAATATTGGCGCAATACACATGCAGAGCAGGTTAGAGAGAATATAAGTATGAAAATTCGAAAGTCTCAAAAAAATTATAGTAAAGATCGCATTAGCACAAACAAACAGAAATTATTACTCTGTGAAATAACGGAACAGCGAAAAGAGATTGAATATATTGTTCGGATTTAAACTTTAAGTTAGAGAATTGTAGATCGTCTAATTCATGTTGCCATCAGAGAAAAGTAGTGTTTCTTCCCAATGAAGAAGCATATCTGCGAGATTTAAAAGTTTTGTTTTTGGTGAAAGTGAAATCCACATATGCGAGCGGCAGAGACGTGAAGTGGCTGGTGCATAGCACGGGCCAGATATGGGGGCGAAGCCCTGTAGTTTACAAAAAGATCACAAAACAGACATGCTCTTTATAAGCTGAGTTAAACAAATGAAACACTTCTAATTGCCTCATTGCATGACAGTTATAAATGCTTGAATTTGGATTAGAATTGGTGAAGTAAAATTAATAATGAGAATGTAGAATTTCTGACTGAACTGAGAGCAGATGAGTATTATCATTTACGTAATGTACAAATGTATACAATCCTTTACATGAATGTCTCTGTTTATACTTTATTCACACTGAGTTTCAGTATGGTGTCTGCAATCCATTCATTTTCTTAATCATTTTTTTCTGTTTTGATAGACTTCAGTTCCTCAGTAATCAAACAAGACACTTAAGAATAATATTCAAACATAGCCATCATACATTTGTAAAAAATTTACTTAAAGCTCACCCAGAATGTAAATTTACACTAGTCAGTGTGCAGATAGCGCACAGAATTTCATGAATTAAATTCTGGTGTGTCGTTCTATATAGCACTATGAAATATATTTTAATACTAGCTGAGTTTACCTGGCTTGGCTCAGGAAATTTTTAATTGGCCTTAGTTATAGTGCCATTGTTTAATTGGATGCAGTACTACGTAACTAAGTACTTTCCTGTATGCAATATTATTATTTTTTTACCAAGGACTTTCATTATTTATTCACTTGAGCTCTTTACTTTTGAACATATTATATACAACAAAAAACCCCAAGTCTCAATTAGCATCAAAAACTAAAATTAGTACTGCCTCACCATACAATGGGTTTGAATTAATGTATACCAAAAGAAAAAACAAAAGTTGCTAATTGCTTTTACTCTTTTTTAAAAGCATCATTCTTTTCTCTTTTTCTCACATTCTGAAAAACATCATCTCCATCAGCTATAGCAAAAAAATCAAGCTTAATTCTCTTCTGTCGAGGCCTGGTTTCATTTGGCATTTTTTTTCTTTTTTAATTTCGCATTTATTTATTTATAACTTTAAAAAACACTTAATGCTTATTGTTCATTGGTATCATAAACTTAATGATAATATGCATGTGGTCAATACAGTAGTGTTGGCTTTTTCAAAAATGCAAGGCTATGGACTGATAAAAAGAAATGTAATATAATACATTTATCTCAGATTTATTGTCACATGTGAAAATTGAGATTTTGAGATATTTAGTTTTTATATTGCGAGTTGTTTTTACACTTAAATATTGATATATTGAAACGTCCTTTGTTAGTGGACACCTACTGCCCTAGATGTACAATGCTGTCAAATTTCAGCTGTATTTGTTAAAGTGAGTGGGTAATTAAATGAGTGAGTGAGTTAGTCAACTGTCATTATATACGTATATATATGGGTAATACAATAAATAAAAATAATTCATTAATGTAATAAAGAAAAATATAATGCCTATGAAAAGTATTTATTTATTTATTTAGATGCATGGACGTCTTCACATTTTTTATTAAATAACATTGAATCACAATGGATTTAATTTCATTTTTTTAATGCTAATTAACAGAAAAATACTCTTTAATGTCAAAGAGAAATCTGAACACTGCAAAGTGGTCAAAATTACAAAAAACTAAAAAATTTCAGGTCGAGTATTATCTTTGATAATGTTTTTGACCCTTCTTACACTCCAAGTGTTATAAAAGAGTTTAAATGATGGTAGTTCAGTGCCGATGATGACCTCTGCTGTTTTTATGACCTGCTGCAGGGCTTATACATATATCCTATATACAGCTTGATTATTGTCTGAATCAAGCCCAATGACGGTCGTATCATCCTTAAATGTAACAATAATGTTTGATTCGTGGATGGATTGACAATCATGGGTGAAGAATGCATAGAGGATGGGGACTTGGTACATAGCTTTGTGGCACACCAGTGCGCAGGGTAAGGTTGGAGGATGTGTGTTTGTTCAACCTGACAGACTCGGGCTGTTGGTGAGAAAATCCAGCAACCAGTTGCATATGGAGGAAGCAAGTCCTAATGCATAGTTTTTAGATCAGCTGGCAAGGTAAAATGGTGTGAAATGCTAAATTGTACTCAACAATGAGCATCCTAGCATAGGTGTTGAGCTTTCCCAGGTGCGATAGGGCAGTATGGAGAGCCACACCTAGGTTTTTTTGGAACTGGCACAACGGTCGTGGATTTTAGGTACACGGGGAATGTACATGAGGAGAGGAGGTTGAATATGTGTGTAAATACCTCCTCTAGTTGGTCAACGCATGCCTGAAGCACATGTCCCTGAACATTCAGGACCTGCTGCCTTCCTTATGTTGATGTTGTTTAGTGCCCGTCACACCTCATGCACCAAAGGATGCGAGTCTCCAATGAGCTTGAAACTGAATGGAGGCTGGTTATGGACCTTTTCAAACCGTGCAAGGAAACTGTTCAGTTCCAATGCTAGGTTTGCATTGTTATTGGCCAACGTGTATTGTACGTTATTCTTCTTTTTATAATCTGTAATTAACCAGATGCCTTGCCACATCTGCTGTGAGTTTTATCTAGAGCAGGTGCCCCACAAAGAGAAGACTAGTGAGGGAGGCTAACAAGAAACCTCTGATAACTCTCAAGAAGTTACAAGCTAGATTAGACAGACAGCAACAGTTGCCCAAGAGCTTCTCCAGTCAATGAAATGGAAAAGAAAAAGACACTGTTAAAATGACACTGTAAGGCCTGTGTGGGCAGAGGGTATAATGAATGCAGCAGAATATAGGAAAATCATTAAGTAATACCTGATGTAATCTGTAAGAAACCAGGTTCCTTAATAGACTTTTTTTCTTGCAAGACAACGACCCCAAGCACAAAGCCAAAACTACATGGGAATGGCCTAAAACAATGTAAAAGTCCTGACACAGGCCTGGAATTGCTGTCAAAGATGCCCCTACTAAATACTGACTTAAAGGAAGTGAATACTTATGTTTTAAATTTGTAATTAATTTAGACCATTTAGCACATTTTTTTCTGTTAATCAGTATCAAAAAAGCCAAATTAAATACACTGAGATTCAATGTTATATTAGAACAACAAAATGTGAACACTTCCATGGGGTTAAATACTTTTTATAGGCACTGTACTGGTACATAACTAGCTTAAATTTGAATTTTCTACAGGTATTTTTACTATGTAGGATGCTATTTACCCTTACTTTGATCAAGTCTGTTTTGAAACACTGACATGTACACATGCATATATACATCAATAATAGGGCTGGTGATTGATTAAACAAATTTAATCACAATTGAAACAAAATTAATTGCACATTAATCACAATTTATTTTATTTCCTTCAAGAAAATTCATATTTTTCTATAAAGCAGAAATGATTCAGTAATTAATTTCTAATAAAAAATAATTGTCTTTAAATAATATATTTGCATATTTAGTTTGTTGAACAGTTTTGTTTAACAGAAACAATGCCTAATGACCACCTAACCACATTTTGCTATGATATTTAGGACAACTAATGCATATGATTTGGACTGCTGTGTTGCAAGACAACATACCAAAACCACTAAACAATTACACAAGCAATTAAACATTAAAAAACAGAGACATAAAATGATGATTCTACTCTATTATAGCTCAGGTTGTGCTTAACTGTGTGATACACACAAGTCATTAATCAGAAAGAAAATGTATAAAGGTTAGGCTTTTAAATAGCAAATGGCAGACTAAAAAACCTCTAAATATGTATCTAATAGGATAATTTATTTAGATGTTTTAAACTGCTCATTTTAATATAATGTATCAATTATGAATTATAAAAGAAGTCTACACATCTTAACCTTCAGTCCAAATAGATAGAAATATTATTAGCACGATCAGTTTGCATTGATTATTGGCTAGTTTTATTGGTTACAATATAATAGGTCAGGTCAATTCAAGTTGGGGTGCATGCACTGGTACAGTGTGTTGCCGCACCCACTATATGATGAAACAACTCGGGATCCCAGTTTGCAACCCCCCCAAGCAGACATGCAGTCCAGTCCCACCCTCAGAAAAAGACGCTCTATCTACCGCAGCCAGGTGTTATGTGGGTGACCACTTGGCCTGGTCCAGCCACTCGGGTCCTCAGTAATGAGGATCTTATGAGCCTGATCACCCTTGGGGAAACGCGCTACATGGCCGTAGTGCCGTAACTGACACTCCCTCACAATGCAGGTAATGTGCCTCATTCGGGACTCCATGAGCAACCGCTCATTTGACACAAAGTCAAACCAACGATACCCAAGGATTTTCCAGAGAGACACAGTACCAAAGGAGTCCAGTCTTCATCTCAGGTCACTGGATAGAGTTCATGTCTCGCAACCATATAGCAAGACAGGAAGCACCAGGACTCTAAAGACTTGGACCTTTGTCCTTTTGCATAGATAACGGGACATGGTCACACACCCCTTTCCAGCGACCCCCCATGCTCTCTCAATCTGTCTACTGACTTCAGAGGAAGAGTCACCAGAGACATGAATGTCACTGCCAAGGTAAGTAAACCTCTCGACAAGGTCGACACTCGCTCCACAAACAGACACACTGCTGATGGCTGTGCCCATGAGGTCATTAAATACCTGGATCTTGGTTTATCCAGGACACTTGCAAGCCCAGACACTAATAGGTCAATGCAGATTATAATGCAGGCTAGAGTAGGTAACACACAATTAATGATACTAGATGCTTTGGAGGAAGTCTGAGTGAGGTATAAGGAAATAAGTGATTCCGCTCTGTGTCATCTGCTCTTTAGCTACTTGAACATGAATAGCACTAGCACTGAGCCATTTCAGGTCAGATATCTTTACATGGGTGACTGAAAAAGCTTGATGCCAAATTTATTCATCACCAGGGACAGTGCTGACCGACTGACATTCTGTCTTGCACTCAAACCTATACTGTACTTCGACGGCCCCTTATATTTCAAGGGTGGACTTGCATTAGAAGATATCATTGTGTGCAGGGTCTTATTTTGGATGATCTGATATAAAATGAGATGTGAGTGACATATTTTTTTTAAACCAACAAAATGTGAAAGCAGCATAATGGCAACAAGGATGCTGAGGCACACTCTCACTCAACACGCAGTGTATATTCTGCTTGTATAACTCGTTTGATTTTAATTGTTCTCATGTTATTCTCTGTACTTTTAAGAGCTAATGCATATTGCAACAAAGACTAAAACCAGCACTAATAGAAACATTAAAATCTTAGACATTACTTTATTTCAAGTTTTCAACATCATCGTCTCCTAAATATCCAATTTTAGCCTTTTCTGATAACACAGATTTTTAACAAAAGCCACAGACATATTATAAATTACTAAAATACACTGCACAAGCATGCTTAACAAGTTTTAACCTATTCAATCTCTACAATTGCCCTTTTCAACAAAAAGTCTGCTTTCAAAAGCGAAAAAAAAAAAATCAGGAATTACAACCTACACTGTAGATTTTCTCTAGTTCTGGAAACTGGTGAAAACAGGGTTAGATCTAGATCTACCACTATTGCCTAAGATGGACACATTTTATTCGTGCAATATTGGTGGGCACTAAGCTCTATAGACATACCAACTGTCCAGTATAACAACAAGATGCTGTCAGGTGGATCACTGTTGACCAAATAAGGCTTCATGTATTTAAATATATCTCCGACATATTCTAAAGCCTTAGAGACCATTGCAGACTTTTCTGACAGATTTTGAAGTTCATTGTAAGCTTTTCCAATAACCTGCATATAAAAATAAAAGTAAGCATTATTGAAAATAAAGGCAGTTTAGTCAAACTTTATGTATTAATAGATCAATACATTTAATACTTATCTATTTATAAACCCGGTGTACTATACATTATAACATATACTATAGTTAAAGTGAAAAAGCAAAACTACATTTTATCTTTTATTGAACTACTAACCAAAGGACAATGCTTATGCCTTTGTGGAATTTGACATAACAGTGTGTTTGTGAGAATGCACAACTATGTACTGGTGTCCAGTCCAAAGTCTGTTGCCACCTTGAGCCCAATCCTAAAAAAATAGGCACCAGCTCATTAACTTAGAAAATGGATAAATAGAGAATACTCTGTGACTGATTACACCTATCTATGGTTCTTACGGCCTTATGCATGATATTGGTGATATAGACCCCTGAGATGTGTGATACTACACTGGATTAGGCAGTTGAGGAACAGCACTGCTAATTTTATTACAACTGTAGCTTGAAGTGTGCACTATAAGCAAGAAGATAGTATCAATTATGAATTTCCCCTTGGGATTAAGAAAGAAAGAAAGAAAGAAAGAAAGAAAGAAAGAAAGAAAGAAAGTAAGTAAGTAAGTAAGTAAGTAAGTAAGTAAGTAAGTAAGTAAGTAAGTAAGTAAGTATCTATCTATCTGTTTCCCAAATCTACTTATTTCACTAAAGGTTCAAAGGCAGCAAAACAATACTCAAGGGAAAAAAAAACATTAAATAAATAAATAAAAATATTTACATCCAGTAGTTGGAATAACCTGGATGTAACAGTATGGAAATGATACTCGAAACACTGTATCAAATATTGATGCAATTGGTAAAAACAGAAACTTGCCTTATGAAAACAGCCTATACAAGATTGAATACATTTGTCATTTATTTTTAAGCAATGTGGTCCCCAGCCAGGGCTGGAGCCCGGCCGGGACGCCCAGGAGGACCAGAGGAGGGCTTATGCCTCCTCCAGACCGAGAGGGGGCGTCCGTCCTGGTTGTGTTGGGGGCCTCGGGTAAAGGGCTTGGAGGCCCAGCCCTGTAGGGACCCGTGGCCACCGCCAGGCGGCGCCCCAGTGCCTGATTATCCCGGGAGCCCGGCACTTCCGCCACACGGGGATGTGTCCGCGGGAGATTGCCGGGAAGCAGCTGGAGCCCATCCGGGTTCATTTAAAAGGGGCCACCTCCCTCCAGTCATGAGCGGAAGTTGGGTGGAAGAGGACGGAGCTGGAGTGAGGACTGGAGGCGGCCAGGAGAAAGAGAGGTACAAGACTGTGTGGCCTGGACATTGGGGGAATCGGTGCTGGAGGCACTGGGGTTTGTGAGTGCACTGAACTGTAAATATTGTGTACAATAAACGTGTGTTGGGTGGAACTATGTTGTCCGTCTGTGTGTGTCCGGGCCAGTGTTCACAGCAATATTTCTGTCACAGCAAAGGAACATTCAGACTCCACAGACACAGTGCAAAATATATGGCATTTTCCACTACTGTCAAAACTTAAATGAATATACTCCTTTTACTAAGGAATACTCATGTGTCTTTAAAGCTGCTTATTGCTATTCAGTGTCATTGGTGGGGAAAACCTATTCTGGCAACATTACAGTACACACAAGGCAAAAATCAACTCTGGTTGGAGTGTCACTCTATTGTAGCACAAAACACCTCCACAAATAAACCCAAAACTTGGACAATTTAGAGGCATTTTCTAGTTGTGTTTTATCAAAAGAGAGGGAGAAGGAGAGTAAGGTAAAAAAAAAAAGCAGGAAATTAATTTTATGTAACTTAAAAAGCTAATATTTTTGCATTACTTACTACAATACTTCACACAACTATAACTTTTTAAAACTTAGATGACAAAATTTTCTCCACTCTGAACAGAATTTGACAGGTCACAAAGGAAAAATGTTAGTGAGATTTAAAATGTATTAGTTAACATAAGATGACATTTTTCTTTTATCAATTTGCAAAACCTTTCATGTATTTAAACTACAAAGTAACTTAACTTTGAAAATTCTGAGTAAGATTTTTAACTGTGTTTAAACAATATTAAACATATAAATCATGAACATCTAATAAACAGGTTTCAAGCCAATGTTTATAAAGTATCAAAATATTAAACATTAAAAAACCTCATAGAAAAGCATAGTGCTACCCATGAATGCTTCTGGATAAAAACAAAAAATATGTTACAAAACAGGATTCTTTTGTACTTCCAGTTGTCTCACTGATAAACGATATTGGAAAAGAAATGAAAACCCCAGAAGTAAACCATACATGCAAATAAGTAAATTCTCAGGATGAAAGTTTATTTCAATGATTGCTCAGAAAGCTTACTCTTTCTCTCAGTGGGTTTTCTAGTGTCTGATAAATCTTATACAGTATATGATGTTACACAAGACAATAAAGTACAAAATGCATCTGTGGTCACTATGGGCAGGATAAGATTCAAGGCTGTTTTTGCAACCATAACAAATTACTGTTTTTTGTTTTTTAAAAAAGTCTGGGAGACTCTATTTTAATTATACAATTACACAAACAAAAACCAACTCCAAAAAATAGCTGTTATCTTTGAAGACATGTTAGAAACCACTGGCAAATCTCAATATTTTTTCATGAAAATTAAAAATTAGACTTAATAGATATACCTTAATATTTGATATGTTAAATATTAACATTTACAGATTATTAATTACTGTACATTAATATTCATACAAATATTTGAAAATGAAACAAGATAATTATAAAATTAAATTTATTATAAAATTAAGATATGAAGACAGCAATTAACAATAAACAAGTTTGTGGTTATCCTGCTAAAATATTTCTACCATTTTGAACTGTGAGGCAAAATGTATCATTTTTGGTCTAAACAGATTTTTCCATACCTGTTTTACAAAAATAGAACATATACATTCCTTCAGTTCTCACCAAGAGAAACATATTTTTTATTTGTTACTCCTATACCATAAACATTCCAGAATGAGAAACATGTAATTCAGATTAGAAAATAAAAAACTGAAATAACTGTAAAATTATGTCAGTATTTTTAAGCTTTAATTGTAGTTATAAATATTGGAGGTAATTTTGAGAAAGAATTAAAATTTTGCATATTTTCAGATTCAGAAGGAAACTTTTTATCTTAATATACACATAAACAATTGGTCACTTAAAAATATCATGTACAGTAGCCAGTAATACCTTGTTTCATGTTCAGCTTTAAGAGAACAAAGAGTTTTTTATGAATCATAAAAACATTAACATTCATATAGAAAAAAACCTTCTCTACCCACCTTTATAAAAAGAGAAAGTGCAGGCTTGATTTCCAGTTTTAATGAAAATAGTTCAACCTTTGCTTTCATAAGAAGAGTTTCCATCTCAGGAAGCTTAAATACGAGTCTAGTAAATTCCATTAACTGATCTTCATACTTCTTTCCTACAAAATTAATCATAATGCAAAATACTCGTCACAGAATTTATAAGAAGTCCTGAATAAACGAAAACATTTCACAATATTTCTTAAAGCACTGTGATCCAAACATACAGTATTTGTTCACTTTCTCTTTTGTTCTTAAATTGTTTCTCACTTTACCGATGCAGATTTTTTAATGCTTCAAGATTATCCTTTAACATGTTGAGTCAACTTCCATATTTTGATGCCAAAAGACACTGTTAACCGAGAAACGGATGTTTTTACATAATTAGCAAAAAAGTACCAAGACAGGGGCATACATTTTTTTCTCCCTAGTCTTACAGCTTTCACACATGCTAAAACCAATAGAAAGTGGGCCCTTACAGTTTATTACAGTTACTAGACATTAAGACCGTTACAATAACAGGCGCTAGAACATTAGTGCATAAACATTAGTAGGAACAGTCTATATTAAATGGCAAGGGACCTTGTATGTGGCTGTAATATGCGTCCCTGTATTGTGTGCCTTTAATTTTCTCTCGCAGTAATACAGTTGAACCGAAGTAATTTCCCCCATAGGATTGCATGTAAATACAATTAATCTGTTCCAGACCGTACAAACTGTATGTAAATATATTTTTTTAAGTTTTTAAGCACAAATATAGTTAATTATACCATAGAATGCACAACATAATAGTAAACTAAATGTAAAAACATTGAATAACACTGAGACAACCTTGAACAACAGAGAAAAGTAACACTGCAAGAGTTCGCGGTATAGCGCTACGAACTGCTCACCAAAAACACTTTTTTTAATGAGTTTTAAGCACAGGGAAAAAAATTAACATTTGAAAAATCCATAATTTAATAAACAACCAAGAAAAGTAACATTGCAACAATGCACACGCGTGCATGTGTGTGTGTGTCTCTCTCTCTTGTGCGCCTGTGTGTGTGTCTCTCTCTCTCTCTCTCTCTCTCTGCACAAGGAACATGTGCGGCCCCGCTCATGCGTACTTCACCAGAAGACACATACAGACGGACACCTGGACGCACACAGGGGTTTTATTAAAGAGGATACAGAGAGGTATTTTAAATTACACTAAAATAAGTTCTCATCCCTATTCTTTTATTAGTTCTGATCACTCTCACTGGTCTGTGCCTCTTATATCTATTTAAATTCAAATATTTAAATATCAACTTCTTCCTCTTCATCTTTTCCTACTTCTATGTGGGGTTGATGTTGTTTATTAGCATTCTCTAAACAGCTCAGTCCTGTACCTCCTCACCACTCAACCTTTTTTCCTTCAGATCTTCTTAATGCTCAGAATACATAGTTTACTACTTTTTGCCATCCCCTGTGTTACAAAGAGCCCCTACTAGCTTGCATTATTTTTCAGAAATATTCAATTATAAATAACAGAATTCAAATTTAAAATATGTTTAACTTGACTATTATTGTTACTTTATTTAATCAGAAAAGACTGATAGATTCCATTTATTTTGTTCCATGTAACAGCCAAACAGGCTACATAATACTGAACGGCTATGGCAACAACAACAAAAAAAAAGCATATAACTAATGCATTTTTTCCATAATTGTAAAGTTGATTTACAACAATTAAAGCAATTGCTTAGTGTGCTTTGTAGTTTATTATTCATGTGACATACATTTTAGAGGGTGAGAGGGTGTAGTAAAAGTCTGTTTCACTCTACTTTAAGACAGACAGAAGGTTTTAAAGTAATCAAAAGAAGTTGGGGACACCTGTGCAAATCATTTGCTTCAGCTTGAAAGGCTTAATTTACTTTAATTGCTGCAGAGCATCTGTAGGTTGTAACCTATTAGTTGTTCCCTGAAGGCCCATTTGTAATATCCTGGGGCCTCTTGTATAAACGGTGCGTACGTACAAAAATGTTGTGTACGAATGTTTCCACGCTCAAATCGCGATGTATTAAACCTAAATCTGGTGTAAAGCCATGCACATTTTCACAGTAGCTCCAACCCTGGCGTACACAAGTTCTCTGCTGAACTACACTGAAACTAACTGCATATTGTTTATTAGTTTAAGGCATCCGATTGTAATTAACCTGTAACAATATAATGGTCCAGGGAATAGCCAAAGTATTCTAAATACCATAGCTGCTTTAGCGTTGTTACTCTCACTGCACCTTCTTTTTCTTCTTTCAGCTACTTCTGGTAGGGGTTGCCACAGTGGATCATCTTTATACATATTACTCTCACTGCACCACTCAGAGTATTTATATCACTGTATCTGAGAGGGGAATCACAGCTCAGCAGCTGATTGGAAAGAGAATTATCGGGAAACATGCATCAGCCATGCTGCCTATTGAACTGCTCTCAAACGACAAATGCTTCAGAGCCTTTCCTTGCGGTTCAGAAACAGTTTCATCCCAAGAACTATAAACACACTCAATCAGTCCGTCAAGTGCTCCTTGTAGAACGCTTTGTACTTATAAGTATAATCAACTCACTGCAAACTTGCGATACAGTTATAATATTTCACAACCTGATCCACTTTATAATGCGCGTATTGACATATGATGACAATATCATTTTTAAGATGAAATGAGGCAAAATATGTTCATTATATTACACAGATAAAACTTTAACTTCATTTAAATAATCTATACAGTAATCCCTTCTTGATCGTGGGGGTTGCGTTCCAGAACCCCCCGCAATAGGTGAAAATCCGCGAAGTAGAAACCATATCTTTGTATGGTTATTTTTATATATTTCTAAGCCCTTATAAACTTTCCCACACTGTTAACATTATTAGAGCCCTCTAGACATGAAATAACACCCTTTAGTCAAAAGTTTAAACTGTGCTCCATGACAAGACAGAGATGACAGTTCTTTCTCACAATTAAAAGAATGCAAGCATATCTTCTCTTCAAAGGAGCGCCGTCAGGAGCAGAGAATGTCAGTGAGAGAGAGAGAGAGCGTGACAGAAAAGCAAACAATCAAAAAATCAATACGTGCTGTTGGGTTTTTAAGTATGTGCACCGCGATAAAGCAGCCGCAACAGAAGGGAGCAATGTGAAGGTTGTCTTTCAGCATTTTTAGAGTAGCGTCTGTATCTTCTGTGCAAACAGCCTCTCTGCTCACACCCCCCCCGTCAGGAGCAGAGAATGTCAGAGAGGGTGAGAAAGACCGAGAAAAGCAAACAGTCAAGCACCGCTCGGGAAGCACATCGCATATCATCGAGGAGTTTTATTTAATACGTATAATGCTCTGATTGGGTAGCTTCTAAGCCATCCACCAATAGTGTCCCTTGTATGAAATCAACTGGGCAAACAAACTAAGGAAGAATGTACCATAAATTAAAAGACCCATTGTCCGCAGAAATCCGCGAACCAGCGAAAAATATATTTAGATATGCTTACATTTAAAATCCGCGATAGAGTGAAGCCGCGAAAGTCGAAGCGCGATATAGTGAGGGATCACTGTATTGTTAATTATTAAACATGTGAGGACACGGTACCGCAGCACTAGTGAGGAGCTGGTGCTATGTTCACGGATTGTTCCTGCCTCATGCTGTATTCTTGCTGGGACTGGCGCGACACTGGAAGAATAAATGGATAGAATAATTAAACATGTACTACGAAGATATTTCAATGTTCCTTAAAAGTTTTGTCCTAAGCTTACAGATGGCTTAACGTCTATTACAGAAATGATTGCGTGGCGATTGGGTATTTGGAGAAAGAAAAGGAAGGACAGGAATTGGAGGGTAGTACGTTTGAAAGAGACAATACTGCTAGAATAAATAATTTCATCGAAGGTCGCGCACAGCAAAGCAAGCATCTTGCATGAGGCAGGAGCAATCACTGCGCCACTGTGTTCCCATGTTTAATAACATGCTTTAACTCCTATCATCATGACAATGATATCACATATACATCTCAGTATTTTAATTATTCAGAGAGCTGCAATATTACGAATGTAATGGATTCTGTGTCCTGTCGGAGGACGAGAAAGCCCTGAAGCACGTAGTGGTACACACATAGAGCACATAGAAGATCAAATACAAAACAAAGCATTTAACGTGCTACTTTAGTTACGATGGGATTTGAGAAACTAGTAAATTAAACAATTTTAAGATGAAGTTTATGATGTTCTACTTTAATAACAAAATAAACTATGTGATTAAGGTGGAAATTTCAAAATTATAGTTGACATTTCGTGCTTTTTTGCCCACTGTGTGCCTATTTTTTTTTTCCTCTGTACCCTAATAAGCTTTCATATGATACTCAGATGGTGGGCTACGACTTGCCTTTTCACATCGACTTTGATATGTGACAACTTCTTTTTTATTTCGGGCACAGTGCAACTTTGTGAACTTGAGCTTTCCAGTTTCTCCGACACTCTGTCACTCGATCAACTTCCTTTTGTTATTTATACCACTTTTTAAACCAATAAATAGTATGTCTTTCCTTGCCTCCACTTGGTATTCGCTGAAATTCTTCTATTTTCCCCCGTGCTTTTGCCATTGTCTTTTCACAGAAGGCTGAGCTTAAGGGCTATTTATATTGATTTGCATATTCAAAGAGGTGTAATTCTGGGAGGAGTTGGGGAGCGACAGCAGGCGCATGAATGTGCGTTACTTTTCATGCTGGCCGGGATTTATATAATGGAAGACCGTGGAAGTTGGCGTTAGCACAGATTTATGCATCTGGATTTTTTTGTGCGTACAAACACTTCCGCTTTTGTGGTTACGTCATGTTACAGTGTGAATTCTTCGCACGCTGTTATGCATGAGGCCCCTGGTATTTCCTTTTTTTCAGTTTTTGCTAACCCACGGTAAACTTTAAATTTAAACCTCTAGCAGTTTACTGTTTACCTGTTCACCATTTGGGTTATTCATTGCATTTCAGATGATTAAATTTGAAATAAAACTGGGAAAAGTAAGGTGTTCTTTTGACCAGTAGTGTACCTTATATACCTTGACCAAAAAGCAGGTATTATATTAAAATGTGGAATTTATTAAACTGTAAAATGGTGTTGCTTTATGCATGCATATACTAATTGTGACTGTTATAAATTGTACAAATTCTGCAAATGAAAACTGAACGTTGGCAGATCTAAAAAATATTCACCATGTTCTCATTGTCACTAGAAACAGAAGACCTCATAAATTATACAACCTGTGTCTGCTTTTTCTTTACTTCCAAGTGTTTTGCTGACATGCATCTGAAGAACACAGCGAAACCAGGAGCGAATTGTGAAAGTCTGGAATGACGCAAATCCATTCCCAGCCAGATGTGATAAAACATCACTGTGAAAAAATAAATTAAATACCATATTTTACAAAAGAGCTAGGTTGGATTATGTAACAAATATATATTCAGAATTCACCTGAGTTAAGAAAATAAAGGCTCAAACCACTGAAAACACAGACAACAAAATATCATAAAGTCAAGAGTATTGTGATTATGAAGTTTCCTCTATCTATAGTGACTTTTCATATGTACCATTTGATTTTACTGCTTGCTCTGTATTTTTTTCTCATTATAGCTACAGCTTTTGAAGACTAGAGTTTACACGGGGTTGTTTAAAATGACTCCTTTAATTTAAGTGGCAAAAAGGAAAACTCTTCTAAGGAGTTAACTTTAGAGAACGATGATTTTCAAGAAATGCTCAAGCAGAAGTTCAAGTTGAAGAAAAGAACAAAGGTGATGTTTATTATGGCATATCTCAGTGGTATTGGTAGGACTTTTCTGAGGTACCGTTTGATAAAGTTATATTAATAATGAAAATTGGGTCAGATGGCAAAACATGTATATTATTATTATATTATTACCTGAAATTGTTTTGTGATTTTATTTTAACTGGCTTTCAGAAAAGTTTAAAACTGCCTTTAAATGTCAACTGTTTAACATAAAAAATGGTCCTACTGGACACTTTGGCTTGGGTTCTGTCTATCTAGGCATACATACAGAGTGAACATAACAATCTCAAGATGCTGGACTGATGCTTCCTAGAAGAAGTAAAATCACAGTGAGAGGTCAAGCCTTTATCCATAGAACCTGAAAATTACAAAATGATCTGCCTGTTTGTTTAAGGGATGCCCCATTACCCTTCATTTTTAATTCTGAGCTAAAGAATCACTAATAAACTATAAGACTTGTTGATAAGGCTATTTGTATAGCATCAGGTCCGTTAAGTGATATATTTTGACCCTCATCTGTTCTATTTCTGTTCTTGGTATCCTGTTATGTCACTTGCAGCCACTGACAAAGTTGTCCATGGAAAGTAATGGCACAGATATGGGGAGCCTTGGGATTCACATATTCAATCTGCATCTTATTATACTGCACAACATATACTTATTATATAGTAGGATATCCTGAAGGAGGACAGCGGTCACATGGTTCAGGTTATCAGAACTGTGGCTTTGGCTTTTATAATCCACCATGGACACATATGAAGAATGTAGTTAACAGGAATTTTTCTTTTCTGATCCTCAGCAGTCAACTGGAAATATCTCAATAATGAAAATAGTGAATAAAATACCTTAAAATAATGAAGTAAACTTATAAATCACTGAACTAAGGACCCTAGTTATTTATAAGCCAGAGAAATCATGCATTTATTTAATAAAAATGGGAATACTTGTTCTGAATAAGGTGACTGAGGAATCTGGAAACAAGATGAGGATTTATCATATCATCCCATCCAAAGTTCTGCATAATTGACTGAAATGGCTGAGGTTGAAGGTCAGGTGGAGCTGTGCTGGGCATGTCCATTGCCAGCAAGGCAAAACCTAAAGAAAAAATGTTTAGTATTATAAATTTGATTAAACAGAAAAAATACATTTAGCAGAAGTTCAAACAAACATTTTATTTGAAACATTATTATTTGAAAAAAGAATAGAATTTTGTGTCACTTACATTGAAAACGTATCACATCATAATTTTTTGTGAAAACTGCTCCTCTTCAAATGTAGTTTATATTACAGTATAAAATAATATTATTTCCTTATTATAACTACACTATTAAAACCGTCTTCATTAAGATAAATTAATGTAAAAGTTGATGGTTTCAATTGTTTTTATAATCTTCTTTTTTCATATGCTGATCAATCAATCAATCCCTACGTTTTTGGAAAGGGCCTAGTTAGATTGTTATACATTGTGTCATTAATAACACTATATTCTACATGCTCATTATTAAATTATTTCTTTTTAAGCTCAGAAAAAGTCACAGGCAGTGTTAAGGAGCTACCCCTTTCATATGGAAATAAGAAGATTATGAAAACTCCATGTATAATACATAAGTTAAACAACACTACACAAACAGTGATACCCATATTCAATATATAATTAAGGATATTTTTAAAGAGACATTTTCTTTGAGGTCAAGCTACCCATGGATGACAACAGTAAACAGAAAAACAACATTTCTACATTCTTTCACAATCTTTCAAAAAACAAAACAAAAAAAAATCCAATTGAACACATACACACTTACACCATATGAATTTACTTTAGCTTACATTATCTAAAACATACCCAACTCCAAGACCATAATTGTGAGAGATGTCATCAAGCACCTGTTTCACCGAGCTACATTTTTTTTTTTACTTAAACAGTTCAAAAAATTTCCAGGGTCCTGATTCAATCTAACAGCACACAGACAATGATTGATAGTTACGGTTTCCAAAAGGCTCTATTATAAAGCCTTCTTAGGATTTTTTAGAATAGGTGTGAATTAAAAATTTTACAAGCCAAGAGTTAGCTGACAGTTAAAATATCAACTTGGCCAATACAATTAAGTCACTTTATACTGAAAAGTCTCTCTTGTTAAGTTCCCAAGACTGAGCAGTTTTGCAGTATTTCACTGGGAAAGTAACTGTTTCATTGTGGTCTATACATATTTTCTATCAAATGTTCAGCCCAAGGAAAAGCATTCTGTAAGTGGGTTTATATTCACTACTGACATTATTATATACTAGTTATTAAAGACCTCAATCCAACAGGGGTACAAAGAAACATAAATGATATTAAAAAAACTCCATATTAGAGCTTAAGATAGAATACCTGTCTTTATA
Organism: Polypterus senegalus; assembly: GCF_016835505.1. Classification (NCBI taxonomy): domain Eukaryota; kingdom Metazoa; phylum Chordata; class Cladistia; order Polypteriformes; family Polypteridae; genus Polypterus; species Polypterus senegalus. The sequence goes on along the minus strand of NC_053156.1, from coordinate 92,311,992 downwards.
GCCAAGCACCAGACAAAACAATACTCCAATATGAAGTATACAATAATCTTCCACTTTAATAAACATAAGTAAATCCCTCTGAAATCATATTTCCACAGATATGGGTTGACAGTATATCTATGTTTATCTTTCAGCAATAGTAATTGTACTTAGCCAAGTTATTACCAAAAAAGGCATCAATTTTGGTAAAAAAAAATAAGCTATACTTTATAATTTAAAGCAATGAAGGTCTGAGATTCATTTCACTATGGCTTGTGCTTTTAATTCAGATCAATAAAATCATTCAGAATAAAAAGCATACTAAAAAGGTATGGGGAGGACCTCACTGCTATTCTAGAAATGTGAGTAATTCACTGTACACAAATATTGCATGTCTCCATGACCATAAAATAATAAATAAACTTTATTTAATTTTGCCATAATTGTTTATTTTCAAGAGATATGCTGTTGTCTTCTTTCAAAGCAAAACTCAGCCAACCTGAGAAACAATTACTGCCCTTCACAATTCTAAGAAATTACAGTAGGCCTATTAGTAGAATTATAACCTTTAGCAGTGGAAAGTTATCCCATCTGTACTATCAGGTTATTGAACTGGAAAAGAATTGGGTGTGTAGCTTAAAATTATAATTTTGAGAAGTACTATTGGAAGTTAAAGAGTAGCAGTATTGGTTTCATTTGTTTGTCATGTGAACATTCTCTCCAATTGACACAAGAGGGTTATCCACCAATAGATCTGTCTGTGGTATTAGCTGTATATTTATTGTTTATTATTACTGTTATGGTTAGGATCATTATCATTCTCTCTGTCCAGGTCTGGTTTTGGATTTGCTTTCCTTACTATGAGGATATACTCTGGTCCCCTACATCCTTATAATCTCTAGAAAGATATATCTATATCTATATCTATATATATATATATATATATCTATATATATATATATATCTAGATATATATATCTAGATATATATATATATATATCTAGATATATATATATATATATATATATATATATATATATATATAGATCTATATATATCTATATAGTACATATCTATATCTATTGATATGTTAAATATCTATATCTATTTATCTATATATATTTACAACATACGTAAACTTTTGACAAGTTGTGTATGCCACTTAATGATTTGAATACTCTATAATGAGCAAACTAAACTAAAATGATCTTGACAATTTCCAGAAAGAAAATATACCTTTTATTACTTCTTTATTTATTTATTTAAAAATAAATGTGTCTATTTTAACAAGACAAACATATCTGGTCCACAATTAGACTGAATTTTTGTCTAGGCAGCATTTCGTTTTGGTCTGCTGTAAGTACAGATGTGTAGTTTTGTTCAAACTGTGAGAGTTAGCATACAAAAAATATTCAGAATAAAAAATAATATTCTATTAAATTGTAATAAGCTCATAATACTATATCAATAAAAAAATATCAAAATGTATCCAATTCTATTATTTAAAATTATAATGGGTTTATATTTTGTACTCACTAGTAGACACTAATCCTAAATTATCAACTCTTATTATTAATGTTATGGAGTACTGCATTACTCTGATATAAATAACTGAAGAACAAAAACATAATATTTGCCTTATTTACAACAATAATTTCATTGCTAAAAGCAAATCATCAGTAAGAACCAGAATATAGAAAATATTTTCAAGGAATGAGAATCAATGTACTGATCTAATATTTCAGTTACTAGGTAGAATATTAGTTTAGCTAAGATAAACACCTTACTGATCTTACAGTAACAAAAGAGCTCAATATCTATTTTACTTATTTCATTTTTAAGGATGATTTCCTCAATATTTTATTCAACCATCATCAGTTTGACAATATATATATATATAAAAAAAAAATGCATTCCAGTAATGAATTTAAGGAGTTATGTTAATCCTTAAAGCCATTATTTTAAAACTGTTTAACTATAAACATGTTCACATAAAAAAATAGAAAAACAAACAGAAGACCTGCATATTATTTTTTTATTTCACAGGAAACACTGTTAAGCATATAAGCATAATTCAGTTTATGAGTTTTCCCTCTGACACAGCCACATGCTCTGCAATGACTGCCTGTGGTGCTAGACATTCTCAAAAATGAAAGGAAGGTGTGATTGCTCCCTGTGGTTCATACTGACCTGCAGCAGTGTCAGCAAGCTGTGGAGGTGGTGTTTGTGACAGCCTTAGGCTCTTGAGGTATGGAAAGAAATTCTTCCACAATACTGTTGCAATTGCTAGGTGACGCTCTTTAGCCACAGATAACAGGGGAACATTCTGAACTGCAGCTGTACAGATTTGTTGAAGTGACTGAGCTGAGCGTTTGTAAACACACCTGTATAAAACAGAACAACAGGATATAAGTTTTGGGCACATAAAACATCAGTAGTAAATATATTTTCTTTTATCTTAAAGGATAACTCAGCATTAACTGTACAGGTGCTGACGCAGTAACATACATGCCCTTATATAAAATGTGCAGTAGCTTGCTGGACAGGAAAAAAGCAATATAATGCAACCAAGTCAATTCTGGTCAGTTGGAAATTATATGGATGGTGTAAACATTTGAAAATGCCAGTCTGCTTCCAGTTAACATTTTATAACTTAAGGCTTTCAATTAAGTGACACTTTGAAATAGCGCTTTCTTCTTACTTTGTTTTGTAGCACAATCAGCAAAGGCAATTGACACTGTAGCTTTTAGTGCCAAAGACATAGAGACTAGTATTAGAAAAGCATTTAAAAACAAATACTCTACGTACTACAAATTTTAAATTAAACAGGTAAGCTAAATTGACACAAGGTTTTATTAGTATTTAAAAAAATGTTTAATGAATATTTGTCAATGGTGAAAAATGAAATTAAACAAGTAAAGGTAGATTTATATATTGACCTGTTCTGAATTTGCCATGTTGAATTTTAAAAGACTTCTCTTAAAATTACTTCATATTTTATTAAAACCTGATACCTGTCCTTAGAGGATAAATGCCATGTTATGAAATACATTGCATTATTATATTCAATAATTTTTAACCTACTATAATATTTTTAAAGTATCTCAAGCTAACCAATTACAGTTACTATAAAAAACAAGCTGAAAGATCAATGATTATTTATAGACTGAATGATATTTCAAAAGCTGTTAGTTCAGTAAAAATCGCTTAGTTTAGCAAATCATTATCAATCCGTAAACACAAACTTATTACTCATGGTATACAGCAATGATAATGTATAGTACAGATGAATACACCAAGATACAAATGTCTATATAAAAAGAATGCAATATCTCTATGTGCAAATGAATTTATAAGGAAAAGAAAAATATATTTCAGATACAATTCAACAATTAAATATTCAAAGATGCATGCTAATGACTGAAGTTATTTCATTAAAAGTTACTTTTTTTGTAAAATATAACAAAATGCTTAAAACAAACATCAGTTTCGTAAAAAATCAATAATGCCACAGAATAAGATTTTTTCAGAATTAAAAGAGGTGGTTTGGTTAAAATGTTTGGCTAAATGAAATTGCTAACATTCACTATAAAGAAAGTTAGTTTTAAAAAGAGAACAGAATATGGTATATGGTTAGCATGGTTTGCATTGTATTTCACTATTAGCAGACATTTAAATAGAAACCAGACAAATCAATGTTTTCACCATTTTTGGCCTTGCAACTGAAACAATTACTGATTTTGGGCCAGTCTTGAGGAGTTGCCACCAACTCATTTTCAGCAAAGATTTAAATGCCATTATAAGAGATGCACACAATTCCCTCCACTTAAGACAAGACTAAAGAAATGATTCTTTTAGCACTGAGTACTACTGTTAGAGATAGTGAGTTTTTTTTTTTTTTTTAAACTATGACAATCTTTGTAAACATCTGTGAATAAGCCATTTTTATTCTCATTTTATTCACTGAGTGTCTTTCTGTAGTGTATGTGGTGTGGATTCTGGCAATCTTATTGTGCCCCACACTAATCTACACTCCATGGGTGACAGGGCCTTCAGCTGTATATTTGTCCAGACTCTGGAATGACCTACCGAAATTAATCAGGTCAGCTGACTCCATGAATTCTTTTAAAAAACAATTCAAAACTCATCTGTTCAGGAAGGCTTTTAGCTCTAACTTACTTTATTACCCTTCTCTCAGTTTACCTCTATGTCAAGATGCTCATGTAACCTGTATGCGTATGTGCTAAACCATCAATAATGTTGTCTGTTAGGCTATTTATCTGGTTTAGTACAATGCTATATACTGTATACCCTGCCGATCTTTCTTAAACTCGATGAAGTGCCTTGAGCATGAGAAAGGTGTTATATACTGCAAATAAAATGTATTATTATTAGTATTATTATTATTATAACATTGTAACAACTTTGATCAAGATAGTCCTCCCAACTCTGGAATGTCATCTCAAAGCAGATCATTGACAGACCCCAAGGCACAACATTTTTATCATTTGCCATTCACTTATATGATCATGTATGGATTTTCAGTTTGAGAAAGGACAAACCAAAAAAAACAAACAGAGTTAGAAGATCAGAGGTGTAATTGTTGTTGACAAGGAGGTACACTCCAGTATGATATCATGTAGTCTAGAGACAGACAGTCCATAATAACTGATATATTTGGGATAAAGACTGAGGTCATAGTGCCTAATCATTATTTGTGGTGCATTAGAAGTTAAGAGTGTATGGTGCGCTGGAAGAAGTGTGTGAAACTCTCTAAAAATATGATTGACTTGCTGACAGAGTAACAAAATCCTTCAAGTCAAAACTAAACCAGACGACTCATTGAGGATGAAATAGGTTCAGATTTACAAAACGTTACCTGGAGGAAAAGGCAGCATTAAAGCATAAGGGAAAAAGATGGAAAATTAAACAGGCAGGTGAGGACTCGCAAGCACAAAAATTGTCTACTACTTTGTTTCCTTTTCTGTGACCATTATCATACTGTTTTAATGATAACAGGGCAGCAGTAGCTCAGTCGGTAGAGCGGGTTGTCCAGCAATCGGAGGGTCGCAGGTTCGATCCTGGCTTCCGGCATGAGAATGCAGCTGTTGTGTCCTTGGGCAAGACACTTAACCTACCTTGCCTGCTGGTGGTGGTTGGAAGGATTGGTGGCGCCAGTGTTCGGCAGCCTCACTTCTGTCAGTGGGCCCCAGGGCAGCTGTGGCTACATAGTAGCTTATCATCACCAGTGTATGAATGTGTGTGTGAATGGGTGAATGACTGTTGTGTTGTAAAGCGCCCAGGGGGGTTCTTGAACTCTAGTTAGGCGCTATATCAAATACAGGCCATTTACCATTTTTACCATAAATCTAACGAAATTGCATATTTTTGGTGACAATATTTTATTTCAGGTCAAATGGACACACTAAGGTGCTAATGTAACTTTCATTTAAAAGGCTGCAAGCTGCAAAAAAAAAACAAAACAAAACAAAACACTTTGACCAACACCACATTTTCAATATAATGAGTGCTGTTTAACTGACAGGTGACTTAAAATGAATATTATCATATGAGAAACAACAACTTTGACAGGTGCCTATTTTAAAGTACATTCGTAACATTTTGTATTTGCTTTAAGGGTTATATATTTTAACTGAATAAAACAAAATCACTGTTTTTTTTAATAGGCCACTGTATGCTTATTATACGTCGTCAAAGATCAAAAACATGATTTACATTGAATTTTCATTTTGTATTTTGCACGATTATGAAAAGTCACAATCAACTTGCTGAAGAGGTCTGTATTTGAAGTGCGCATCTAGGAGATGGTTATGAGGACTGCCCTTTATCAAATCAATTATGGAAAAAAAGAAACACAGGATAATCAGAATGTGATCATCATAAAAAAGAAAGCCTTTGGGTATTTTTATACTCATAAGTTTTAGGACTGCAAGAAATATCAAGTCTAAAGACTCTAAATCTAGCATTAGAAACATGAACTGTGACATCGCCAACCTAAAATCAATTTCAAAAGTACAAGAAGCACTCATGTGGCTTCTCATGCGAAATACAGATAACAATTCTCGTTCACCAAAGCAATTCAACTCATTTCAATCAATTTAGCATCAAGATCCAGATTAATGACTTACATAATCTAATAAATGAATGAGTTAGTAAAGATACTGGTTTTGCATTTGCTTCTATAGCCAAAATGAAGGAAAAGTTATGTGTCCATTTTGAATAGATTAATCAAACCTTGGAAACTTGATGCCAAAAAATTAACTCTTGTCTGCAGTATGCGTTCTGTTAATTCTCTGTCATACTAATTAAGTGGCTGATGGGATACATTCAGAAACATAAAAGATGCTTTTCTCTTGCCAACAGATGGCAATGTTGTGCTTCTAGGTACTGATAAATTGAAAGTATGTAGGAAAAGTTTTATAGATCTGTATTTAATAAAGAGTTAAGATCATGCAATGGACCATTTAAACAGTACTCAAAGATGTGATTTATCATACAGGGCACCTGCTGAATATCAGTGTAATACAGTAAGACACAGTATATGACATGCTTGAATTAGGTTTTCAAAACACGTGATATTATTTCACACCAAAAATTAGACCTCAAGTTATAAACTGCTGGAATAAGTGATTATTTATAAAATTGGATTTCAGGCTGGTTAATAGACATTAATAGGTTAAAAGGATTCACATAATAGATACACATGAATTTAACTTGAAGACTATACTGTCACCAACAGATACAAAGCAGATGCCAATACCTAATGTGTCAACAACATGCACATTGTCATGCTCACAAATATCAAGCTAATTTAAGGCAGTGTGAGAAATGTGTGGTCATCACAGTGAACTCAAATAAACACAAATGTAACATGCATTCAGAGATGTTACACACATGTAGAGATATTATATACAGTGCTTACAAAAAGTATTCACCCCCTTGGAGGTTTTCACCTTTTCTTATCATACAACAATACATATGCAATCAATTAGTTTGCATTTTATATTTGTAATTCATTTAGCCTGCTGTTTTCACTTGCCTAATCCTAAATACAATTCTCCTTTTTATTGATCAGTGCTAAACAAGTCAAATTATATCCAATGTGATTCAAATAAAAATATAATGTATAACAATAAAATGAGAAACCTTAAAACAGGATGAACGCTTTGTATAGGCACTGTAGGAACTGAAACCTTTCAACAAGTAAGGCAGGCCACCATTCAAGGACTACACCTACCATTTCATTACAATTCTACTTATGAACATTGGTCATATGTTATATATGACACCAATGAATACTACTATTCCTCATATTTAGTCAGCCCCATTACCTAATGCTGTTGATTCTCAAATTTTATGTGTCTCCACCTCATTCTGTATGTTCGTACTCTTAATGCATTCACCTCTTGAAAGAAAGAAAACTGTTTAAAAAACAGAAAAAATAACAGTTTAAGAGCCAATTTTAGAAAGTTAAAGTTTAAATTAAGCTTAAGTTAAACTCATATTAATGTTTGCTTAATTTGAATAGAATATAAATTTCTTCCATAGTCATAGACAATAGTATAGTCTTTTATATCTCCCTATAAATTAGTAAGAGACAGAACCTTCTTACTATAACTGAGAAACAGTGTGATAATAGATTCTGTTGTGTTTAGAAAAGGTCCCAGGTAAAGAGGGACTTGAAAGACCCATTTTCAGCTCAGCAATGGGATTAGCATACAGTGTTCTGACCATTTTGAAATGGTTCAGAAATGTTAAGTAAATAGTAACAATTTGAAATGTAACAAGATTAAGCTTAGAACTGAACTTTTCTTAACATGAATTTTTTTCCTTTTTTGCTATTTTAATTTTCTTTTTTGTGTTAACTGTTTTACTTTGAAACTTGAGTTAGAGCTGCTGAACTTTGGTCATTTTGGAAAAACGCAGCTACATTTTCATCAGAAAACTTGCCACCTGAAGGCCTTGAACTTGAACTGGAATCTACCATCTGAGGACAGAGGACGCTTCTGCTCCAGAACTCGTCAACAAAAGAAAAAGAACCGAGTCATTTCGAGGTACTGTGCTCTTATCTTCTATCTCTTCATGATCGTAAATGAAAGCAAGGTCGCCGTACCTGAACTTGAGAAGGTTTAAGAGACTGTGATATTATAAAAGACATTGTGGATGATCGGTTGTGCTTTTTCCGGAGTCATGGAAGCCTTGCTGTAAGGAATTCGTTTGTTGTCAGTGTACGACTATGACGTTTGTTTCTGTCAGGAAACACACTGTCAGTTACTCGAGATGCTGTCATGGCAATGTCTAAGCATAACTCAAGTGAAGTCGGGAGTGATTTCAGTACGGACTCAAAGCCAGAGAATGTAATTGGAGATCTTAAAGATCAGATAAGTAGAAGGAAAGATCAGCTTTCTGAGCTTATGGCTGAAATCGAAAGCCTTAAAGACACTTCAGAAAATCACTTAGAAGTAGCGCAAAAGCTTGAAATCTTTCGTGAGACGCACAGTCAGATTGAGGAGCTGAATAAAAGACTATTACCAGCGCTAACTAAAGAAAGCATGATTAAGAAACAGAAAACAACATTCGCAGAAAGCTCTAAGATCTGGAATAAATTTATTGACGCTACACCGACATGGCTGAAAGATACAAATAGCCTTTTAACACAAACATCTGATGAACAGTTAATCAATTCGAAGAGATGCAATTGCAAGAATGGGATCACACAAGGTCAAAAGTACGAAAGGCTTCTTCTCAGTTAAAGCGCGCTCTTGATATTAAATGTGACTCTTTAGCCCAGAAAAACGCTGCTGCATCATCACCTTCTTCGACAGTCACACTTGAGCGGACGGAACTCGATAGTATCCTACAAATGCTACGTGAACTTAAAGTGGAAAGGCAGGAACTATCCACAACTAGCGCAAAAAATGACACTCAGAGCTCCAGAAATTACCTGTATATACTGGACGTGCTAGCGCGGAATCTAGTCAAATATAAGAAGAATCAAGCTGAATGCCAAAAAAATCAAGCTGAATGTCATAATGCAATCAGCGAAATGGCTAAAATGCGAACCAAACAAAGGATAAATCCTGCACCACGTGGTGAATTACCACACAAGCAGGTCCCTTCATTTTCAGGTGACCCATTGGCTTATGCAGACTTTATTTGGGCTTTTGATAATGCTGTTGGGGATGTGTTAGAAAACCCTCAAGATAAATTAGATTATTTGATCCAATTCACAAGAGGTCCTGCTCAGGATTTAGTTAAAGGCTGTGTGTGACTGCCATCAAGTCAAGGTTATCAAAAGGCCAGAAAGCAACTTGAAACTTACTTTGGTGATGAAGTATTCATAGCCAATGAATACATAGAAAGGGCACTGAAGTGGCCTCAAATAAAACAAAATGATAGTGCAGCCCTGAGAGAATATGCATCCTTTCTTGGGAGCTATATGGATGCAATGAAAAGTGCAGGGAGTCGTGATGTATTTAACAACAATCCAAATATTCGCATAATAATCTCTAAGATCCCATATTCTTTACGAGACAAGTGGCGAAGCTGGGCCTTTGAATTTAGAGAAAAGGAAGCAAAAAGGGCAGGTATTAATCACCTAATCACTTTTCTACTTCGTCAGGTAAGGATGATGATGGATCCCTTTTATGGAGATGTTTCACAAGGTAACACAGAGAAAAAGTAAAAGACTGACAAAAGCAGGTCTCCTCAAAAGTACAGACAGAGATCGGGAGGTATTTTACCACAAGTATTTCTGATGCTGATGAAAAAGGGGACTTGAGCAACCTTGGTCAAAAAAACTGTTAATGATTCCTGTGCATTTAAAAAGCCTTGTGTATTCTGCTATGGCCAGCATACTTTTGCTGAATGTAATAAAATCAAAGAACTGACACATAAAGAAAGAATTGACTTTTTAAAATCTAAAGGTTTCTTATATGGCTCCTCATTGTTACTAGACCAGTCCACCCTGTAAATGAAGTGAAGCCCTAAGTATTTGTAGCGGTGCACCACCTCTACATCTGCACCCTGAATAGTGACCAATTGTACAGGTTCATTGGTGCAATGTAAGTCATTGACCAATTCAATGGTTTTGCTGATGGTGAAAAGTAGACAATCAGACATACATGCTTTGTACCCTAAACCAATTTCTTTTTCTTCAGGTGTATTAATGAATAAAAGCCCACTTGTTTCGTTATACCTTTTGTGAAAGTATTTATTTGATATTTGGACTTTAGTCTTCACACATTATACACTTTACGTCAACATTTTGTCATTATTACTATAACATGAAAAAAAGTTTCTGTTTTGTTTATGTGTTCAACATTTCTTGCCTCACATTTCCTGTCATTCTACATTCATATAGATCATTGTATACATGGAACACACTTGAAATGTATGTATTCTAAATAACGATATATTATTTACCCTGTACAATTACGAACACCTCACACCCAGATAAACAGACATGAACTGGAAGAATTTTCTGTCCGACTTCAGCTGCGTCAGGCTGCCTGCTCCCAGTGCTGATTGACATATTTGCAAAAAAAAGATGCTGATGAAGAGGTGCAAATGAATATAAGGTGGCCCAGCATTATGACTTTTTTCGTAGGCTTCGGGGATTCTGTTGTTAACTCTGCCAGCTCCAGCTCTGTCTCCTGTTTTTTGGTCAGTGCCACTGTCCCCAACCCATATAATATTTCTGGTCTCACTACTGTCTTATAGACCTTCCCTTTCATTCTTGCTGGTACCAGTCTATCACAAACCACTCCTGACACTCTTTACCCACTTCACCTCTCTTCCACACTCCCTTTTACTCTGTATTGTTGATCCCAAGTATTTAAAACTTCTTCACCTTTGCCAGCTTTACTCACTGCATCATCACCATTCCACTGACCTCCCTCTCATTCACACACATATATTGTCTTGATCTTGCTGACATTCATTTTCCTACTCTCTAGAGCATATCTCCACCTCTCCAGGGCCTTGTCGACCTGCTCCTTGCTCTTGCTACAGATCACGTCATTTATGTATTTCCATTATTTCTTATGGGAAAAACAGTCTTGACTTACAACCAACTTGAGTTACAACCAGCCCATGCGAACGAATTGAGTTCGTAAGTCAATGGTCCACTGTATTTGGACTTCTGTCTAATCTTGTTTGTCAACCTGTCCATTACCACTGCAATTAAGAAAGGGCTCAGAGCTGATCCCTGATCTAATCCCACTTCCACCTTGCACCCATTACTCCTATCATAGATCTCACCACTGACACACTTCCCTCATACATATCCTGTACTATCGTACATGCTTCTCTGGCACTCCCACCTTCCTCAAACAATATACCACAACTCCTCATTAGGTACTCTGTCATACGCTTTCTCTAAGTTAACAAAGACAATATGAAATCTAGACAGCGGACAGCTTTGGGCATAAAAGAAACTTGATACCAGGGTTGTGTGCATCATAAAACATCTTGGTTATTTACTGCAAAATCCAGTTTTTTGGAGAGAAATCCCTGAAGCACCTATTTATTGTGTGGTTTATTTAGTTGACATTGGCATAAAGAAATATTTTTATTCATATAAATACTTTGTTTTATACACTCACCTAAAGGATTATTAGGAACACCATACTAATACAGTGTTTGACCCCCTTTCGCCTTCAGAACTGCCTTAATTCTACGTGGCATTGATTCAACAAGGTGCTGAAAGTATTCTTTAGAAATGTTGGCCCATATTGATAGGATAGCATCTTGCAGTTGATGGAGATTTGTGGGATGCACATCCAGGGCACGAAGCTCCTGTTCCACCACATCCCAAAGATGCTCTATTGGGTTCAGATCTAGTGACTGTGGGGGCCATTTTAGTACAGTGAACTCATTGCCATGTTCAAGAAACCAATTTGAAATGATTCGAGCTTTGTGACATGGTGCATTATCCTGCTGGAAGTAGCCATCAGAGGATGGGTACATGGTGGTCATGAAGGGATGGACATGGTCAGAAACAATGCTCAGGTAGCCCGTGGCATTTAAACGATGCCCAACTGGCACTAAGGGGCCTAAAGTGTGCCAAGAAAACATCCCCCACACCATTACACCACCACCACCAGCCTGCACAGTGGTAACAAGGCATGATGGATCCATGTTCTCATTCTGGTTACGCCAAATTCTGACTCTACCATTTGAATGTCTCAACAGAAATTGAGACTCATCAGACCAGGCAACATTTTTCCAGTCTTCAACTGCCCAATTTTGGTGAGCTCGTGCAAATTGTAGCCTCTTTTTCCTATTTGTAGTGGAGATGAGTGGTACCCGGTGGGGTCTCCTGCCGTTGTAGCCCATCTGCCTCAAGGTTGTGCGTGTTGTGGCTTCACAAATGCTTTGCTGCATACCTCGGTTGTAACGAGGGGTTATTTCAGTCAAATTTGCTTTTCTATCAGCTTGAATCAGTCGGCCCATTCTCCTCTGACCTCTAGCATCAACAAGGCATTTTCGCCCACAGGACTGCCGCATACTGGATGTTTTTCCCTTTTCACACCATTCTTTGTAAACCCTAGAAATGGTTGTGCGTGAAAATCCCAGTAACTGAGCAGATTGTGAAATACTCAGACCGGCCCGTCTGGCACCAACAACCATGCCACGCTCAAAATTGCTTAAATCACCTTTCTTTCCCATTCTGGCATTCAGTTTGGAGTTCAGGAGATTGTCTTGACCAGGACCACACCCCTAAATGCATTGAAGCAACTGCCATGGGATTGGTTGATTAGATAATTGCATTAATGAGAAATTGAACAGGTGTTCCTAATAATCCTTTAGGTGAGTGTATATTATATATATTAACTACTCTTCAGCCATTTGCAGCTTCTTTATTACATAAGAACAACAACAGCTGTTCATTTTTGGGTATATAATTAAGTCTCAATAATGTCAAAAACCCCTCAGTGAATAAGAGGTTAATATTCTGAAGACTTAATGTGATGGCAGTCAAGGCCTCTGCACTTTTCTGGTCCTAAAGTCACTGCTGCTTGAAATGCATTTCAGAGTATGTAGAATCCTTAACAGAGTACACCGTCAAGAGCTTTTGTCAAAGGAGTTGTTTCTGTACTTTCCCAATATTCATCAGGAAGCCAAAACAGGAATCTATTTCGACATTTTTTTTTCGAAGGGTGCATTGGAGCAGTACCGAGAAGAAAGGAATTAAATTACTAAAGTAAAAGCTCTCCTGTTACACGTGGACTGGGGAAGAATGCGGAATTTAAGAAAAGTATATTAAGTAATATGCTTTATTCAACCAGTCTGGCTTCACATTTTCCATTCTTGCTAATGGTTTCCCTTCCTTATAGTTCCCCAACTTTTGTGCATTTACTTTTTATGAGATTTTATGCTTTTCTTCCCAAATAAAATAAGCAAGTATTTCATTGGGGAAATATGCACACTTTCTTTCCAAGGATTAGGTCTGGAAAGATCAATATTTGTAAGCACAAAACATGGAATAAATAGCGGAGTTTCCTTGTTGTGCTACCAGACATTGTAAATGCACAGTGTGGTCCATGTGACCTTCTAGTACTAAGCAGAATAGACCACAATATGCTGAAAATTAAATCTGCCAAGTTTGAGTTACTATTGACACTACATACTGAACTATATGTAAACATCTATATGTTTGATTCTTTTAGTAAAAAGTTCACCAAATTTGTTTGCTTTATTACTTATTCATTTACACTAAACAAATTATCTAGCCATTGTCAGGGGGTAACTAAACACAACTTAAAAGTAACACATTTATCTGTCTCTCAATTGTTCTATTTCTGCTCATCTTATTAAGGGCTAAAGTGGCGACAGTAACAATAACAATAAAAAAACCCAGTAGTAGCGTACAAGTACAATAGATTATCCTTATCAGTTTTATGTCATTGAAAGCTGACTTTTTTCACCCCTTTATTTAGTTTTCCAGCTTGGCCACTTGGAAAAATGTTTTCCAACCAAAGTTTGTAACAATGCAGCTGGCCTAGAGTGTAAAATCTTCAATTTTTGAAGTTACAGACTACATGTATTAAGTTTTAATTTTACTGAAACAAACCTGGATGACCTAACTTTACAGGACTCTTAAAAGCAATTAAACTACAGAGGCAATTCACATTGAAAGTATTTCTCTCTCATACATTCTTCATGTATTATACTAGTAATTTGGAACTTTAGTGCATCTGTTTACAATTTAACGTTGGAATGAATAGAACACAATTTCAGATGTCACAGGATTAAAAAGTGCTTCAGTCACTTTATAACTTGGAAAGCGGAAATAGTGTGAAAATGTGATCAAGGTTCAAAAGACTTTTAACACAAGAACAGCTAGACAATCAAATGTGTGTAATTTTGTATGTCCCAGAAAACCATGTGAAATATCAACATAATAGGAACCTGTTTGAATGACAGAGAGGCAATGAAAGAGGAACTCCTTAAGGAGCAATGTCAGAGACTGAGACACAAGACAACTTGATCAGGATGTCAGAGAACAAAACCTATACAGAAAGGCAACTGTTAAATCAACAATAATCGACAACACTGATTTTCTGTAAGCTTTACAAAGACTATATACAGACTTTTGCCATTTTATTTTCTATTATACTTTTCTTCTTTTTGTATTTCTTATACTTTAATAAATACAACATTGCTTTTACATTTCTACACTTTGTCTTTTTATCTAGTGACTGAAAATATTAAGGCACCATGTGCAAGAGGAGTTGCCATGTGCTCATTGTTGCAAGGTTATCAAGGCTGAGAGGTCACACCTCAATAGGAAGAACTGTGGCAGAGGTAAAACATTGCTTGGTTTATAAGTGGCATATAACCAAAGGATGTTAAGTCTTCATGCGTCCCGTTGACACCTGTACATTGTTAATGCTGCATAAAGCAAGTCCCTATGTAGAATACAAGTACTAAAAGCGACTGGCATTTAGGCATTAATATTATGCATGCTAAAGAATGACAGGCAACTGAGTATCACTATTATATGTAGTTATGTGAAGGGAATATTGTGGAAAATTGTGGAGTGACTGGGAACTGGGCACGACTCGAGTCATTGTCTGGCTAGGATTTCATTACGTGTGTGTATTTGTGTGTATGTTAATCTTATGGAGCAGGAGTAGACCAATCTAGTAAACGGACTTGGGAAGTTTTACAAATCACACAATAACACAGCAGCCCAATGTGTCAGCATCCTTACCCAAACAATAAGAATAAACATACTTTTCAGGTGTTTTCAATATACACATTATTCTTCTTGACTATAATAATATAATTGGAACTAAAGAAATTAATTATGTCAATCCTATACATATATGTTATGTCTCTTTACAAGACAGAAGCATTTACATCACTAACTATATTCCTCATCATATACTCACAGTCTGGAAAGTAAAATAAATCAGTATGTTATAAAAAGTTCTATAAGAACAACATGTAAATGGTTTATAACATGCTGCAATAAGATGTGCAAGAAAGCAGTGAAAGGAATGTGGGAAAAAAAAGTCACATTTTAAGTTTCCATAAAGCCAAGAGGGCAGTCAATCCAATCTAGCAACAATGTTATATTACTAAGTGAAGATGGGCCACATATCGCCTTTCCATAATTCCGGATATCTCATCTTGAGACAATGTGGCATGAATTCAATAACTCACTCAATTTTCTTTCATTCCACTAGTTCCATTTCTGCTTCTTAATCTAATTTGGAACTTGTGAGTTTCTAGAGGTTTAATAAAGATATGTCTGGGGGGAATCAATGTTCCTGGAGAAAGAAAAAAAAGACATTAACAAATTTGTGTAGCAGAGAAGGTTGGGAGGTATTACAGCATCAGGCTGATAAACTAAATAACACGCTTATTAAAAACAATCCGCATGAACGTACAATCATTCTGGCTTCCATTTATCTTCTGGTCAACTCAATTGAGAATCTCCATTAATGCACAGGCAATATTATTATTGCATTTCTGTTATTAAATTTTATAAGAACTAGTGCTATCTCTTAGCTGTTTTAAAGAAAAAGAAATCAGAAAACTACTCATTCTTAGACATGTAAGAGCCCAAAAATACTTGAGTGTGGAAGGGGAAACAGGAAAATTAATATAACTATAGTTAGACTTTATAAGCAAATATAGACTTTACCAATTTCAAAATTATGTTACTACAGTTATTAGTAATTTATGTGTTATTAATCAAGGCAAATAAACTATTTTGTATTTGCAATGCATACCTTTGTGAATTATTTTCCCCTTTCAAGGTATACCATTATAATTCTATAATCTTCCCATTCATTTTTCCAAACTTAATAATTCCAATATAGGATTAAAAAAGAGTGGAACCTATGCCAGTGGGACTAAAAACCATGCAGGCCCCAAACTTTTACAGAGGATCAATTACGCACATACACCAATGATAGGCCAATTCAGAGTTACCAATTAAACTAATGCAATTGTCTTTAGATGTGGGATGAAACTAGAATATTCAGAAACAAATGTGCATTTATTCCGAAACATCTTATAAAAGCTAGGGATGAATGTACCCTATTATAATCAGAAACTCACGAAATTCCTTAGTAATCAGATCCTGGCTGCCTTTGTTATTCCATCCAATTAAATTACTTTAAAAGGTATCTGGACAACAAGCATTTTTCTGTGTTTTTTTTTTTAATTACCGACAGCATTAGAATAAATACAAATAGACATATCTATACTAATAAAAGGCAAAGCCCTCACTCACTGACTCACTCACTCACTCATCACTAATTCTCCAACTTCCCGTGTAGGTAGAAGGCTGAAATTTGGCAGGCACATTCCTTACAGCTTACTTACAAATGTCGGGCATGTTTCATTTCAAAATTCTACGCGTAATGGTCATAACTGGAACCTATTTTTCTCCATATACTGTAATGGACGTTACCTCGACGGCCATGGGGGCGGAGCTGCGTGTGACATCATCACGCCTTCCACGTAATCACATGAACTGACTGTGACGACAGTACGTAGAAAAGAAGGAAGAGCTCCATACACAGGGTTCCCACTCTTTTTAAGGAACCATTTTCTAGGACATTTCCAGGAGCTTTTTCCGGAAATTCATGACAGGATCTGGTCATACAGTACTTTAGTCGCAGGCTTAACGCCACTTTAATTTCTCTTTGATTATGCAGGAACTTAGTGTCACCGATATTCTAAATTACATAATGGCAACACCAATTAATGCACTGATGTATAATGGAGTTGTTTGACCTCTTTTTGTTACACACTGTTTTAAACTGCAAAACTCTTTTAAAGAAATAAATGCCTCTTGGATTGTGGAAAACTATCGAAACACTGACATATACTGAGCAATTCCATAATGTTCAGTATAGAGCTGTTGATCACACCATGAAATAGGCTACCATAGTGACCTAATTTCAGTAAAAGTTACTTGCATATTACATATTATGTCATTGTATCAAATAAATTTATGTACAATGTTTGTATTAAACAAAACTGCATAAAGCAATTTATTGCCTATATCATGTGTATGATGCCTATAACACTAATATATGCAACAATTGGCACATGACAAAACAAAGTCAGAGTTAACTTTCAACTGGTAGCTTTACTGGGAATACAGCAGCTGTAGAATTTGCATAAGTCAACAACAAAGACTATAATAAAGAACTTATCTTTGTGGGAAAAGAAGCAAAATACATCCATTTTAAATCATGATAGCCTTGCCATCAATTCCTGAGTTGAAAACTTGGTTAAACTAGAAAGAATACTAGGAACAAAGGATAAGAGCCTGAACTCCAGTATATTGGAAAAAAAACAATCTATAAGTCACTGTAGTGTAACCTATGAAAAAGGCATCTGGTGTAGGCCTAGGTTTTGAAACAATGCTGGTGTTGCTCCTTGAGGTCTGATAAAACTGCATCCAGACCGATGACCTCTTTCTTTTTTTCAGCAACACTTTTACGATAGGCATTAGATTTTGTGAGCAGTGTAAAGTCCTGTTTTCTCTCAGCCTTCTCTGCCATTGCATCTGCTTCTTCTTGCATTGCCTCAATGCTAGTGATTATTTTCTGTCTCTTTGCTGCCACTTTTGTGATTTCAGAGCGGAGCTCTTCTCTTTGCTTGTGATTTTCAGTTTCCTTTTTCTTCTTTTTTTCATCATCAAGGTATTGGACATATCGCATCCTGGCATTTCTGCAATGCTGCAAGAGGGGCTTTGGCAATACTCCATCAAATGAGCCACCAGTCAAAGAATCTTGGATTAGGCGAAGAGACATCAGAGTCCTTCCCTTCAGATTTGTAACCAGCATGTCCTTATTCACAGAGTACCCTCTCTTTTGACCGCTGCTTGCCCATGTGACAATGTGAACAGGTCTTTCATTGATTTCCACAGAATTGCGTACTCTGCTTTGTCACCAGCAAATCTTCCCATGAATGTGTCCAGCCGACAGGAGCTACTTCTATACCCTTGAAATTCTTCCTTATGGTGCTGCACCATTTCAGTGAGGAACATCTTGTACTCACTCAGGATTTGGTCACAGTCCTCTGCTGTATGCCATTTGGCGTTAAGAAGCAGCTTTAAGAGCTTCTCAAACATGGAGATGGCACGCCTTTCATTGCTGATCATAGTTACTGGATCTAGGCATTCCATGTGCCTTACTGCTGCATAATTCAAAGGGCATTTGTCCAGCAGTTTTTTTGCTGTTGCAGACAGGAAGGCTACATATTCTCTATCTCTATCTCTATTCTCTATCATAATTCCCTATCTTCCATCCACTTTCCTTTTCGCCTTGTTGGAAGCTTCCATGAACTGTATGAAGACCACAGGTTCCTAGGTTTATCAAGCTTCTAATATCTGGGGCCTCCTTAGACCTGTCTTCTTCAAATAATCTCAAAAATGTTTTGTTGACACTTGGTCCATCCATCAAGATTTGCAGGAGCTTGTTTGGATCAAGTGGAGAGAGGGAAACTTTAATGCTCTCAACAAGCTTCTCTGATTGTGTGCGCCCTAGAAACTGGGAATGCAGATAATGCGCAACTACCTTTTCTTTATTATCACTCCAGTACCGCACAAGCACATCCATCTGCTCGGTCTCTGTTATTTTGTTGAGGCATTCATCAAATGAAATGGTATAGCAGTTGGACTGTCTACTGTCTTTCACTAGCTTGTCTCTGAAATATGGTGCAAGGCCAAAACACATCAGATACGTTGCTTTTGTTGCACCACATGACAATTTTTGGGCAATTTCACTATCTGGAAACATCAGGTGAAACAATGAACCCATATCTGAACAGGAATTGAAAGAATGTTTGGACAGGGCCACTTTAATCACCCAGCGGATCTCTGCTTCTAAAACAGCTTCACTTGAAAAATGAGCTCCGATTGTGGGTGTAGCTTGAGGTGGAGTTACAGAAGTTGATGGCTGGACCTCGCTGCTTCCTTGACTCTCTGATTCTGCTGCCTGTCTGCTAGCTTCAGAATTTTGGGGGGTGGGAGATTGATTGATGAAATCAGTCATGCGTGGTCCTGTGCCTTGACTTGACATGAGCCTCTTGTGTCCCTGTCCTTTGGCATGGCTTTTAACAGCAGAAATGCCCATGTTGCCTACATCAAAAGCTTTCTTGCATATTTTGCAGTATGCCCGATGTACATTATCTGTCACATGTCCTATCCAGTCCCTGAATTCAGGATTTATCTTCCATTCCTCCTTAAACGTACACCTCCTTGACATGATTCTGCTTTCCCTCACTTCTGTAATTAGAAATACATTCTCTAAATTAACCATTATATGCTACTATTTTTCCTGCAACACTGCCTATTAGTGTCAAAAGCATTAAATACAGTAATGTACAAAAATGTAGGCTAAATAGAAATACTGATCCAGTACAGATTTTCTGTAGGCAATAACTGTGGTAAACTTAATGTGAAAGCATACCCATATAATTCCTCTAGAGGGAGCTAACGTTCTGTGGAATAATGGAAGCAAGCTAGAATAAGAAGTTGTGCCAGGAGCTGTTAAGCGTGTTCAGTTGTGCAAATAAACGGCACAAGCCAAGTAATATTTATTATGTGGCGGTTGCTCGGCTGCAAGGATATCACACGAACCTACAAAAACACACAAGAACAGGCATTTAGATGTAGGCTTCAAGTAGCCTAAGCCCTATTTGTTTTAAATGAAAGCAGTAGCTCTTAGTCTAAATCTTTTTAAGACTGTTATCGTGTTCGTGCTGTTTTAGGTTTGGTTCACTGAATTTATTTGCTTAACAGTGGGACCACGTAGGCCTACAAAATGATTTTAGATTGATTAAGCAATTTCTGCCGGGATCAATAAAGTATTCTGATTCTGATTACTGTCATTAGACAATTAGCACTATGCTAACACCTAATGGGAATTGCCATTAACAGGCTAACAGAAATTAGCATCGCCAATTTACTTGACATGTTTAATATGCGACCTGGGTCCACATCAGACGATATGAAGTAACAAAACTGTCAGTTTCACCATATGCACTGTGGTCATACTTACAGTCATGCACTCAGCAGAAATTTCAAGTGATGAACTGATGTTCTGTTGTTCTCCTGTCAGCTACTGACAAGCTAGAGCAACGAGGGTCAAAACTCAAATATAACTGCCTATACATGTCTCAGTAGGTGGAGACATTGCGCAGTAGAGGCCACGACCTAGTTCAGCTGTCATCATATCTAGACTTACGAACAGCAAGCT
Organism: Polypterus senegalus; assembly: GCF_016835505.1. Classification (NCBI taxonomy): domain Eukaryota; kingdom Metazoa; phylum Chordata; class Cladistia; order Polypteriformes; family Polypteridae; genus Polypterus; species Polypterus senegalus. The sequence continues at coordinate 92,291,257 of NC_053156.1, read as the reverse complement.
GTTTCAAACAGAAAAATTAAAAAGCGAAAATAGAAATAAAATTCCAGGACAAGAAAGATTATTTCCAGGACATTTGGCCATTTCGATCAGTTTCCAAGTCGAAAATAACCCTCAAAATTTTCAGGTTTTCCAGGACGCGTGGGAACCCTGCATACAATAAAACAGCGGAGAACCCGTGGATTAAATAAAAAGGCTGCTTAGTTGGCGAAGCAAGGAAAAACGACGGCCTTATATGCCGTTTGTTTATAAAACAGTGGAGAAGCTGTGTAAAGGCTGCTTCACAAAAAAACAGCGGAGCGCCTTATATGGGCAGGCAGTCAGCCAAAGAAGGGAATCAATAAATAACTATAATCGAAATAAAGGAACAAAAAAATAGCGGAGAGCACGTGGATTAAATAAAGGAAATGGGTATCTGAACAGTAAACTAAGTCAAAATAGCTACACAATAACTATAACAATCGTAATAAACGAACAATAAAACAGTAGAGAACCGCAAAGCAAAGAGAAAGGACAGACTTATATGGCGTTCGTTTATAACACAGCGAAAAAGCTGTGTAAAGGCTGCTTCACAAAAAAACTGCGGAGCGCCTTATATGGGCAGGTAGTCAGGCAAAGAAAGGGAATCAAATAACTATAATCGTAATAAACGAACAAAACAACAGCAGAAAATCCGCGGATTAAATAAAGGAAATGGGCACCTGAACAGTAAACTAAGTGTAAAATACCTACACAATAACTATAACAATCGTAATAAATGAACAATAAAACAGTGGAGAACCTGGGATTAAATAAAAAGGCTGATTCATTGGTGAAGCAAGGAAAAAGGACTTTCTTATATGTCGTTCGTTTATAAAACAGTGCAGAAGCTGTGAGAAGGCTGCTTCCTTGGAGAAGCAAGGAAAGGAATGAACACACTGTAGCGAAGAATGGCCTTATATGGGCAGGCAGTCAATTACATGGGAGGCGTGCTGAGTAGCGCAGCAGCCTTACTTATGAATATGCTAAGCACAGTCCTTCACCCGCGAATATTTACCTTATATGGGCAGGCACTCAATTACGTGGGAGGCGTGATGATGCAAGACGCAAGATGTATATATATATATGCAAAGCCCTCACTCACTCATCACTAATTCTCCAACTTCCCGTGTAGGTAGAAGGCTGAAATTTGGCAGGCTCAGTCCTTACAACTTACAAAAGTTAAGCAGGTTTCATTTTGAAATTCTACGCATACCGGTCAACAACGTCCACCATGTTGAACTTTCTTATTTATGGCCCCATCTTCACGATATTTGGTAGGTGGCTTCCCTGCGCTAACCGAAACCAATGTAAGTACTTATTTCGGTGGTATGACGCCACTGTCGGCCGCCATATTGAACTTTCCAACGGTCTTTGTTACTTATGGGTCCATCTTCAAGAAATTTGGTATGCGAGTTCCCAACGCTAACTGAATCCTACTTACGTACATATATACGTCCATAGCCTGCAGCTCAGTCACCATGTGAGGCGACGTTTGGTCTTCCATCACCATACCTCCCACGTTGTGTCTATATAAGGCTGTCCATTGCTCCGGTCTCTACATTCCCTTCCTTACTTCGCTATAGTATTCACATCTCCCTGCTGATAACTGCAGCCTTTTTATTTAATCTACGGGTTCTCCGCTGTTTTATTGTTCTTTTATTATGATTATAGTTATTGTGTTGGTATTTTAGACTTACTTTACATTGTTCAGGTACCCATTTCCTTTACCGTTCCAACCGTACCCCCATTAACATGTCTATTGAGGTGATCACCATCGATCAAAAAACTGTTACTTACCGAGTAGTTTCCATGCCCGGAGATGCCACCTGCCTTTTCCATTCTCTTTGTTACATATTGCACGGCCATATCAGGCTCACTCTTGATATCCAGAGGAACATTGTGTCTTATGTATTGAATGACTGGGACAGGTTCAAGGTGTGGACTGATGACGGTACAGGAGATAATTATACTACACAGGAGCACTATAAGAGTGAAATGCTTAAGCCCTTCACCTATGGTTCTGCATGTGAGTTGATGGCTGCCGCTGAATTGTTCGGTTGTTGCTTTCAAATGTACCGAAATGGCCAAATATTTTACACCTTTGGAGAACCGCCACTGCCTCTTAAACATCTTAGATTCACAGATGACGATTTGAGTAGTGGACACTTTGATGTTTATGAATATTTAAACTCTCAAAAGCTGGATATGAAGTTATCGATGAAACCGGTTGTATGCTTACAACGCTTGACAGATGCCGAATGTCACTTCAACACAAGTCCTGCAAATACTAACGTCATCGAAACAAACCATGAAACTCAAACCGATTATGACAGCAGCAATCCAAGCTGTGAGATTTGTGACAATATTGCTTTTCACATAGCCAACTGTACATTGCATGCTCAAGAGTAAGCTCAGCGCACAACTTGGTCATATTACAACCAGAGGGCTGACCTGACAATGTGGCATACAAAGAGATCCTTAACAAATAATTATTGGTATATTTTCCCTCAGTTTAAAAAGGTTTAATTTTCTTCTTATTAAAAATTTTAAGGCAGTACTTCGCCACTGCGAAGCGCGGGTATTTTGCTAGTATACTAATAAAAGGCAAAGCCCTCGCTGACTGACTCATCACTAATTCTCCAACTTCACGTGTAGGTAGAAGGCTGAAATTTGGTAGGCACATTCCTTACAGCTTATTTACAAAAGTTAAGCAGGTATCCTTTCGAAATTGTACTCGTAATGGTCATAACTGAATCCTACTTACGTACATATATACAGCCATAGCCTGCAGCTCGGTCGCCATGTGAGGTGGAGTTGCGTCACCCATCACCACGCCTCCCACATAGTTGGCTGCCTGCCTATATTGCGTCCCCCATACCCACGCCTCCCACGTAATTGAGTGCCTGTCCATATAAGGCTGTCCGTCAGCAGCAATCCAATAGACATGCTGCCGCTATGAGGCGTTTGTCATGCCTAAGACGAGTACGATTTTCGTGATACAAGTTTACTTTGTAACGGAGTTAAAATTGCTGGTGAAGGACTGTGCTTATGCAAACGAAGATAAGATGCTCAGGGATAGAATAGTGTTTGGCACAAACTCAGCAAAAGTGCGAGAGAAACTTTGAAGTGTCGGGTCTGAGCTAACATTAAATAAAGCCGTGGACATCGCAAGATTGCACGAGATAGCACAACCACAGCTGAGAACCTTCGATGCATGTACTCCGAACAGCTCACGTGAACTGACTGTGAACACAGTACGCAGACAAAAAGCAAGAGCTCCAAAGAGCACTGAACAAAAAACGCATTACACAATTGAGAAGGCAGCAAAAGAATATGAAGCGTGTGACGCATACAAGCATATTCATAAGTGCAGCTACTGTGAAAACAAAGCACACGGTGGAAAAAGTCAATGTCCAGCTAAAGGAAGACAGAGTAAAAAATGTGGTAAATTGAACCACTTCGCTAAAGTTTGCAGGACTGGGAAAGGTAAACCTGTGCATGCAGTGTATGATGTCTCAGATAAAGAGGAAGACGAGCTGTTTATTTATGCAGTAAGAAAGGAACAACCCTCTGAATCTGAACAAGCCTTTGTAGACATATCAATAGGAGAGCAAGGTGTAAAGCTTAAGTTTAAATTAAGTTCACAGACACGCTGCTGCTAAATATTCGCAGGCAAATCCACAACTTAATACCGGGAATGCCTGTTAAAAATCTTAGATTCACGAGTACCAATTTGGGTAGTGAACACTTCAATGAATGAAACCTCTTATCTTTACAATGGTTGACAAACACGGAATGCAACTTGAACACAACACATCCTCCAAATACGAACCTAATTGAAAGAAATAATGATAATCAAATCCTTGATGACATCAACACTCATAACAGTCACAAAACAATTACACTGACAATCATGTTACGTTATTTTTAAAATGTTTCCTTTTCTTTTTCATAACTTCTTTAACACACTACTTCTCCGCTGCGAAGCGTGGGTATTTTGCTAGTTAATACAATAAAAAGTAACAAGAAAGTCAGTGCTTCAATGTCAGTGTACCGAGATGGGTAAGACAACACAGATGCCTCACGGTTCCTCTTCCACTCCATTTACTGTATATATATTTATATACATTTAGAGAGGGAGAGAGAGAGAGAGAGAGAGAGAGAGAGAGAGAGAGAGAGATTTGTCTCTAAATCTCTTTAAATAAATACAAAAACACATTAACAAATAAATATATATACACACACATGATAATCTGAACACAATCCAGAATGACTAAAAAGGATGAAAATTAAAAAAGAAAAATTTCTGACATGGCAGTCACAGTGAGGCATTATGCAGAAGTATTGTTGTTGGTTTAAAGAAGCCCCAGTAACATTTCTTGACACAATTCAGCTGAATAATTTGTTGATTGAAATTACTAAATTGTTAGTGTGTCAGACAGAAGATATGCAGCATTGTTCATAGTGGCACTCAGTTTTAATTCTGTTCTAAATTACTACCTTCAGGCATTACAAAGTATACCCCATAACTGAACCTGACCTTTTAATTAGTTTTTTGATTCAATGGGCCTCTCTTGAAGTTATGTTACCAGCCCAGAGCACCACAGTGTAGAAGATTGCAATGGCCATCATAGAGTTGCATAAAATGTGAAGGAAGTCAGTTACCCACATTAAGGAAAAAAAAAAACATGCTCCTCTGGGTTATGAGACCAGTCCAACCTGTCACTGATGTGCCCCCAAGTATATGTAGGAATGCACCATCTCTATATTAACTTCCTGAATAGTGATCGGACATACAGGCTCTTTGGTGTGGTGAATGTCAATAACGAGTTACTTAGTTTTTAGTAATATTTAGTCTTTCTTCACCAAATAAAGTTCTCTACCTGACTTGTACACTCTGTCTTATATTGCTCATCAATAAACCTCTTTTATATATATATATATATATATATATATATATATATATGTAGAGAGAGAGAGAGAGAGAGAGAGAGAGAGAGAGAGAGAGAGAGTCGGAGCTATAAAGAAAAGCAGACCCAACAGTCATTAAGTCTCACAAAATGCCTGACAGACAGTCCAATATCCAGGTCACCATAGGCTCATCTACCTGCATATCTCTGAGAATACTCCTTAACAGTGATGGTTTGATGGTATTGAAGGCACGAATACATAATCCACATAGTGCTGCCAGCTTTGCCCAGGAGAGAATAAGCCTTGTGGAGTAGATAGATAAATGCATTTCCCTTCCAATCTGTATCCAATAGACAAACTGCAGTAGGTCCAGGCGGTGTACCACAAGAGAATTCATATAGTCCAAAACCAGCCTCTCAAAAATCTTCATGATTTGAGACATAAGTACCACTGATCTGTAGTTATTGTTGTTCACCACACCTGATTAAACTCTATGAGTTAAGAGGAGCTAGACTTTGTGTGCTATTAATGCATTAAAAACAAACAAACTTGATAGTAACCTCAGATAATAAGGTGCCACAGGGAAGTAATGGCTAAGACGTCATTCAGCTATTCCCAGTGAACAACAGAGCACCAAACCTTATTTTCAAAATGTAGTGTTTAAGGTGTCATGAAGCAGTTTGTGGAAGATGGGCAACCTGAAGGCAACAAACACAATTTAAGCTAAAAAAACCAAATGCTACTGATTAAGAGTATTTAAAGTTTACTTGCTTAAGAGACAGGAGGACATTCTGCACAGCATTAACCCTGTATTAAAGTCTAAAAATAAATTCCCTGTAGGGTGTGCTGTACAAACGATTATTGCAGAAAGGCAACAAGCAGCTATCAAGATGAGAAAAAGACAACGAAGACAGACAGATCATTATAACCTCTAAAACTATAGAAAGTATACATCTTTCCTTTAGAGATATTGCCAAGAAAGCCAAGGTGTCAGTGAGAGCAGTTTCCTACAGTATCAAAAGTAACCTGAAACTGGAAGAAACTCTGATATGAATAGGTCTGGTAAGTCCAAAGCCACAACACATCCAGAAGTCAAGTTTCTGAGACTCTACAACTTGCATCATAGGTGTCTAATAGGACAACAGCTTCAGGCACAGTTTAACAAATGTGCAGTATACAATGAGAATGACTCTGGCTCCTTGCCCTCACAGGCGTTTTTGTTCTATTTTTCAATTTTAGCAACAGCTTTCTTATTGCTAGTAAACCTCTCAAACCTAGAGGTCAAAGTCTCTTCTTCATAGTTGAAGGAGATATTTGCTTATTTCAACCACTGTCCTATAAGTCGCCTATCACACGGGCGGTTGACTACCAGATACACTTTTAAGGGTTACAATATATATTATTGCATATTGATAAAATATCCTAATGAAATTACTGCACAGTGTGATGAAACAAAATGTATGGTGCCAATTATATCAAAATTATTATCAAATTAGTTGAATAGTTATGTAGTTAGTGGATCGAGTTTGGCCTTGTATTGATTTACAGCAAATTGGAAGCAGGCATCCATGAAGATGCCATGAAGATTTAGACTTGTCTCTTCTCCTGCTTATAGTTTTCATTATCCGAGTATGAATAGGCAGTTGACTCTTTTAGAAACTTAAATTTGGGGACTTGAGGAGTGCATGTGTGCTGATTGTAAAAAACATTATTTACATGAACAAAGTGCATGAGAAGATGACTCAATATACTGCAATTAAGGGAAACGTCACATTAGAACTACACAATTCCATGTCTTTTAAGGGTGCAAAGTATCAGTACATGACAAAGTAAAATAACATACTGTAGACACAGTTCAAAAAACAAAACATATTCCAAGTATACAGATTTTAATGTGAATTGAACATTTATATTTTGCTGTCAATTTCATTTGTGAGGGAAATGTGTAATAAAAATAACAATTTAATGCTTCTATAATTAAGGTGGGTTTGACAGAACTTGTAATGATAAAAAGGTAAGTAGTAATCCGTCTGGATATTTAAGGAATCAACAGAAGTTAGGACACCTGTGCAAATTTTTACCTTAAAATTACTTAAAATTGCTGCAGAACATCTGTAGGTTGTAACTTATTAGTTGTTCGCTGAAGAAGGCCCATTTGTAAAATTCTGAAATTTCTTTTATTTTCCACTTTTTGATAACCTAAACTTTAAAATTTAAACCTCTAGTTGTTTAGTGCGTACCTTTTCACCATTTAGGTCATTTCATTGTATTTTAACTGATTACATTTGAAGAAAAACTGGAAAAACTAAAATGTTCTAAAACTTTTGACCAGTAGAGAAAATAATTTAATTTAAATGTGACATGGCAGACAATTTTTAATTATTTTACACTGGCATAATAGGAATAAGAATGCTTAATCTATGTCATTGGGGAAGGCAGAAAAAATGTAATAAAATAACTCCACTACTGAACAGAGACATAATTTTTTATTACTATGGTTTACACAAATTTGGTTCAATAAGTGTAACGTGCAACACTTTTACACTTTGTACATTATTTCAATGAACTTCACATTACTGCTCAAAGTTTTCTTTAATTAAAATCTCAAACACAGAGAAAAAGCTGAAGGTAAAACTGTAGTCCAATTTCATACAAAATGCTTAGGATTGCTTTCAATCTTTGTCTTTCAACAAAATTTAATATGAGTGTGAAATTCTGTTCATTCATTTCCTATCTTTTGCTCCGCATGTATCTCATTCTGCTAACCACATGAGTTTTCATTTCCAATCCTTTTACTCTGTTCTACAATACTCATTCCGTTTATATTTGTCTAAATGTGCCACCTACTCGGGTAACTAATTACCTCCTCCAGCTCTCCTACTCATTCACTTTTAACCATTATCTTATTATTTTCTATATTCCCATTAAGGGCATTTTTTGATTTCCAGTTTTAAATTAGAGAACCTTCAATTTCACTTCACTTTTCATCATCTATACAGTATCCTCAAATTGTGTCGTTCAACAAAATTTGCCAAAGGCTTTTCACGGCTGATATACTGTGTTTGCTGGTGACCATATTCACTCTGTCTCAATTATTATGTTTGCCAGCTTCAAAGAGGTACCTGCTTAATCTGACTGGCATAAAAATAGACCATTGTTTTATTAGTACACCTGATTGATTACGCTTTATTTCCAATCTTGGGTAGTCCTGCCTACAGGGTTCACATGGTTTTTTTACCAACAAAATCCCGAAACTTTTCCATAGCTTCTAACCAAGTATGTAGGACTTAATTTTTGCACTTTTTTAAATAGATTTGTTCTTACAACTGCTGCATAAATAACACAGATGTAACAGGTCTGTGGGATTAAAACAGTGTTAGCTCAACTCTTGTACACCTGATTCCATTAAGAGATTAATGATTTGTACTGTAAGTACTGGCATCAACTGTGAACTACAACTTGAAGAAAGACTTGAAAAGTGTTCAGGTCAAATGTGATTTATTAAACATTGGACAAAAAAAAAAACCAAAACAACGAATGTCAAAAACAAATAAAATGATGTATAGTTCCCAAAGATTTAAAGAGTTACAACTTTTATTAGAAAATTCACTTTTACATGGCATTACTCCTTAATCTCAACAACATGCTTATTCCTAGAAAATTTCTTAATAGTTAGCCAGAACAGGTATGTCAACTGTTATATGACTTTTCCCATTCTTGAAATGCTTCTCTTCATAAAAAAAAATTATTTTCTTTATGAATAACATCCTGAAAAACAGAATGTCATAAGAGGAATATTAATACTGACAGGTGTCTTTTGAGAATCAGATCAGTCTCAATGATTAGTTCTTTATTTTGTTCAGTTTCTCCACAATTTGCATGTTTATGTTCATTAAAATTGCCTTTTTTTACAGTGTGATGGGGACAGTTTGATTTTACAATTTAAGTTAGTCTGCCTGTAGTTTCTGCTTAGACAGCATAATCATTTGCTACATGCTCAAGTGTTTGTACATCTGCTTTAACTTGAGCGCTCTTTTGTTTCCACTTGTCAAGCTCATCCATGAGGCTCTTCCTCCAAGTTAATCTGCTGTCCTCCCATCAGTTTTTTCTGTTCATCACAGTGCACATGGTACTTCTGCCTGGCTCCTGTTGCTGACATAAGCTTTTTTGTAATCTGAACATTACATATGACCCCAACAGCCCTGATGTGGTCAATGATGATTCTCTGTGTGACCACTGAATGCTTCTTTAGATTTTCAATTATAATCTACTTATTCGCACAGAATCCCCTTCTCCACTCTTCCCTGTCCAAGAATATCCCCTCAACCTTCTGAACTCTGCTTTGGAACCCATAGTTCCATTCATCATAGTATCTAACCTTGCTGACTTGGGGTCGATTTCAAAGAAGTCTGCTGTGCTCACAGCAAAATCACAAAATTCCTTGATCTCCCTAAGCATATCATCACAACTGACTCATTCTTTTGATTTGCTGTGACAAAGAGTGTGCAGGTCACTCCTCACACTGCTCCTTATTTGAGACAATCTGTCTTGGTTCAAACCACTTCATATTCCTGACAATCAGACAGTTTACTAGAGTCTTCTTAAGAAGCATGGACAACAGAGCAATCACAAAATGTTTACATTCCATTTTTATTATAAACAGCAGCCTCTCTGAGATTTCTTTATTAGCCTTAAGTTTACTGCGGACCTTCTCTGCCACAAATCCAGTGTCTACCATTTAGGTATCCTTCTTCTTAACAGTGTCCTGAAAAGGGACCTGGAGGAGCTTCAATGTTGAAGCTTCTTCCCTGAGTGTGTTCATTGGGCCCTAGAGATAGGGCACACATACAAATTACTCACAAATAACTGACTCCAATTACTTTTTTTTCTTTTAAATGTATTTAACAATGAAATTCATCTCATATAAATACATTTATTTAAAAAATAATTTGTTGGTAACACTTTATTCATACTTTAATTGCTCGTCACATAATCTCATTAAATCTAGGTCATGAATTTTATTTATGCCAGATGGGGGGATTTCAGCATAGGGCGTATAAAGAATACTATGATCTTTATGGACTACCCAATTTATCTCACCATGTGCATGTAGTAATAATGCCATTTTCTGTTCAATAACTAAAACAGATTCTATCCAGTGGTGCTGACAGAATTTCAGCATAAATGAGTCGCAACCTATGATTTTAACAAAGTCCTCTCTGCATACAGGACTGTCTTTGAATGGTCTGTAGAGGCTGGAAGCGGTAATGTGTAATTTCCCTCTGCTCAATCTTCGTTTATGTATTGTGGGGAATATTTAGTCCACATGGTCCTAGGTTGATCAATGTCTTGTTCATATCACACAAAAGCTTGAGCTGTAACAAGTCAAGCACTTACCAGTTAATGCTGGGCACATCAATGCATAAGTGGACAGTATTTTTTAGTCCAACCTCTGTTTAGGTGTTGTGCAATTTTTATTTCTTCATAATGTCCCAAGTAGTTGCCTGCCCCCATAAACTCAGCACCTACAACCTTGTTTTCACTTCTCTGCCAATTACAAATACTGAAGTGTTTATTAATTTGTTTGAGCTGAGTGAATAAGGGTCTCGTTAAAATGTAGGGCATACCCAGCTTCTTGAGACACTTCTCCGACAAACAATGATTTACAATAAGCAGCAATACTGAATGTAATAAAATATGTACATTTTGTTTCACCACATGAAAATTTAGCTGGTATTTTACTGTTGGTGAATATTTTTTTAAACAGCTGTCCAAGACTGGTGCACAATTTATAATAACAGCATGAATTAATTGCTTTCATCGTACACAAATCTTCAGCAGACAGTACATCAGTGTTGGCTTTCCTTGTTTGCCAGACTTGTTTATTTACCTAAAGGAACTGTACTAACCTTTACTGTGCTAGTTAACAGGAGTTTACCAAGGTGTCAATTCTAATCATTTTTCTTGCTGCCTTCTCATTTTCAGTATGTTTTTTACCTTTTGAGAGACTTGCTAGCGCAGCTTCACCCATATTCTTCATGTCAAAAATTTACATTTTGCACGTCCCATGTCATCATCTTTATGGAGTCATAGTTTGTATTTTTCATTTGTTAAACAGAGATTATTGAACAGACATTTACCCAGCATTTTGGTATTTACATAATGGGCAGCTTACCAGCACATTTGTCTTGAGATATCATTGCATTAATAAACGCAATCCTCTTTTCAAGATTTTATTAATTTACAAAATTATATAACACAGGACTTTATCCTGTATATTAAAATGATCCATGACTTTTTCAAACCTTAATGGTCATTTCATAATTTATGAAACCTTTTCAAGGCCTGGAAAAATAATTTTCATTTTCCATAACTTTTCAAGAATTTCGATGACCATGGGAGCCCTATACTTATAGTAAAACTAAGCTGCATGCTTCCTGCTATTAAACAGCAACTTACAGTTGTCTTTAAAACTTCTCATTACTCCAGGTTACGACTCTCTTCTTAATTATAAATACAGTATATTCCTAACTACATTTCTGCAGAACCTAAGACTACATATATCTTTTTCTGTTTCGCACAACAAACATTGTTTTATCTTGTTTTCCTCTCATCTCCTTTGCTTTGTAGTCCTATGGGTCCAATCACACAATTAATCATGTTATTTATTAAACATTATACTCCCACTAGTTCTCATTTTTCTTTGTCAAGATCTAAATTACAAAGTTCGCAGATTTCCTTAAAGCAAAACCAAATCTTTCCAAAGTAACATTTTTAAATTATTTAAACACACATTCGTGTATTAATTTCAATGTATTCTGTAAGACCTTCCTTTGTATAATAATGATACTACTTTATGTTCAACCATGAACAGCAAAATTCAGTTTTGACTCCTGTTTCTGCTTTAGGCAAAATATGCCTGTTTTAAGTAAAATCACGGAGTACAGAGGGTTTCTTTTGTGTAGTTGACATCACATTATTTTGATACACAATATGCTCTCTTGTCAAGATGCTAACAAGTGAGAAGCATGCTTGGATTTATTTTGCAACTCAGACTTGAATTTTAGATTTAGATTAATGAAAATAGTATTGTATTTGAATTGACATAATTTCACTTGTGTTTACATGCTGCACCACCATTTTAACATGTGTCATCGGTATTAATTTTATATTTAAAAGATAAGTACACTACTATTGTCAAATTTCTCCACCTATTGCTTGGTTCAGTTTTAAAACTTTATTTTTTAGGTAGAGCAATGCTGTAGTATTAAGTGCTACAACCTCACAGCTCCAGCATCTTGTCCAGACATTGCCTGTGTGAAATATGCACTTTCTCCCTGTGTTTACATGTATTTTTCTCTGGGTCTCCCAAGTTGCCTCATACATTACATCACGGAGCAAGTTAGGTTACCTCGTGACCTCAAACCAGTTTAGCATGAGTAAGTGTGGTGACAGTGTGTCCTGCATTTGACTGATGTCATGATAAGGACGGATTCCTTTGGGTTATTTTTTTTTTTAACACAAATACAAAATCTAAAATATTCTCCTATTTGGGTGATGATATGGTTTAAAGCAAATACACTTAGAGATCTGGTCCTTGTTGCATTTCAGGTTAGAATGCTGAATAGTAAAGGATGGATCGTCGGATATATATTTTTTTTTTTATCTATAACTGAAAAAAATAAATTAAAATAAAGTAATACACAAATATGTAATACAAATATCCTCTATTTTATCTTCTGTTTTAATAGCAAAATAAATTTATTCTGACTGACATACCTTGTAATAATAATTCTTGAAACCTTTGACATGTTATACCTAATCTTTTCTAAACTTGTGTCTACAATACATATGCATAAAAATTCTGTGTATCAGTCTATTAATCTACCTATCCATAAAAACAGAAACACATACAGATCCATCAGCAATACTAAGTAAAGAAACATGCAAATATAACTGCTTTAAATGAATTTTCTTCAGGGTATAAATCAATAGATGACTGCAAGCTGCAGTAGGCAGGCTCTGCTGTCAAAGTAGCTTGCTTGGAATCCTATAACATTACACCACTGAAAAGGATTAGCCTGTGAGCACAGAGCTGGCTGATGATACTTAGTAAACAGTCTCAGCTGTAAACCCCTTAGGATGCGCAAAGCCACACTAGTTGGCATTAGCCCAGATAAGCTGCTGAACGAGCTGTAATCTTATTTAGGCTTGAGCTGATCCTCCTGTCCTTTCATTCCACAGGATGAAAGCAAATCACTAAGGAGGCTGCCAGTGCTCATGCAACCCTTACTTGTTGGGCACAGTGCAAATTTTCATACATTCAACTCCTCTAAGCAAGGTTGCACATAATCTAGTTTGAGCTGGGACAATCGATTACAGTCTGAATTTATTAGCCTTGTTATTGAGGAATGAGACTTTTGTGCCTATCAAGCTGAGTTTTGGCCATTATTTAAAATAAACTGATTTTCAACAAGGAAGGAGAAGGTGAAACACACAGTTAACTATTTACTTCTAAATCTCTATAAAAAAAATAATAAATAACAGATTACAATCTAAAACAAAATAAAAGGAAGTGTAATACTATGTTAATGAAAAAATGCAAATGATAATTATGTGAAAAAATAACGTCCACTTATAATACTCTCTTTAAATAACCAAGGGGTTTATATAATCCTCTATAGTGTAATGTTACTAGTAGGTCTCCAGTTGACTAACAAGTACCTCAGGCCATGAAAGCAAAAATATGAAGCAGTGACTGAAACCAATGACCAGATAAGGGAAGAATGCAGTAAATCCATGGAGAATACATTCTGGGTGGATTTATAGATAAGTCTAGGAAACAATTTATTAACTCATTAAGGCTATGTGCACCCACACTGTCCTCAGAAACATTAATTGCAATAATATCATGCTCTCCATCATTTAATACCTTAAAAAACAACTTACACTTAAAGATGGTGCCATCAATGAAACCAACAGTTACCTGTATTGCATTACTCTGCAGTTCTTTTCCTTCATTAATAACCTCATTAGAACTTTGAATTTCAGGCTTAAAGACTTCCTAAACAAACAAAGAATGCAAGCTCAACACTTTATTGAAAAACAAGTCAGAAAAAAAGCTCCCTCCATTTATTTCTAGAAGTAATCTTGTAGTAACTCCACATTCCAACTTTCCTCTTTCACAGGAAGAACACTCACTATTCACCAAGACACTCTTCTGTTCTAGTCCCAAAAACATGGACTATCACCAAGACCACATTGACCTTAACTGGTTTAACCACATGATTCACCTTATAACAACCATTGCAGGAGACACCAGTATTGTAAGGAACTGATTCTGTCTCTGAAACCATCAACTGCATTAATTCACCTACAGAATTTCAGGCTAACATCAGCAGGGAATTTTACATCTGTCAATTACTTCATCAATTGATGCTCTATCCAAATTTTTAGTAAACTGTCTTGTTCTAACAAATACTGGTCCAACCATACTAACAGTGAACTTCAGACACCACCCAACTGAGATGACTCTGCCATTAAGACTTTGGGGCTTTTCATGCATGCCTACAACCTCAGAATCTTCAGAGACATTGTTCTGCTGCTCAAGGACCTGAAAAGTTTGACACTTTCTATTCTGGGGTTGATGCCCCCAGACAATGTGCTCCCTTTAATTTGTGCCATTTGATTGTGACCCATCTATTTTTGCCTGGACTGGTCTGTAGTCTACTCCTGCACCACCTTATGGCTACAGAGTATCTCTCTAACAGATACCTGGGCGGGATGTGCCATTTCTCTACTACAATACAAGTCAGCCAACTCCTCCTGCAGTTCAATGATCCTGAGCTTGAGGTACTGGATCAGCTGGCATTTCCTGCACATGTAGTCCTCAAAGAGGACTGGCTCCTCCAAACCATCCTGTAAAAAAGTCTAACATCCATAAGGGCTTGCATTGCAATAGCATCAGTATTAAAACTTGACTTTAGATTTCTAAAATTGCCTAACTTTTTTTGTTTTTATTAAAATTAAATAATTTAAGTTAAATGGTAGGACAAAAATAAATTAAGCCAAAAAATAGATTAAAGAACTGCTACAGTTACAGTATTTTATTCCTTCTTATTCCTAAAGCTCTTATACTGTATTATTCCCCCAAAACACAGAAGGCCTGCTGTTTTTCTTTCTGTAAGGTTAACTTTACATTTCTCAGTCTATTCTGCTAACTTTGCACCCTTCTTGTTCCTTACTTAACAGTTCTCCACTCACACCATTTGCATTTCTTCAATTTAATGAACCCTTACCTACTGGCCCCTTAATTGCTCTACTTTCCTGACCACTAAAAACTACTTAATCTAGAAAACCTTGCTTACTGAATATTCACTGCTAGTTAATTTCTTATAGTCTTTTCTGCTCCTATAACCGCTTGTGCCTGATCGGTGCCTTAACTACAGCCCTTATCTTTACCACTTTAAAGTCAACTGCTGCCTTATTTTCCCCACTACGGAATAATTTTTTTCTGATACTTATAACTATTTATTGTTACAACAATGGTTATTTACTCACAGAGATGCTGGTGTCAGCTATTGCTGATTACTACCCTGCCTTGCCGACACCAGTCTGAATACAAAATACAAGGTCAAGTACAAGTAACGTCTCCATGCATGCTCAATAATACAGGTAAGGAAATTCTAGAAAGTTGATTCTGTTCATCTGGACATTATAAACAGTACCGTTGGCCTAATGACCAAACTAGTACCATTGACTAACAATGGGCCGTGTGATCAATGATATGCAAATTGTCCATTGATCAATGGCCATGAGTACTATTTACAGAGATTTGGGGAATGGCTGTAATCACCGCATCGTAAGATAGTGAAAGATGTACCCTTGGGCCCCCCTCCTTGGTTCAAAGATGGTTGTTCTTTTTTCAATAAATAAATAAATAAATATACACACACACACACACATATACACTAGGGAGTTTGCCCTCTGCTCGCTTCAGCCACATGTTTATGTAAAAATATTTTATGTATGGCATCCCGAGTTAAAACAGTTGTTCTGTTTTTACCAGTGACTCAGTATTTGTTCTTTGTTGCATTAGATCATAGCTTGGCTATACTGCATATTTTGCTATTTATCATGCATGCAAATGACATGCAGCAAAAAACGCATAAATCTGTGTTGATTAGTGCACAATGCAATGTGCATGGTGGAGAACGATGGAAATGGCTTGTTAAATAAAATGTAAGGTACTGGTTTGGCATATACTGTAGTGTAATTAGTTTATTTTGGATGTGTTATCTTGTGTACACAGTATAATCACATTATTATTTGCCCATAAGCAGTGCTTGAAGAGGAACCAAATTACTGGTGCTCTACTTAATGAGCATCTTGTTCCTCCTTCTATTTCTTAATTACATTTGCATGATGGCTGTACAGCAAGTGTATATTACTATATAATATCGAATGATGTTTTGTCCACAAGACCAAATAAGCACTACCACACAACCACTTTCCTTGTCCAGTGGCCAAATCTCACTGCATATAAGCACCTGTACTCTTCCCACTCAAATTTTGTGAGTGATGCACTGATCACACTTCCTTCAACTACAGTGTACTCCTATTAAATCAGCTTAGCACAAGAATCTCATGCGTCTCCTAATGCAAATATGACTGCCTAACACCGTTCTTGTTAGGTGCACAAGATTTAAAAAAAAAAAAAAAGATGCCTGTAGTTTAGCACTTTGAGGACATTTTTGGAAATGTTTAGGACCAATCAATGATTTTTCCATGATCCTTCCATGAAGATCATTTCTGACAAGGCGTCTCCAGACTGTACTAGTAGTGCTGAACTTCTTCCTTTTCTGAGGGAATATCAGTTTTATACCTTATCTTCTGCTGTCAGTTTCTCAGATGGACTACTTCAGTTCTGGCCCACGGCCTTGTCCATTTACTTATGTTACTTCAGCAGCGCTTGGACAATACATTTTGAAATACTTGTTTTACTTAAAATTTCTTCTAGAGAGAGATCTTGCTAATGCAGGTTGACTATCCTGGGTCTTTTTCGTATGCTCACTATAATGGTTTAATTTTCACACTGGCACACTTTTTGGTTTGGTTGTCTTTCACCAAGGTTGACTCTTTCTATTCCTATTTCTATTACAATTAATAAACCCATGATGTCACTGATAAGCACCTATTTATTTTTTTTGTTTAATCAAGCACAGGATATTATCAGCACTAGAGCTGCCTTTTCTAACAATCACTACCTTAGAAAGTCAAACAGTATAATTAAAGACTACAGCCTTCCTATATAGCTGCTTTTCACACTCCTACCTTTGGGTAAATGGCACAGGACAACTGGCACTCACACCAGTAGATTCAGGGATAGTGTCCACCCACAAGTTGTAAGGCTGCTGAACAGTCAATCATGAGAACAAATACTGCTATGTAATAAACACTGTGTGTGAATTACATAAACATATATAAAATATACACACTCACACATATAAATTTGTAATTATTGCATACACATCATAGTTTGCATGCTAACTATGCTTACTTTGTTTATCTTGGTATTTTATTTTTGTCAGCTGTTCTGTGAGCAAATAAAAGTACAAATGTTATTGTATTATGTATACATAACAGTAAACCTAATCTGACATGACTTAACATGACACTAGGCTACTGTATATGATCTACAAAGTAAACAAGCATTTCTAATCTGAAAAAGGTCTTTTACAAGAAAATATATACATTTATTTGTAATGTTTAATTTTTTGAAAAAGTAATGTTTGTTAATCTGAATTTGGCTCTTTTCTAATGACACACTAATGCAGAAGACAGAAGTGAATTACGCATAGTACATATCTGCTTGATTATTAACTTCATTAATTCTATAGAGAAGAAAGATCAAAGCGAGCATACAAACAACAAACAAAAGGAGAAAGAAATTGAACTTTTTGGTAATTCTTTAACAATGCTTTATGTGATTTAAGAAAAATGGCAAAGCTCGTTCATAGTTAAAACACACTCAAAACAATTTAGCTACTGAATTAAAGAAATAATTACATCACAATTCTACTTTTTATAAATATTAAAAAACAAACAACATAGCTCAGGAGGACAAGCTCAGCTATAGGTCTGAAACAGAGACATATTGATTTTAAAATGCACTGTTGCTCACAGAGATTTGACATTTTAAGATTTATCATTCACATAACTGGTTCTCAAGTCTAAATTACTTAATAGTAAAACTGGTAAATATCAGGAGCCTAACTCTTATAATACTTGCAAAATCAGGTCTTCTAATAATGCTATGGCTCTATACTGAATTGTCAAAGTGTGTAATTAGACTTTAATTGTATTTTGAAAAATACATTAATCATAAAATATGAGTACTGCAGAATGAATTATAATAATTTGGTAAAGCAAATTTAAGCTACCTAAGTAGGTCACTATAACTCAGATGCAACAAGACACCTTTGGGAATCTACGAGTTAACAGCTATTTATGTGCAAATGAGCACCTTCTAATTCAAAAAATGCAAGCTAGCAAAATGGTACTGAAACATTAACTTAGAACTTATGGCATAAGACTGAGCCCAAAAATGAATGCATCAAGTAATACAGTCATTTTACAGTGCCAGCATTATAGTTTTGATTCTTTGGAGAAAATAGTAAAAACAAATGTACAAAAGCAATCTTAAAAAAATGTACAAAAACAATCTTAAAGGTATGAGTTTGAATGTTCTTATGATCTTACAGGAATTTTCCTGTTATATAGGTTCAGTGTTAGGCCAGGTTTATACTTCACGTGATGCGACGCATGCTCCAGTGGATGCTACTGCTACGCAAGCGTTTTACTGTTTATACTTGCACGCATATTTTAGATAAATCTGGAAGAATCCACCAGGTGGCAGTGCAAGATATAACTGCAGTGAGAAAACATTAGGCTTCGCTGCGTTGTGAATTGCCTGGAACACCCATTAAATTCCAATTACATCTTACCGCAATATCTCTGAAAAGGATGATTCATGATTAAATCCATCAATCCACAGACACAATAGTGTCTGCGTATCTTTGGAAGGAACCAAAGTTATTATAGTTTTGCCTTTATATTAGTTTTTATTTCTATATTTTTTCTGACCTTACTTGGAAATTCAGTTTAGTTTTAGTTTTCCTTCATCATGTATTTTTAGTTTTAGTTTAGTTTTTATTTCACAAAGACATTTCTATTTTATTTTTATATATATATTAGTTTCAGTTTTAGTAATTATGGCATGGAGCGCCTACGGAGTTAGTTTTCTGTCACAATCAGACAGAACTGTACACTTAACAGATTTGGATATGAGTTTAATGTTAATGGAAGCTTACTATACTGCCTGGTTTATTATTTGGTTTTAATTTTTTTCTGATAAAAACAAGCATAATCAAAACTAGACACTGAATATGAACAATTTTACGCAATTTTACAATTTTTAAAATATTTTCTCATGAAAATCACAGGGGCTTAGGAAGAACAGGTCTCTTAGACTTGAATCGGTGTGCAGACCTCACCTGGCTGTATTGAGGGAAACAAAGAACAACAAGCATGCAGTGTGAAGGTTAGGGGTGGTGAGTCTTGAATAGCCCACCATAAGAACAGTAAACCCATACTGAGCAGGGCAAGAGCAGGTAATAGGAGTACGGACAGGCACAAAACAACAGAGACAGCGTCTGAGATTAAGAACAACATATACATTATCTAAACTTGTTTATCCAGAGTAGGATTTCAGAAAACCTGGAGCCTACCGCGGCAGGTTTGGATGCAAGGCAGGAAAAATCCCTGGTATGCAATATATATGATAAGGCTGATGTTAACAAAAAGAATATGATATTTCAACTGTCTATTTTGGGAAAGAGAGAAAAACATTGAAAAAAAGGAGACATATATTTTAAAATATTCTGCTAATGAATTAGTTTCACAATATCAGGTATTTTGAGTTGTGAATATGAACTAAAAAAGATAAATTAATAAATATGGAATAAATACAAAAATCCATTAGTAGTTTTTCATCACTTGTCAGACTTTCTACCTTTGTTTGTATTCGTTGTTAAACAATGTTTTTCAAGCAAAAGTGAATGGTCAGTAACAATATGCTGATCTTGTATGATGACCAAGTCAGTCTCTCGATCAGCGCCGTTTTATTAAAACCGGGAGTGGTCTCCCCTCGACTTTCTTGTATACTCAGATATGGGGATGGATATTTGAGGAGTAAACTGCAAGATAATGATTATATTTTTATATTATATACATTAAGGAACCATCAACAACAAATCAAATTAATAATACATTAAACAATTATTAAAAAAAGTAAAGTTGAATAAACCGGACTCTGCAGCTGTATAAATAAAAAAAAAATCGAGTATGTGTTCAGGTAAAGTACCACTTCTGGGTAATGGATTTGGTCCAAAAGTTAATACAGATATACAACTGTGGTGTAACAACCACATGCTGAATTTCATCCATCTACAGTGGGATGCAAAAGTTTGGGCAACCTTGTTAATAGTCGTTACGATAAAAAATGTCAGTTAAATATATCATATAGGAGGCACACACAGTGATATTTGAGAAATGAAATGAAGTTTATTGGATTTACAGAAAGTGTGCAATAATTGTTCAAACAAAATCAGGCAGGTGCATAAATTTGGGCACTGTTGTCATTTTATTGATTCCAAAACTTTTAGAACTAATTATTGGAACTCAAATTGGATTGGTAAGCTCAGTGACCCCTGATCTACATACACAGGTGAATCCTATAATGAGAAAGAGTATTTAAGGGGGTCAATTGTAAGTTTCCCTCCTCCTTTAATTTTCTCTGAAGAGTAGCAACATGGGGGTCACAAAACAACTCTCAAATGACCTGAAGACAAAGATTGTTCACCATCATGGTTTAGGGGAAGGATACAGAAAGCTGTCCCAGAGATTTAAGCTGTCTGTTACCACAGTTGGGAACATATTGAGGAAATGGAAGACCACAGGCTCAGTTCAAGTTAAGGCTCAAGTGGCAGACCAAGAAAGATTTGGATAGACAGAAGCGACGAATGGTGAGAACAGTCAGAGTCAACTCACAGATCAGCACCAAAGACCTACAACATCATCTTGCAGCAGATGGAGTCACTGTGCATCGTTCAACCATTCGGCGCACTTTACACAAGGAGATGCTGTATGCGAGAGTGATGCAGAGGAAGCCTTTTCTCCGCCCACAGCACAAACAGAGCCGCTTGAGGTATGCTCAAGCACATTTGGACAAGCCAGCTTCATTTTGGAATAAGGTGCTGTGGACTGATGAAACTAAAATTGAGTTATTTGGGCATAACAAGGGGCGTTATGCATGGAGGAAAAAGAACACAGCATTCCAAGAAAAACACCTGCTACCTACAGTAAAATATGGTGGTGGTTCCATCATGCTGTGGGGCTGTGTGGCCAGTGCAGGGACTGGGAATCTTGTCAAAGTTGAGGGACGCATGGATTCCACTCAGTATCAGCAGATTCTGGAGACCAATGTCCAGGAATCAGTGACAAAGCTGAAGCTGCGCCGGGGCTGGATCTTTCAACAAGAAAACGACCCGAAACACTGCTCAAAATCCACTAAGGAATTCATGCAGAGGAACAAGTACAACGTTCTGGAATGGCCATCTCAGTCCCCAGACCTGAATATAATTGAAAATCTGTGGTGTGAGTTAAAGAGAGCTGTCCATGCTCGGAAGCCATCAAACCTGAATGAACTAGAGATGTTTTGTAAAGAGGAATGGTCCAAAATACCTTCAACCACAATCCAGACTCTCATTGGAACCTACAGGAAGCATTTAGAGGCTGTAATTTCTGCAAAAGGTGGATCTACTAAATATTGATTTCATTTCTGTTTTGTGGTGCCCAAATTTATGCACCTGCCTGATTTTGTTTGAACAATTATTGCACACTTTCTGTAAATCCAATAAACTTCATTTCACTTCTCAAATATCACTGTGTGTGTCTCCTATATGATATATATTTAACTGACATTTTTTATCGTAACAACCAACGATTTATACAGGAAAATAATGACTATTAACAAGGTTGCCCAAACTTTTGCATCCCACTGTATCTAGTTACGTTTTTGAGTTATCGTTGCACAGAGACGCACACACACACACGCAATTCCAAAAAACAGTATTGTTGAACACTGGTTAGTCTATAACGCCAAGATTCATCAAAATATCGCGTCGAATTTTTCATGATTACTATACTTTCTGTATACTTCATATATGAGAAAGTAAAAACGATTTTTCCTGTGCAAAGTGGATTGCTGTCAACAAAAAGCAGACACCTGAGAAATAAACTGAAACGTTACTCACTCGTGATTTTTCTATGGTAAACGTTTTATTGACCAGCACATTCTGATTTCAGCCATTTGAATTACATCTTGATATACAAAAAGCACAAAGAAAGGCGGCAGGCAAAGCGCTTTCTATTTCTCATGCTTTACGCACCTGCATTCAGCTTGCTCTGTCACCGTTGTGTGAACTGCCGCCCTCCTTCACCAGCTGCCGTTCACTGGATGAATATATGCGGGCGGCTCGTGGTGAATGACTTTGTTTTAGAGTTAAAACTTACAAGGGTTAAAGACTAACGGCAAGAATATTCATTCAAAAATGAAAACTAAAAATATTTAAGTAAATTATTATTTTTTTTCAGTTAGTTTTTCCAGCTACTTTAATAGTTTCGTTTAGTTTTAGTTTTTCATTTCAGTTTTGTTAATTATTTTATTTCAGTTTACGAAAATGTTTTTTTAATAATAGTTTCAGTTTTGATTTTAGTTTTCGTTAACTATAATAACCTTGGAAGGAACCCGGAGCACACTGTTGAAACCCAGCAGGAAAACATGTAAACTCCAGGCAGGGAACACCAGCGACGTGACTTCCTGCAAGGCAGCAATTCTATTGCTCTGCCACTGTGTCACCCCCATGTGTGTAATTATTAATAGTATTTATTATTTAAACAAAATTAAAAACTTATCTATAAAATGTAACATACATACTTTAATGCATTTCATCATGAAAATGATATCAAGTATAAATCTAAGGAATCTAAATGTGCAGAGAGTTGGAATATCATACATTTAATGTGTTCTGTGTGGTCATCTATTGCTGTTTGTTGTTGCTGTCAGGTCAGGAGGAAGCCCCAGAAAAAAAAGACGGCACAAAAGACTTTTAAAATGTATTGTGTCATGACAATCAGGAATATGCGATGCTTGAATATAAAAGCACCACAAATGCATCTGTATGTCGGCATTTTGCTTCACCACATCGAACCATTCATCAAACATAGAAGCGCACACATTGATCCCATAGGATCTGCACAGAGGCTTTCTGTCACATGTAGATGGTAAACAAAGACTCTGACGTCACATTCCAACTTTTATCACACTGTGCCCCACGACTTTTTGCTGGTACTGCAACTCGTGCATGCATCATGTTAAGTTCTGAGGACTTGCACAGAGGACGCGCAAATGAACGTTGGGAATGTGTGGCAGCCATGATGCATGCACGTATTCGTTCTGAGCGTGAAGTATAAACGAGCCCTTACAGGTTCAACGTGTGTACTGTTCATACACTTTTGACCTTCAATGTAAAGAGGACTTTCACCTTCATAACAAAACAAACAAAAACAGAGAAGGAAAGTGGAAACATATTATAAACACCCATCCAAAACTTGACCTTCTGCATTACAAACTTTCAGACAACAGACCAATCAAAGTAATAATAGAGAAAGGAAAAAAGTTGAAATGTATCAAACATCTCTTACAGTCATGATAAGATGCAAGACTGTGACATAATGAGACAACACCAATACTTTTAAAAGGACATTGCTTACATATAGTGAGTATATATAGTAACAGACAAATGCTGTTTACTAGCTAGGTAAGTATGTTGACTGCTTACTATTTTACATATAAGGGAAAGATATGTGGTCATATTTACATTATTAAATATCATATTACTGACTAACAAGGTACTGTATTGCTTCTCCCAGTTAAAATAAAATGTTTACCCCGACATGATAATTCACAGGTTGCATGATCAAGCAATGGTTATTGTTGTGGTTTCATGAATCCAGGATCCTACTTTCAAATTCCATGCAGTTTTTATTTGGAATCTGTACATTCTTTCTATGTCTGTGTTGTTTTTTTTTCCTGAGTCCCCAAAACATGTGTTGGCTAGATTAAGTGGGAATTCCAATAGCCTTTCTGCGTGTATGAGTGTACTGTGTAATTAACTGTCATTTTGTCCTGTGGCTGTTCTATGCCTTGCAGCTAGGACATTCTCCAACTCCATGAAGACCCCGAACTAAATTAAGTCGGGTGAAGGAAGTGGACTGTCGCTTTCTGTCAATGCAGTCACAAGGCACAGCGCCCTACCAGCCAATTATTAGCAAATTGAAAACTAGTTGACAGCACAATATCACTGCTCAAGTGATCGGTTTAAACACAGAGCTTAGACATAACTGAACCATGCACTAAGGCTAATGTGATATGAGTTTGGTTTATAAACACTGTAACATTTTACTGCTAAGCAAATTTGGTTTCTGTTTGCTTTCTTACAACAGATTTTTACATCCATTCTTTATATACGAAGGTAAATCAACAAAACATAAAGGCAATCTGAAAATTGCATGGTAACAATAATGGATAGAAACTGACACAATACAACATGTTTGCGATGTCTTTTAGATAGTTTGAACATGCAGATTTCTTTGGGCAGAGGGAGTGACACCTGCTGAAATTCACCAAAGGATGTTGGCTCAATACAGACATGAAAACAGCATGACTCAACGAAAAGTTTATGGATGGGTAGAAAGGTCGAGTCGAGAACACAATGCTTTTGGTGCCTTTTTTAAATGTTCCTTTTAAAATTTGGACCATATGAAGCAGGGGTGCAGTTTTTCGGCTTGCAAGCTACTTTTAAAATGACCAGGTCGAAATGATTTACCTACATTAAAAATGAGATATACAGATATATATATATATACAGATATATATATATATATATATATATATATATATATATATATATATATATATATATATATATATATATATATATATATATATATATATATTCTCAGTGTACTTTATACATAAAATATATGTTGTCGTACCTTGCATAACCGAATAACCTTTTTGGCACAATAACAATTCAATACATTTATGGTCACTACAGTATCTGGATTTAATAATCTTCATGTGGGAAAAGGCTGACTTGCATAAATAAGTAGAGCTGAATAATGCAGTCAAAGAGCTTTTGAATTCAGCCGAGTGAAAAATGATGGTTGTCTGATTAACTGCAATTTTAGTTCCCTCTCCTTTCTCTTTCTCAGATCGCTTTTCAGAAGGAAGTCAGTTTCGTAGTTTTTATGAACTGTTCGAAAGTGCCTTTTCACATTTTCCTTCTTTGGAATAGCAATGATAGATTGACAGATCAGACAAACACACTTCGATTGTGACATTGTGAGAAAAAAAATCCTCTTCCAATACCACATCCAGCCCATACCCTCCCCCAACAATTTTTTTTAAATCCCTTCTTTAGTCGATATAAATTGGAAGGCTAACTAGATCATAGCTGGAGTTTTGCAGTAGCTCGCGTGTTTGATCGTGCGTGCAGGATGACCAGTGTGTTAGAAGAAAAGAAATCTCAGACTGGCTGCCCTGTATGTCAATCAAGTGGCAAATGCCATAGGGAGGATATATAATAGACTAACATTAAAAAAAAATGTTTTTTGAATGCAATGCGATCTACCTTTGCGATCGACGCATTGGACACCCCGATCTGAAGTGATTAGTTATACATCAGTAAAGTAATAATTACTGGAGGTTTTCTACAATTAATAAGCTCTATTTGGACAGGATTAGCTTTTACACCAGGAAAGTCTGTGTTTGAAATGGGAAAGCGACACAGTGATACTCTGTACCGGCATTTTCCTATTTTTTGTAGTTAATCTATGGTTATTTTGGTTCAGACCACATTAATATTTCTTATTTATAATGTAACTATATCAATTCACACCTCCAGCAGGGACAGCCCCACAAACACCCACTTTTCTATATAAGTTGTATATATCAGCATGCCTTCGGACTTCCATGGGAACATAACACTTTCTCCCTGCAACCCCAACTTTTTAGTGTACACAAAAAGGATTAGGAGAAAAGTTCTTTTTTTTACACTTCTAAACTAAACTTTGTTAAGTTGAAGGGTAAAAACAGTATGAAGTATATTTTTACGAGCCAGTAATATAGAAATTCAGGAAACTGACTTGGATTTTTTAGCGAATTTGTACTTAGGTTCATTGTTTATTTGACAAACCAAGATCTGCCAATTGGTGTCAGTGTTGAGAAATTTAAGAAATAGACAATCAGCAGTTTTTAAAAATGTTAATACTGGACTGACTGCCTTTAAACCTGAAACTTAAAAATAAAATCAGTGACACACATAAAAAGATTACAAAGAAAGATGAAGGATAATTTGGGGATTATGAAAATCAATTCTAGAAAAAGCTGTCACCTCTCTAACTCTGAAAAGAAGGACAAACCAGCGTTAGGACTTTTACTATGATGCCACAATTTTGCTTTACATTCTCTGATGGTCTTCCAGAAATGATGATTGGTTTTGGCAACTGTTCATGATAATGGGTTTTATTTCTGTATTATAGAGAAATGGAGACATAGTGGATTTCTTTCATTGCCACACTCAGCCAATGTCACATTACATTACTTCTAGTCAGAGGGGGTGTCAGACTTGACAGTTCCTTATCTTGTCAACGGACTATGTCCGACTGCATGACTAGAAATCACTAGGCATATCACTTTAATGACTCTGTGATGACTTTCAGCACAGTTAACATTTTTAAAGTATCATAAGCATGCCCCCTTTTCTGACAACCAATAACATGATGCCTGATGGAGTATGGTTTACAGGTGCGTTAAAGTTCAGACAATCTTAGTCCCCTTTTTCTTTTTTTAACTTTGCAGCTACCCCTAGCCATTTGTTCCTTTGTCACTCTGCTCCCATTCAGCAGGAGTGATCACACATAATCACTTTCATTAGCTGTCTTTTCTTGCCGCCCCCAAATGGGAAGGACTTTCACAGCATTTCCTGTTAAATTCTCTGTTGACCATAGGTTTATTGGGTTATTATTGTCACACATACACATGAGAGTTGGAAAGAAAACCAGAAGAAATACTATTTCCCTTACATTAATGTATATGGAAATATATTTGGATTAACTTTAAATTTAGGGGAAATCAGTTGGACCAGTACAAACAGTCTCCAAAGCTGCTATTCTTTAAGATTATGCAAAGATGATCATAGCTCAGAAAGTGCTACCTGTAAGAATTATCCAGGCCTCTACATTTTTTCATTTTTAAAAACAAATACAAGACATATATAAATGCAATGAACGGCATATTAAACAAGTCTTAAAGGCACCTGTCTTATTGTCACAATGTCCAAATTTTAGTTATGCACTACCAAGGGAACATTTTAATAAAAACCGGAACTTCTCAACAAAAATGAGTTACATAAAGAAATATTTATTTTAAGCAATACAAAACAGTCCACTAGCCATTTCAAAGCTATCCCTTTATCCCACCTGCCCACTCCTCACGTCTCTGAATTACATTCAGCCCTCAAACCTTCTGTTGTTTTTGTTCAGCTCAAAGCAATCACTAGTTTCATTCACTTGGTTGCTAAATTGGCTATTACAGCTGCACCATTGAGCTGATACTCTGGTCTCAGACTTACCCCAAGGCATTAATTAACCCTGATTAGCGATTAACTAGAACTGCTGGCAGGAAAAGGAAAGGAGTGAATGTTGACAGGGCCTGGAGTGGGTAACAAAAGAGGACCTATGGCATAAATTGCGGGGTAAAGATGCAGAAATGTGATTAAATAGCTCTCCCCCTTTGCACTTCAGTGCTTATCTGCTGTATCTTCGACAAGGCCACTTCAGTGAAGCAATTCTGCACTGTAGGGAAGTCTGGAATTATTAAAAAGCAACTGAAGGCTTCATATCAGTTTAGTTTTCTCTGTTTTCAAATCTATACATCTTTTACACCAGAAAATCTGGAAAAATGTATATATTTTGATGATTTTAATAGTGTTAATAAAAGAACATACAACTTAAACAGAATTTGAGCTTTATTTAATACAGATTAAATGTTCATTTTTACATCTTAGGTTGTGTCTTAATTAGGATCTTATTAGCAAACTAATCAAACAATAACTAAAAGAAATGTAATGGGAAGTTAACTTTGGGACATTTTAATAACAAAAAACTGGCAATGAATAAAATAGGTGTGCGTTCTTCTTTACATTAATTTTGAGCAAAGGAACACATTATTACTGTAAGATGATAACAACCACTTTTTTGCATTTGAAAATTTTAATAAATACTAATAAAAATGTGGATATATTTAATTGGTGGCTGTTAATACATTTTCCCCCCAACAATAACGATTTATAACAATAATAATAATAATAAACACACATACCTAAACATCTCTTACATTTACATCTTGCAAGCTTATACAACTGATGTCTAATTGGTGCTTTCTGTAGTTAAGGCTTTATTATGGAAAATAGTGTAGAAGCAGCAGAAGGCGGCAGTGTCGGCTCTGCCAAATTCAAGCTGCCAAGCACTTAGCAGCAATCTTTATTCTTTAGTCATAATTCAACCAGATGACAATGTTCTCTAATCCAGCCATCATTGATAAGTACCATCACCCTGTCACTTCCTACATTTCAAATTCTAATATGCCTGGCATCAAAGGATTTTTACATTTAGATTCCTTTTGCTGGCGGCATAGGTAGCCTCTCATTCACCTGTGCTGAGCTAATGCAGCTAACACACACCAGGGTTACTCCCAGCCTGAATAGCAGGTCGTCCCAGCTCACTGCACTCATCTGCAGCTCATACAGCAGGCAATTTAGATCCAATCAGCCCTTATTTAGCTCAAGAGTAATGAGTAGCACGGTAACACAGGCTTAAGCCTGACCCTAAGGAAACTACTCACCAAGGAGTAAAAGTATGACAAAATCATTCATCTTCTCAGCCACTAGACAGAAATAATACTAATGTTCTCAATCACTATAAATATAACAGACTACAGAACTTAAATTTACAATACCCACCTAATACATATATAAATTAAGAATATTATTTTTATACATGCATACATGTATATACATAAGGATATACATAAGGATATAAATTTAATTCATCCCTTTATACAGTACATCAGTACAATCCACAAAGGGAGATAATGAATCATGTATCTTAAAATAGTTTAGTTCCTAAGCTTTCAACTCCTACCAGGAATCATCATCAGAGGAAAATTATTAGACTTACAGGAATCCAATGCATATATATATATATGCATATATATATATATATATATATATATATATATATATATATATATATATATGCATATATATATATATATATAAATGCATATATGCATAAATATATATATATATATGCATATATATATATATATATATATATATATATATATATGCATATATATATATGCATATATGCATATATATATGCATATATATATATGCATATATGCATATATATATATATATATATATATATATATATATATATATATATATATATATATATATATACATATATATATATATATATATATTCAGTTACAGTGTTGTCAGGTTCTGGATCTATCTCAGCAGTCTATGAAAATAGTGAATCATTCTTATATTGGCCATCAGTCCAACACATGGGACATTCCCAGACAAAATCAGTTACTTAAACTGAGACAGCTTAGCATTGCCAAATAATCTGCACTGCAGGTCTTTAAGATGTGAAGATGGATAAAAAGCTAATTGGGAGAATAAGACACAGGGAGAACATGCAACTAGCATCACAAAATTTGACAGATTCCTTATTCAATCCCAGTATCCTGCAGCTGCAATGCAGCAGTGAAACACGGTGACAACATTCCAAATGAAACGCACACAAACAAAGAGAACAATAGCAATTGGTAGTTTGGGGGCACACAGGTGCAGCATGTACTGTAGTGTGAATGGTTCGTTTGACTTAAAAGACAGCAATACTACCCTAAGTAGGCAGATGGCCGCAGAAGTATTCCAGATAAGACATTACTTGCCAAAAAGTGAGAATACACCACAAAACTTGCTTTAGATAAAATTCACTTTCTAGATAACAAAAAAATCACTAAATTGGTGTGGGATGAGTACCCTAGGAGGTTTATAATGAACTATGTGGCTCTTTAGTACTTAGTGCACAAATTACTAATCCACTGACTTTTGACATGTTTGCATATAATTAATATAATAACACGGTACAGGTCTAGGAAGCCTCATAAACAGATAAATAAAGATAAAGATAGTATAGTCATTAAGCTAGACATAACGCAGGTGTAGTTTCTATTTATGGAAGAAGACATCTGGTACATTTTAAAAACATTACAAAAATAATCAGCTTCATCCCTGTAATCTTGGTTACTTTCATTGAGAGGAATAGAGAATTGATCAGACAGAGTAGTAATGGGATGAAAAATCAGGCAGAGAGGAATGAAGAAATGGAAATTATCCTTCAGATGTTCAACACCTAACACCTTTAAGATGCAGTGACATGCTTTGCTGAACAAGTAAATAGACTTTAGGCTGTTCCATTGGAGTGAAATAGAAAAAGAACAAAAAAAAAAAACATGATTATATAGTAAAATACATATCTGACAGGTCATAAACATAAAGCTTTGAGATTGGAATAATTTTATTTTTGACAAGGGTGTAAGTGCTACCAAAGTTTGCAAACATGGGTGCAACTGAGCTGTAGGTCATTTTTAATAAAGCTGTAACCCCTAATATGGTCTTGAATTCATTTTGAAAAATCTAGGTCTGCAGGTGACATCTGGGGGTTTGTGCTGGGCTTACGACATCATTGCAATTTCTTTGAAATATATGCTGATAAGGCTGAGTGAAAAATTTTCATTTCCAAATTACTGTAGAATAAAAATGAATCCAACTTTTA
Organism: Polypterus senegalus; assembly: GCF_016835505.1. Classification (NCBI taxonomy): domain Eukaryota; kingdom Metazoa; phylum Chordata; class Cladistia; order Polypteriformes; family Polypteridae; genus Polypterus; species Polypterus senegalus. The sequence goes on along the minus strand of NC_053156.1, from coordinate 92,260,228 downwards.
GCAATGCTTATTGTCAAAAACAATAAACGGTTGAAACTCTTACAGTACTATTCTGTGAAACCAAAACTGAAGCATGGTGGATAGTACTTAGGATGCTTCACCCACAGGTGCCTGGAGAGAATAAGGAGAAAGAAATGAAAAAGATAGGAATATTCTGGTGGTTACAAGGAGAGACAGAAAAACACAAACAAACAGAGTAGCACCAGGACTGGGGCAGAGCAGGTGCTGCGGAGTGGAGGCGAGCGTTTGGTGATGGCCCCGAATGGAGCGAGTAGATGGTTCTTGTGGGGAAGGGTCAACCTAGAAAGTCCAGCAGATGACAAGGGATGGAGGTGAGAAAAAGGAGCAAGGCTTTTGGAGTCACCACTGAATGCACAGGGATGGTCGTGGGGACACAAGCCAGGTAAAAATCATACTGCACCTGTCAGAAAGTGTCTCCAGCTGTTGAGCATGGGTGAACAGCGACTTGTATTAAAAGGACCTGTTTGATGGTTTCATTTATTTATGCCATTTAAACCTCTAGCAGTACACTGTTTTTATGCAGGATTATTTATTTACTTGTTTTTAAAAAGCACTATACTTTTTTGTTTGAAAATAAAGGAATTATGTACCAACTCTTGCTATGTGTGTATATCTTAATTGTCCAGTTCATCTTGGTTAAAGGTGCCAGGTGCAGGCAACCAGGGCATCACAAGGATTTCAGTTAAAGTTTGCAATCTAAAATAGCTCAATGAAATGTATCTTCAAGACTTGGTTTGGAACAGAAGTAAAAGCATTTTTCACATGTTTCACGTAACCTGTTGATTCAGAATAGCAACTTAACTTCATGTTGTTTAAATATTCCCTTGACATGGTGCATTTATCAGGAACAAACATAAGAAATTAAGTGAATGAACACTGTGTACACATTACTCAAAACCTAAAAGAATAATTCTAAATTATGTGCCTTCTGCAAATGTTTAAACTACATTGCTGAACATGTGTTTCTTGTTTGCTTTACAGGTAAAGAACACACCCATTTAATAAAGTACAATAAAAATAATATTATTGTTTAAGGTGGAGTTGCAAATGATACTATCAGGAATTATAAGAAATTAGCCTTGCTCAGTTATAGTCCTAAAATTTCAAATGGAAATTTAATTTGTAGCCCAGACTGTTTGTTTGCAATAATGTGGCAGTGAAATAAATAAATACTCTAATTTAAAAATGACAAATACTAACATCTAATCAGGTATTGCATCAAATGCAAGAGAGGCTTTGAATTCTTTGTTTATCATACATGCAACCAAATCCCTGAAAATCTACAAAACTTTTTTTTTTTTACTTTTTTTACTAATTTATATTATGTGCAATGTTTGCTTATTTTGAAAAAGCTACATACATCAAAAAGAGCAAAAATAATAATGAAAAAAATGGCAACATGCCACTTGCAGTTACATTTTCCTCTAAAGAATAAATCCTGATCAAAATATGCTTTTTCTGTATCTTAATAATAATGTCCTCCTCACCTTAAACTCTCTAATGATGAACTGATTTGTACAGACCTGAAAATTTTTGCTATACTTTTTCATTAACACAGTGTACCTTCCAAACACTGGGATGTCAACAGAAAAAAATGCATGCTTTGTTTCTCCAAAGAATAAGCAAAATATTAATATATGCATATATTTGAAACATGATCTGGCAATTACAATTCCAGTATTCTTTATTGTGCTATACAGTAAATATGGTCAGCATCCACAGAGAGTAAGCATAAGAATAATAGTGAAGTTTCTGAATCACCAGCACATTTCCAGTATGTCAATTTAAAAGAATGCGCTATGTCACAGTACAGCAATTCATAAAACTGTATATTTACCTTATTAGGGCACGTGTAAAGAACATATAGAGTTAAGATAATTTAGTTTACATATCACACAAGTGTGACTTAGTAATACACCAATCACTGATATCCACCATTTAACTAAAGGTTACAGTTTGTATATTCTTATCTATAACCATGTTTCTGTTTGCTGTAAAATGTGGGATGGCACACACAGTAGTCCTTTTGGAAAGACATAGCCCTTTTAAACACTAATCTGTACGTTATTTCCTCTAACTAAAATACTTGTATTCTATACAAACTGTTGACAAGGAACCACAAACCCAGAACCTAATTGGGATTTGTAAATTGTACAGTATAACTAACTTTCAGTTTAAAACTTTGTTGCTTGAAGAAAAAATTCATTTACATTAAGCATTTTGAATTAATTTCTCTACTAGCATTTTTAAAAACTTCATGATACACTAGATACAATCAAAAAGCAACACTAATATAAAAAATATTTGAATGATTTGCAAGTAATAATAATCAACAAGAAGCAAATTCACTTACCTTAATTGAGCAATAACAGTTTGCAGGAAGCTCAAGGTGAAGTTTAGCTCAGACATTTGGCATGCAGGTAAAAGCATACTAAAGCCTTCATTCAAAAGTTTTTCCTCTGACAAGTGTAGGTGTGAACTGTTCTCAATCACTTCCTGCACCCCATCAATGTATGTTGACAGCAGTATCCACAAAGTTTGTTTCCGTGAGTGATCTGTGGTTTTTAGATAGAACTCTTTGGCTACCTGATGGAAACTGGAAGACAAGTGATCTGCCAGTGCACCGATGTCAAGACCCTTTTCCTCATAGATAAGGAGAAAAGCAAAAAGTCCTTTCCATATGAGCCCCTGATTTGCAATAGCAATGGAGCTTTTTGTCAATGTACCCAAAAGGTCTGTTGCTCTGCTCACCACATCCTCCACCTCAGCCGTTCTTGCCAAAAGAAGAAAGAGGCAAAGGAAGTGCATGAGTCCTGTCTCACTTAACTCTTGCATTTTCCTCTGATGAAATTTAGAGTAAATCCTAAGAAATAAAGATGAAAAAAAAGAGTTAAAACAGTAACAATCCACTATGCTATTAAAGGAATATTAAGCTGCTAAGAAACTAATACGCCACAAATGGATTCCAAGATTTAGAGATATATATTTCTCTTTCCAAAAATGCATGATACTAACTTGCATTTATATATGTGTAAAATGTCAGCAGCATAATGCAGTATAAATTTTAGTTTATTATAGTGAATACAAGGTTTTATGTTGATCAGATTAAAATAGCTAGACAAGAAGTTTTGATTTTTTATTCTGGTAAGCATAAACATGCTTTGAAAATGTAATGGTTTCTATTCCAAGTGCAATGTGTAAAAGAACGAAAATATTGGAGGCATATTAGTGTAGGCTCCTCTGCAAAGCTGTGCCAAACAGGTTGGATCCTGCAGTTGGAAGGACCAAACATTGTGAAGGTGAATTAGCTGTCATGCTTGTTAGTTAATTAGCCTTTATGTTTGTACACACTATGCTTTCCTTCACGATTTGCTTTCACTGTTAGGAAAAACCATTCATCTAGCCTAATTTGCTCCCCCGTATTGTTATACATTCCATGCTTTGCAATCCGACTCAACTGGCAGAATTCAGAGTCCTTTTGGAATCAAACATATGTTGTTCAATGAGCCAAACTGCCATGTTATTCCCCCTCCCTGGAGTGTTTATGTGCCTGTGTGTGTATAAAGTGAAGCAAGAATAGCTTTTTAGTGACACTGCTCAGAATCTAAATAAAATTCTACTTTGCAACGTCCACAGTGAAAATGTTTCATGACATCCTACTTGAAAACAGGACTTTATTTATTATGTTATATATTAAGATGCCAATGCTTAAAACTGGAAAGAAACAACGTTCTACAATTGCATGACACAGCGCTAACTGCAACAGGAATTCACATAACATATACTAGTGCCAAAATCTCTGCATACTGAGATATCTGTGAATGAAAGTAATAAAATAATACTGAGCAAATGGAATTACTGTTTTTCATATGCTGTCCAGTATTTTATATATGAAATTAATATAAATATATAAACTTTCTTTTTATGCAAAACAGATGTAATACAGAAGGTGAGTTCCTGAAAAGTCATTAAGTTAATAGACAAACTATGAGTAAATAATTGCAATACAGTTTTAATACAGTTGTGTACTGGTAAAAGACCTTTACCATAAAAAGTTGGTGCCTGTTTGTTTTATATTACAATGCAATGTAGATCAGATGTAATCATTATCTTAAAAAATCCCATGGTAAATCTCAATTTATAATGAAAAAATGCTCAATCAGATGTTAAAAAATACAATGACAGCAGGGTCAGGATAAGTATAGGATCAGTCCTAAAAGTTTGACTTCAACGTCAATTCCAGCTTTCCGGTCCCACCCATTCACTGTCTCACTGCCAGCTTCCCCCTTGGTGACTTCCAACCACATTTATATAAATATATACATTTGAAGAGAGGGTAAGGGTGGGTTTCCCCTTGGTGGTTCAAACTAGAAAAAATACTTGTATTAAATCGAAGACCTTCCCCTGTGAAGTTCCGATCAAACTAATAAACAACTGAGCATGACGTGCTAGAAAAGTGACGTTAACTTCTGGTAATGAAATTAACAAAATGGTGGTACCATACCATTAAAAAAAAAACTTTTCTGTACTTTTTTTGTACCAATATACTGTGCAAACCAAGTCATAAATTCTACTTAAAAGTTTTATTTTTGCATCAGTTTCAATGTTCTACCTTTGTACATGTGAATTACTTCATCTGGGCACCACTATTTCCTCCTATATTCCAAAGGTGTGCATCAGGGCTATTCAATTACAAATTCAGTTGGACCAGATTTTCAAACCAAGAAATGTAGCTGGGCCAGACATTTTCAGCAGCAAGTAAGCAGCAGATATCCAATGAAAAAATTTTAAATCAACACAAATTAATGCACTGAAAAACATGTTTATTCATTTAATGTTACTAATTACTTTTTACTCACTCAAAAGTTCTGTTCTCTACTGAGTCCCTGAGGGGATATTGTGTAATTTTTTTTTTCTGGGGATTTTTCTGGTGTGCACCAATAGTAACAAGTGAGCACCAGATAGTTTCAAGTGCGCAATAGATAGTTTCAAGTGCTCACCAGACAGTTTTTAACCACACAGTAACTGAAAAAGGGCTCCATACCTATGCATAATTTCTGATGCATATTAGTTCTTTTTTATATTTGCACTTAGGAAAAATGGAAATTGAGAGACTTTGTAGAAGTATACTTTCAGCTGGGTCTTAAGCTGAAAGTATACTGAACTGGACATTCTCTGATCTGGAGGGATAAAAGCTGACACACAAACGCTGGTGGATCTGCCTTATTCCTATCTCACCGTCACTTGATTTTTTTTATTCAGTTGTATTGAGTGTTCCTCCTCACTCTGAATTAGTATGCACCTTATGGTCTATGATGTCAAAGTTGCACTGACCTTTATAGTACATTTTGGAAAACATTGTGGCACGGATGCAATATTATTCGTATTATTTATATTCATTTGCATAACATCTTGCAGCTACAATCGTTGACCGCGTGTTTTTTTTTTTCCCCCGATCTTGCCACTCCCCACATTTTGCTGTATTGGTGCCATTTCTTTTGTATTCCAGGACATGCAGAGGAAAGAATAGTACAGAGAGGTCAGTTCAGTGCTATATGCAATCATCAAATTCAAATGTTAACAGTTCACACACACACAAGGACCGTCCTTCCTACATTTACGACATGACCTTTTGCAATGTGCACACTTCTCTGTATGCTGTGGTTTCTATTACACACCTGAAAGAGACAATATATGTGACATTTTGAAGAAATCATTTTATGACCTGAATAGTACCAATCAGAAAACATCATCGCACTAATGCAATATTATTTGAAAACGAACAGCAGCAGATCGGGTGTGAATTTATGTTGGTGCTGTTAATTAGAGTCATATTAGTAGGGGTGTACTGGGTTCAGCGTGATGGTGATTGAGAGAATAAAACTGAAAAAAGCTAACTTTTACAAGTACAATAAATTTATACCCAATGTCCCATATATTTGTCTCTTTCTTTTTTTCTCTGTGCTGTGTTGACATTGTGCACCACAAGGCGTGAGCTTATTCAGTGCGAGCAGAAGCACACAGGTGGCTAGTTGCTGTGTGCTATTACATGCTTGACCTGGTGGCGATCAACACACATGTACTGTGCAAGGCATACACGGGGGCCACTGAAAAAAGAAGAGTGTTCATGGCTCAACTAGCAGAGGAACTTCTTCATCGTATCTTACTAGATAAGGCGATGGAAAAAGAAAAGGAGGATGCAACATTGACAAGCTTCTGTTCCAAGACAGCCATTTCCCCAGGAAAGTAAACTGAGTCAGTGTCAGGTGCCCTTTCAATGTAATAGGTACCAAAGCACAGGGAGAAGTGTGCGCATTGCAACAGGTACACGTCGTAAATGTAGGAAGGACGGTCCTTGCATAAGTGTGAATTGTTAACATTTGAATTTGAGGATTGCAAATAGCAACTGAACTGAACTCTGCACTATTTTTTACTCTGCAGCTCCTGGAGAACAAAAGCAAAATGTGGGGACTGGCAAGATCGGGAAAAAAAACAAAAAAAAAAAACACGCGGTCAACGATTACAAGCCCAAGATGTTATGCGAATGAATATGAATAATATTAATAATTTTGCATCCGTGCCACAATGTTTACTGAATTGTACTATACATGTCATAAAATTAATAATTCCAAATATCATATATACCTATGTCTCTGTTTTTTTTGACCATAAGGTGCATACTAATTCAGCGTGAGCAGGAACATTCAATAATACTGAATTAAAAAAAAAAATCAAGTGACAGTGAGATATGAATAAAGAAGATTCACCAGCGTTTGTGTGTCAGTTTTTATTCCTCCAGACCAAAGAATGTCCAGTTCCATTGCCTCAAAACACCACTCGTATCTACAGTTATTCCCAGTTTCAAATAAAAACTACCAGCGTTAGGATCTGGTGTGGTTGGGGGCGGTAGTATGTATCATGATCGTGACTGAGAGAATAAAAGTGAAAAAAACCCGCTAACTTTTACAAGTACTATAAATGTTCAGCGGCTGTTACAGACACAAACCAAATGTATGTGTGTACTGTATAATATCAACAATAAGAGCATCTCTCTACTGAAAACGACAAATACAGGAGACAGTCGGGATCGAAACGGGGACTCTTGATTACAAGTCAGCAAATCTTACCGCTATGTCACGGAAGTTGTTGCATTATCCTTGAACCTTTTGTGAAAGTGTTTATTTGATCTTTGAACTTCAGGCTTCACACTCTAAAACTTCAGCACTTCACTCCCAGATAATCAAGGCATAAGCCTAGTCTTAATTACATATATTACAGATATATTTCTCTCATATATTGGTAAATTCTCTACTCGCAGTTACTAATGAGTGCAGTTCTACCTTTCACTTGGTAATACCAATACTGTAAAAACAGATACCGCTGCTACATTTTCAGAACTTTGGAATCCACTTAGCAACAAAGTGTTGTTTCTTGTGACAGCCTCCTCAATGCATACAGTACATTTTACAAAAGGGAGAAATAAACACATTAAGGGTTCACTGTGTAACTAAAATTGGCAATCTAATAAGACATACCAAACAAAACTGAAGACAACTGGTCTAACTGGTTTTAAAAAGGAAACATTTAAAGATATTCCAAGAAATAAAAAAATAAAGAAATTTAAAATGTACCACAGAAATTAATGCATTTATACATATTCTATACACTGAATCTTATTAAGCAATCAATTATTTTTGAAAATAATACAACCTACAAACCACTATGAAATCCAGGTGTGAGAATGTCTAACTGAAGCATTTAGATTTACACTTTTTCTGAATTAACATCATATTGAAGTGAAAAAGAGTACTTTTATTAGCACATCACAAAACAGTAACTCATATTGCAGCTTTTATTATTTAAAAGACATACTCCGAGTTTAGGGTGACACTGTGGCGCAATGGTAGCACAGCTGCCTCGCATTAAGGAGACCTGGGTTCGCTTCCTGCGTGGAGTTGCATGTTCTCCCCGTGTCTGCGAGGGTTTCCTCCGGGTGCTCCGGTTTCCTCCCACAGTCCAAAGACACTCAGGTTAGGCGCATTGGTGATCCTGAATTTTCCCTAGTGTGTGCTTGGTTTGTGGGTGTGTGTGCCCTGCCCGGGATTTGTTCCTGCCTTGCACCCTGTGCTGGCTGGGATTAGCTCCAGAAGACCCCATGACCCTGTGTTAGGATATAACAGGTTGAACAATGACTGATTGACTGACTCTGAGATTATAAAAGAGCCAAGATTGGAGGAGAGCTTATGGATAACACTTATTTGATTATCCACTGAAAATGGAGGTTTCTGTACAGGAATGGAAATTTTACTAATAAAAATGTTTGCAACTTACTTTTAACTTTGGATTTCTTGTATTAAAGGCACATATCTCTCTTTCAAGAGATATCTATTAGTTATTACTTTAACAATTGCTTGTCATAAACACCATGCAGCATAATATTATTTTGCAAATGCTAAAGAATATAAAAATAATTTAGTATATTAGTATAAAAATAAATTCAATATATTAAAATACAAGCTATGGAACCATGACTGTAAACTTCACTAATAGATGTAATGGATACATATCCTGAAAATGGTATTCTGCATTTGCTTATTTTAAAGTGCCCAAAGAATAGCTCCTGTGTACTAAAATAAGGGTATTACAAGTGTATACCATTTATGGTCTAAAGTGTGATTTTCTTATCTCACAACTAAGTCAACATAAATTCAGCATTATTTGATCTCTGAAGTTCTGAAAAACTAAAAAAATATCTTTTGGGGACTCAGTCTTGTCTAGTCAGCAGGCACACAGTCACCTTCATATTTCACAGTGAATAGATGGAATGTACAGTTCCTTTGTGACAGAAGCCTCTTGAAGATGACTCAAGGACTGTCTTTATTTTGACTCTTGGGGCTGAAGAAAATGTTGCCACCATGGAGTTAATTGTAAAGGAGCACTGAAGAGTAACACTGCATGAGACACCAGACATCCACATGGTTTAGTAATTTGTCAGCTGAATCCATTTTTTATGAGAATTTATGAGAAGTTAAACATGAGCAATATCTGTGATGGTTGGTATTCAGAAAGCTAACTGCAAAAATGAAGCAGCGCTGCATATAATGTTCTAAGAAAAATCTTGAGCTAATTAGTTTGAATTGGGAAATTTAAGAACCATTTGCTTCATAACTAATAATTAAAGATAGGCACATTACAACCTACAATCCAAGCAACAATCAAAACACCGGAACACTGGTTATACTTTAACAACAAAGAAATGGAGTACCTGATCAATCATAAGTAGAATTTGTACATGATGTTAAGGGTGTGGTTAACACATAACCGTTAAATAGAAATAATCCAATGTTTAGTGAGATTGAATTTGGCGATTCAAAAATATGACAATATGCATCGTGGATATACAGATGTGTATTGCAATGACATGTAATCTGTTTCTTTAAGCGAGAAAGATTCAATGACTGTGGAAAGCAGAAAGAGTGCAATTCTGAATAATTTCACAGGCAGATACAGTGGGGACTATGATTTTCTAATGGAGTAGCACTGTGATGGGTGCAAGACTTAGAACTCTGCCACATCTAGAACCCAGTCAGTGAAATGATGTGTTCATCAAGCTAAAGGAGAAAGCAAAGTTGTTACAACACATCCATGTACTTATTTACTCTTTGCATGTGTGTTTGTATCTGTGCTCAGTAGTACAAATTACACTTCGTAAAGTGCTGGCAGTACTACTTACAATAGTATCCAAGATAGAAAGCAGACTACTAACAGTTCAAATACTTATACATAATGGAACTGATGCTAGTCACAAATTAAAAGTTGATACATCATGACTTATAACCTTACCAAACCGTTTCTCACTAGTTGGAGGTTACCTATAGATATTAAAAATTGAATTGCAACTAGTAATTTTTATATTTTAAAAACTTGCCATGTAACCTCTGTTAGTTGTAGATCCAGAAAACAGATCCTTATGTTAGGATATAGCGGGTTGGAAAATGACTGTCTGACTGGATTTCTTTATTCAGATTTTGTTTAATAATCATGAGACATCGAAAAGTGAACCCAGTATTATGAACTGAACTGAATTGTTAGCAATTACAGCCTTACTGGTCAATATTGCTCTTATGGGCTTTAGCATATGTGGTAGTCTGTTGAGCAAAGCTTACAACCATTTCCCTTCAGCTTCAAAACAACGTCCCAGATCACACAGCACAAGTTGCAAAGGCTACTCTGTGAAACTGTGGAATTGAAAACATGCCACATTCATCTACTTTTCCAGATATTTTCCCATGTGAATAACACCTGTTCCCAAAGCTAAACGTATTCCTCCAAGGGATAAACTGTGTCAAATTAAGAGAACATGCCAGGTGCAAAGAGGTGGTTGCAAACAGGACTAAACGTCTCTTTCAGAAGCATTTGAAAGTTATATAAATGTTTATAAAAAGTGCAATAAAAGTCATAGGGATTATGTTAAAAAAAATAAGTCTTGTTTGGATTTACAGGTGATTTTTTTTTAATTGGCCAAGATTAAAATAATTATGTTACTGATTAACATCAATCTCTATGTTAAGCTGTTAGAACTTAATATGCATAACATGCACTGGAATTATCAAGTTACTAAAATAAAAAAAAAAAATGAAAATTTTACCTTCCTTTAATTTGCTTCCAAGGGTGTGTCCCATTTGTTTCCTTCCTCATTTGCAAGGCAATTATTCGAAGAAAGAAGTGATAGCTATTTGTTGTCTTATAAAGGTCTGGACTCTGCTCATCTATGCAACAGCTCCTCACAAGCTCTAGTAGAGAAAACGGTGTTTTGCTTACAGTTGCTAAACTTTTTATGCCAAGCCAAGGAATGGCAAAAGAGGAGTTCTAAAATAGAAAAACACAGATGAGTAGTTTAAGAATTGATGTGATTGATTACTACTGGAAGTTAAAAAAAAATAATTTACTGTGTGATGGATGACATGTATGGATGGGTGTCTCAGCCAGGATGGAGCATGATTCCTGAAGTGGATGGGAAGCCGGCCCTATGTCACCAAAAGGAGTAGGGCAAAGATGCCAATGCCATAGTGGGTACACTGGCATCCAGGCTGAATTGGACCCTGGGATAATACCATAATGGAAGGACAGGAGGAGAAAACCAGGCAGGACTACGGGCTTCCCCGACACAATGGGAGACAACTTCCTAGGGTAACATTACCTCTGTGTTACACTCTGGATATTGTAGATGCCTAGGACAGCTTTGTCTGGTTCCTTGGGGGCTGCCAGGGGGAGCTACAGGGATTCTTTATCCTTGCTTTGTGGGACTTCTTTGTTACCTGGAAGTGCTTCCATCGGGCCCATGCCCTAGCACTGAAAGTACTCCCAGATCCTAAACAAAAGAAACCATTCTGCCTCATGCAGGCAATTCACAGTTGGGTGAAAGTGGACAATGCTCACCTGGGAAGTCTACAGGAGAAGAAAATAAGGAGAAAAGTGAAGAAAATTTTGTTTGTTTATTTCACTCCTAGAACCTCTGTAGAAGGTATTTGTTTAAATAAACCAGTTTTATTTGAACTCTTCTTAAAATAATAGTTGCCACTCTATATGCTTGACTAAAGCCTCCTACAAACGTAAAAACTCATGTTTTCTTAGAGAACTGTTTTTTCAAAAACATTATCATTTCACAAAAATCCTAACCACCATAATCAGTTCCAAATTTGACGGTATATATTAACCCTGCAAGTAATTTGATCTACCACTATCCTCTGACTATTTATGCCAGCCGTTCTTCTCTAACATTCTGAAAACAGTATTTGTATGCTTTGGAGCTATTCTTATTCTTCTTACTCTCCAGTTGAGAATTTTTTTTCTTTGGGAACAACTGCAGCTAAATTAGCTTTTGCCTCCCACTGGAAATTGATCAACTCGCTCTCTCCCTATTGCTGCATGAGCTCACTGCAATGAAAATGAATGAAGCTTCCGGTACTAAAATTAAAAACTGGTTATCAGCCACAGACCAAATCTGTCAAATGAAAAACGTCATAATAACAGATAGGATTTTTTTTTATTTCTTTAAACAATATACACATCACCATTTGAACTGCTCTGTGGGTGATGAATCTCTTTTTTCTAGGGGTTTTGGGCCATCTCCTCCTGTCTTTTGTTACTTTTAACTTCACGAGCGCAAGGATGAGTATTGATTTGTTTTTATATTTAGAACTCCTTTAAAACTGTATATGTTTCCTTTTACTTAATATTACATGTTTCACAAAAAAGACTAAATGACAAAGGCTGAAATCAATACAAAAATGTGAGACCCTTATTCATCTTCAAAAATATCAGTTTAGTAATTTTTTTTGAGTAATTTGAATCTACACTTTTATATTCTAACGAATTATTGTAACCGCATTCATTGCCATTTTAAATGTATTTCAGTGTCCTTCAATTTCAGAGTATGTAGAATTCCTTAGCAAAGGAATAACCAACATTTGTAAGTGTATAGGTTATTTACTTCTCAGGGTTTGTTACATGGGAGATGAACACATGTTTAAGTTAACCAAAAACTGTTTTACTGTGTATTGTGTAAATAGGATTTTATTATAATATAATACGAAATAATAAAAATAATAATTTATTATAGGTCTTATGTAAAATGTAGTTTTTTCAAATGGCTAAAAAAACAAACAGAAACAAAAAACAAGCAAAATCAGCTGCCTTATAACTCATTTTGTGTCTGACAGCCGTAGCACAAAATGAGCTAGAGAGAGAGTGCATACTGCAAGAGTGTGAGAATAGGAAAGCACGCCAATAACAAATAGGAGAACACATGTTGCACATTTGAAACACCATCTCACAACATCAAAGCACTAATCACTTAAATAGGCACGCACAAGAGATGGAGTAAAGTGCTGAGCCTTTCTATCACACCAGTAGACATTACAGAGGCACAGTGTGCTATATGTGACATTTCAGAGCTCGGCTAATTATGACAAAGATAAGATGAAATTTACATTTGCAAGTTTTGAGGTGCTGAAATTTGACATTAGGTTCACATTTCTGTGTAAACATTTGCAAGTTTTTTTATTCTTTACACAAAGATTTTAGTAAATTTCTTGGACTTTAATATCTGGGAATTTATTAAGCTGGACAAATTATTTTACTAAAATGCTTTTGAATTATTTGGCTGAGGTGAAATCCTCTTCTTTTGGAAATAAAAAAAAAACACCTCTTGCCATGGCTTAACAAGAGAGGCAAAGGTGGCAACAATCCTACAGGCAGAAAGGAAATTATAAGCCAATTCCAAAAACCTCACTGCAGACAAAAGTCAGAAATGTATGGAGGTAGAGGCATATAAAAGTAGACTTTTATCTTGTTTAATGAATCTTGTACTTATTTCGAATCCACACAGGTAATGAGCTTTCCTAAGAGGAAAAATTAACTCTCACTCAGACCAAAGACTTTCTGTTTCAACATGTCTAGACAAGGCATCCACATTTTGAAACTTTTTTGCATTTATCCCAAAATTAGGAAGTTGACTGCACCACACCACCACGTTTAATGATCATGGTGTGATGACGTCACACATTGAGCTAAGCAGGTCACATGACTAGCATCGGCAGCAGCTACAGTAAACACCATGGCTGCACCCATATTTAAAACATGCTAAATGGTAACATCTGTGAAAATCAAAATGGCACTGAAATAAAATTTTAAAAATAAATAAACAACTTGATATTAAACTGAAACACTAAAAAATATATACCTGAAGAATCATAAAATATCATTTGGAAAATTAAAAGTACATTTTATAGTTAGTGTTTGATTTGAGACAAAATAACGACATACTCAGGTGTCCACCATTGTTACACTAAGTTGAGGCTTGATATATTTTAATTTAGATTTTAATTTGACAGCTGTACTGCTTTTTCACGTATAAAAGAATGTTTCAAAATAAAGGCATTGCAACCTTTAAATGGTGTAGCACTTCAAAAGCAACTCATTTAACACAAAATTCGTGCTTGAATGCTTTGCCTTTTAAATCGATTAAATGGTACCTTGATTAAAAAAAATCAATTTCTATCAAAAACATGAAACTTTTGAATTTTTGTATACAATGCATGTGTAATAAATGAAAAAGTTTGTTTCTCAATTTGAGATTATTGTTTTATTTCTTACTTACCAGATTTTTGCAATAATATTCCCAAAGAATAGTGACAGTATTAAGGTTTGAATCCCATACCCGGCATAAAGTTAAACAGCACTGCAAGTACATTCTGAGTTGTTCCTCTAAAACACCTGCCTGAAAGGAAAAAAAAAAAAAAAATAAGACTTATTCGAATGTGGAAGAAAAGGTTATACAAGAAAAACCTATACTACAAGCGATGTGTCTTATCCTTTTCACAGGCACGTCTTTTAAAGGATGGCTTCTTTAGCCAAGCACACCATAATCTTAAATAACCTTAATGGTTTACTTACCTTGCAAAAAAAGAAAAAAAACTCTAGACTACACAATGAAGAGATGCCTTCTGTTCAATACACTGTTCCGCTGGGACTCTTTCTATAAAGTGTCAAGTAACAAACTAGGACTACACTCAGAATGTTCACGTGCTAAACAATGAACTTAATGCTGTCTATATGTGTCTCAATTTTTTTTTTATTTAAATTTTTTTACACATTGTACAGTATAGGCAGCATGGTGGCTGAAATGCAAAAAGCAAGCGCTCCCTTTACACATCAATAAATTTCTATAGAAAATAACGGTTTTGTACTCTGTTTTCTAGTTTAAATATTAACAAGGAAAAAACTGCAACTTTTCACAAATCCTTTCAAAATACAGCTTAAAAATGACAGAGGTCCTTCGGTAATTATTAATTTACCCCACCTCCTGGTGTAAATCTAATTCCATCTGAATAGGGTTTTATTTAGCCTTATCTCCTCCACCTTCATCATGGAACACTTCTTCACTCAATTCCCCTCTGCCATTCACTCCATTCCCACATTACCTGTCTGTTTTTCTCCAGAACAACACCTACTAAATTCACACCAAATCTCTTCTGTTAAGTCAGCATTCATCATCTATGGGATCATTCTTACCGCTCTTCTATTTTTTTTGCTTCGTGATCCACTTACACCAGCTTTCATTGGCCTCACACTGCTTTCATAAACTTTACCTCTTAACGGCACCAAGAGACTATTTTAGAAGTCACAATGAGGCAGAGTTATCAGAATGTTTTCCATGTACCACTCATTGTTGCTACCACTGCTGTACCTGCACCTCTGGCTGAACTCATCAAGTCATCAAAGTATCGGAACTTCTCTTCTTTGACCAAAACAACTCCACTGCTGACATCTAAACACACATCTACTACAATAGCATTCTATACTCTCTCACACAAATTCAAGAAACAAAGGTTGCATTTGAGATGTGCAAGAGTACTTTGGTCTTTCCTCAATTCCTCATATATTAACATCACTGCAGATACTAACCATCCATTCACATCTAATTTTCTCAATGGTCACCACACCACCTCTTGTGACACCCTACAGCTTATTTCATTTTCTCAGATCCTTTACCTGCATTCGCCTGACAACAAAGATCAAATCTGTTGATCCCTTCCCAGACATGAAACCAAAATGCATTTTGCTAATTTTCAACTCATACCTCATTTTCTTCCCCAAACACTAATCTCTTAAACACCTGCATTACACACTTCAGAATCTTAATAGCTTATTATCAGTCACAATACAATATAAACTGGAATGAGCACATTTAAGGAACCCTCTCTTCACAAACAATCATTCAGCACAGGTTTGTGTTTGCTGGTGACCACGCTCACATATTTCAAATATCTTGATGGAAATTTGCTTAGTACTAGCTTAGGAAAACATTTTTTTGTAATACCATTGCCATCACAACCCAATCAGTACTGCAGCCAAATTTCCATCCCACGTGTACTTTCATTTGAGAGGTACATTACCTCCTTGTTTCTCAACTACTGGATCATAGGTCGCGGGCTGCAGTCATTCATTCATAAGTGGACTGCATTGAGTTGCTTAAGTGACAGTGCAGTGAAGGATGCTTTCCCATTTCTAAGTGAGCTTGTTTCACGAAGGGGGACCTTTCCTTCCACTCTTTCAATCATGCTCATTTCACCAAGAGGAAAACCAACCCTACTGTTCATGCCTGTTTCACCATAACTGGGTCATAGGATCATAAAGATTGTGAAACAATACATTAGTTCTGCCCCCAGATAAAAAAAACACTAATCACTGTGCAGCACAGAACCACATGACTAATTTGTATGTATAATCAGCCATGTCCCTAGCTAGGCTCTCAAAACAAGCAAAACAATTCCCCCAAATTCTCATGTCAGAAAGAGTTCCTAATTTAATCCTTATATACTGTATAATTTGATACTATCTGTATGTATGGTGCTTGCGTCAATACCCCGTATGTATGGTGCTCGCGTCAATACCTCGACTCAATACCTTGACTCAATACAAGTTAGAACCATGCAATGGGACTCTGCCTCTGTAGTTAGAACATAACGTGGCAAATGTGAACACATTTTGGAACATTGGTTTGGTGGGGTGTACTTTCCAGAACTAACATCGTCGACTGACTTAAACCCTTTGACAGCTCCGGAACCGTAAGTAATTTAGAACATATCACCATTTGCTTGGTATGTTGAAATCTATCTTTGGGCAGTTCAGTTTTGGCATCCATCCTTCTGACATCTATTGGCAAACTGAGTAATGGTAGCTGGGTATTAACAATGGTCACTGTTTAAATTTTAGCCCAAGTCTGAGATCTAAAATGACCACGCCAACATAATTATTACTCCGACTCTGATTAGAGTCATAAAATAGTTTGTTTTGAAAATTTGTTTGCCGGAAACAATCAAATAAGGTGCGCCGAAGACCTGAGTTCACGTCTCGCAGCCCCGTTTAAACAGGAAGCTCTTCATTACATCGGCTGAAAAGCTCTATTTTAAGCACAAATCAGTGCCATGATAACAAAATCATTTCAAGGACTTAAAAAAACAAATAATTCTTTGCAGAGAAAGTATGGATTTCACGGGCTTCCAGTCGCTAGTAATAAGAATAAAAAGAAGCAGACTAATGTGTGCCTTTTGTTGTTTCAGGCACATTGGTGCAGCAGTTAACTCAGAAAACATTTTTGGACACAACAATAAATTCAGCATAGTCGGCAGAAACTTTCCTAGTCCTAAGGGACACTTGAAAGACCATTTCCTAATTATAATCATTCAAAACTAGTTCAGTTCTTAGTCTAATGACTTCAATGCATTTTGTAGAATTCATCAAAGATCCTGAACATTTCCGTGATTTTGCCAATCTCATTGCAAAGCCAACTCCATGGCATTCATTCATCACTAATCCTGATCCAGTAAAAGTAGGCCTCCACTTCCTGCATCACTGGAATTAGATTAATAGATTCATAATAGGGGCAGCACGGTTACTCCAATGTCCTCCCACCGTCCAAAGAGATGCAGGTTAGGTGAATTGGCGATTCTAAATTGTCCCTAGTGTGTGCTTTGTGTGTGTGTGTGTGCGCGCGTACCCTGCGGTCAGCTGGCGCCCTGCCCTGGGTTTCTTTCCTGCCTTGCACCTTGTGTTGGCTGGGATTGGCTTCAGCAGACCTCCATGACCCTGTAGTTAGGATACAGCAGGTTGGATAATGGATGGATAGATTCATAATAGATGAATAATTGCCTAAATAAACTTTATGCAAAACACCAGACATCTAGGTCATTGACTAATACGCGTTTGTTTCAGACAAAAAGTATTACTGTTCTAGACACATGAGTGTGGAGTGGGAGAGATGCCATCAAACAATGGCAAACTGATGAGACACTCTATCTGTGAACAGACATATCAGCCAGATATACCAGTCAGTGCTGATCATTAGTGGTTACACAGGAACATTTATATTGGTACAGAATGACATAATTTAGATTCTTATGACTTCTTCAATCACAGGCATGATTAAGGAGTGGAGTTGTAATGGCTTAAGAAAAGTTGGTAGTGAAGCTGCAAAATCTGCTTACTAAACATAGGAATACATTTTTGGCACAGAAACAGTAGAAGACAATGAAAAGCTCACGTGATAAAGAATGTTCATTAAGTTCATGGAAAAGTACTTCTTATAACTGGTCAGGAATCAGATTCAGAAAGGCTACAGCAGATGTTAATTATTATAAGTTTTAAAACTAAAAACTAAAACAAAATCTCAGTTGCAGAACTAAAACACTTGCACATCCAATAAAAATTGAAAAAAAAAAAAAACACCTTTAATTCCATTAACAAAAGTTAAATACCTTGGCATCACAGGATAACTTTAGAAGATTTTCAGCAAAATTCCAATTAGCCTTCATTTTCTGTATAAAAAAATAAAATAAAAGACTAAACATTTTAATTGCTAATTCAAAAGTAAAATAAAAAGAAAGTGTTTAAAACCTTTAAAATTTTCATGTCATCTAGCAGAATCCACGTGCAAGTTAATAACTGAAAACCTTTTGAGAAATTTCTTTGGATATTTCAACAGCTCATAAATTGGCAACAACTGGCAAGCATACTCCACAAACGGGAGGCAAAAACTGACTTATTTACAAAAGTTATATAGAGTGTATTTTTACATGAACAAAATTGAGAACATCAGTTTAATTAAATACAGAAAACTGGCAAAAGGGAAATGCTTATAAACTGGTATAACCAACAATAAACATCTCATTTTGCAGCAGTTCATGTACAAAATATTAAGTAGACTTAGCTCATTACAGTCACCATCTTGGCTTACTAACGGGATATCAATGACTGAAAACAATTGATTATTGGGGACATTTTGTAGGCGCTTTTATGATGAAGAGTGCTCAATTTACTAATGTTTAACAGAACAAGAGGTAAAGAGATTGTACCATGAAAATAGAAGGGAAAGGTATCGTCATATTATGGTGTAGAAACTCCTTATTAAAACTAAAAACACATCTTCACTATTTAGGTGGTGCAAATTACAGAACAATCACTGTGAAAACAATTAATTGTTGGGGACATTTTGTAGTGCTTTTACAATGAAGAGTGCTCAATTTACTAATTTTTAACAGAACACGAGGTAAAGAGATTTTACCATGAAAATAGAAGGGAAGGGTATCATTATGTTATGACTAAACGTATTAAAACAAAAAATGCATCTTCACAATTTAGGTGGTGCAAAGTACAGAAGTAGTGATCTCTTGATGAGTGGAGAAAAGTCATATGGTCAGCGGAGTCATCACTCACTTTGTTCATAAGTACAGTACGTACATGGCGCACATAAAAAGAATTAACAGCACAGAATGGTTATTCCCTATTGAGAAAGAGTTCTAAAAGCAATGTTACAGTGAGGAGTTTTTTTTTCAGCAATGGAAATAGATTATATTCCCTGATTCCCTTAGATACAATGTAAATGCAAATAAATAAAATGCAATTCTATGTGATCACATTTATTTTGTGATAAAGCATCTATAAACCAGATGGTAAAGGAACATCCCAGGATGACAATGCTGTCTTCCACAGGGGATAAGTACCGTAGTCAATGAATGATTTGTAGAGCATGGCACTGGCCACTTTAGTAAACTGGTTTCTTGGCATGCTAAAGACCGTTTTGACGAATTACATGTCTGTAAAGTATAACGTAATGCACTGTTTTAATAGGCAAAATAAACTGACAAACATTTCCCTTTACAATTATAGCAGCACTGAAGAGATAGACGTAAATAACTGAAAACAAATGCTTAAATACTAATTTATTAGTATTCTGAGCAATAAAATAAGACTAACATGAAAAAAAACTGTCAACAAAAACAGCTAATTCAAAAATATGCAATGGATTCCAGTTTTCTCTAATGTTTCCAAAATAATGATAAATAAAGATCTGAAAGTTCAGGAAGTGATACTCTTTACTGTTGTACTTGTTCAATGTAGCTACAGTTCTTTCTGTGTATAAACTTTTTAAGTATTTTGCAACATTTACCCTTAAACAGTTTCAATCTTTGGTTATGTGATTTTGCATTTTAGAAACCTTTTTACTTTCTTCAGTCCATCAGTAGACCTCAAAATCCTTTTCATCTAGCTCTGGAAACTGCACTGTTTAATTACACTGAACATTCTTTATATATGTAACATTTATTTACAATATCCTTTATTTGCTACATAGTTGGTCAAATTTTAATTGAGCATATACATACTTAAGGGTTTTGATAATTATCTTGTATCTGCTTATCTACCTAATACTTTTAAAATTTTATTTAGATCCTTTATATAACTTTAACAAGTACAACCAGTAGAAACCCCATTATTAATGTCATCAAATTTACCAAAAATCCACAAAGCCCAACTGACTGAATTATGAGATTTCTTTTACCTTATCATCAACAGTGCCATCCCAAGTATATTGGTACAGTTCTGCTAAATGTACAAGTAACCACCAACTAAAACCAAGTGGGTCCTTGCTATTCAAGCTGAAATGTGTATGTTCATCCCCACGGTTGTCATTGAGAAGATTTATCCTTAACAATTTGCTAATGTGATTCCAGAAAGACTGTCAAAAAAATAAAAAAACAAACAAACAAACAAACAAACAAAAAAAACATTATAAATGCAAACAAAGAAAATTTCTGTTAATAACTTCAATTTATTAAAATTTATTTAAGATCTGATTTAATAAAGCAGTGAATGAAGAATCTTATGGTTGCTGAATTTTATAAATAATGCAAAGTGAATGGTTACAAATATAAGTTAAACATAGCCATTTTTGAATACTTTTTCAGAAATATATACCATACTTATGTCTCTGATAAAGAAAACAATAGTTTTGGTATTTGATTTCACTACAAGCAATACAAACACAAAAAGTATAGTAAAAGAAAAAAGATGCAATCTAAAATTATTAAAAAGTTAATTCTAACATGATACCATGTCTATTACAAATACATTTTTGATAAAGTACAAATCACTACGATCTATGTAATAACCACAGTTATCTGTTTGTGTGTCTGAGCTTCCCATTATAAGCACATGAAATCTATATTTTAAGAAAATACAACATACCTCTGTGTGAGACACTTTACTTTTTTGATCTAGAAGACTGATCATCATTATCAAGAGTTCTCTTATACAGTTACATGGAAAAGGAAAGCATGTAATAGCATCAGTTGGTCTAACCTTTAAAAAAACAAGTAGACAGAGTAAATACATGCATAACTTAATTTTTAATTATTACAAAAAACATACAAACCTTCTTATATATATGTAATTTTATTTCACTGTACATCCATTAACAATTTTTCTCAAAACATTTAATCCATTACAAGGCCACAAAGAGACAGAAACTAACTCATTTGGTCCAGGTGCACTGCAGGAATCATATTACCCAGTCATATGACACATGCATGAAGGGTAAATTTAGACTTTAGTGCCATTATTTAAAGTTAGACTGAGCACTCAGAGAAAAGAAGAAGAATTTGCAAATCTATAAAGATTGCAGCCTGACCAGAAATTAAATTTAGCACTTTTAATATGTGCACCTCAAATTTCAGTGTGAACAGAACAATTAAATAAGCTCACTATTTAAGAATTAAAATTACCATCTTCGTTTTAAAAATCCCATCATTGACAGCAAAGACATATTAAACAACTGGACAAGTGGGGGGGTCATAATTAGAGTACAGTTATTACCAAAATGATTGTTTTGACTACACAATTCTGATTATTTGAAAAATTGTCCAACTATACAAGTTTTTCCCCATAGAGATTTGTTTCTGAGCCCAATCCACTATGGACACATATTTTTGTTCATACTTAACTACCCAACAGAAGATATTCTTTCTTTGCTCAATTCTCTGCACTAAACTGTGACAACAAGACAATTAAATGTACAGTATAATTAATAATTATTACAGTACTACACAGTGTTTATACAAAAATATCAGATATTGATAAAAATGAACAATATGAATAGAAATATACAGTAGTGTACAGTAAAACAAAGTTAACAGAAACAAACTGAACAAATCAAACATAACAGGCAAAGCTTATGTGTGGCTTTATGTGCAACTTCCCATGTCAGTTCATAAATGCTTCAATCAGCTATTCACAAAGCCCTGCAAGTAGAGTGTGAAATTTCTCCTCACTCCTCCTACTCCAATTAAAATAACAGCCTACCGCAAAGCCTGCTGCCACGGTAAGCAAAACTTTTTGTCTTTTTAAGGTAAGAAAATATTCTTGTTTAATTGTTATTAACTACTTTCCAACTTATTTATTATTTAAAGTGAAAACAATTCTGTCCATCATAGCAATAATTTGAGAACTAGTATAATAAAATTAAAGGTGATCTCTTTTAACGTGGCCCAAGGCATGCTAGTGTGAAACTAAAGTACACAAACAATTTGAGGTCAAGAATGTTTGTGTGGTAGGTGCTACGTAAATTATACTCAAAATAAATGATCAGTGACTTCTATTTATTGTTTCATTTGAAAAGATACTGTACAACAAATATTCATTATGCTGTATAAAAACCAACCACTAAAAAAGTGAATGTGTGGCACAGTATGTTAGCAATGTACAATATACCAATACTGGAAAGGTGCCAAAAAACTAAAATTTCAAAACACTATGGTATCAACATTTTGTAACTTTAGGTACAAAAAGTAAACATCAGCCTTTCTCTCAAGCCTTAGCCCCCTTTCTCGCATCACTTGCTAGTGTAGATGTGGAAATACATCAATTTTGTTGACTTCATGAAAAGAAACCATAGGATTCAATGTGATCGAGACTTCATGGGGGACCCTCCCACTCATTTTTGCTTTAACACGAACAGTACTTTACATCTATCAAGAGGGAATGTCACAGCACACCAGGGAGGTTAGAGAGATGTGGCATTTTGGAGATATTTGCTTTGGATCCATTTTGGTACTAGTACTGGGGTTCGAAACCTGGGATTGATACGAAAGTAACATTTTTAGTACTAATCAAACGTTACTGTATATACAATGTTTAATATATGTATTCAATTTTTCTTGAACTGTTAACTCTTTTAGCAACTAAAACACATTTTTACTATTCAAACTGGTTACTGACCTGAAGAAAATCATAAATTTCATTTTAAAAAGGGTTGTTCTGCCATATTCCTTCAGTAGTGCACAAAGATCATCAACAAGTATAAAAATTACATGTGAAATAAAAATTGTGCTCATACAATGTGAGCTGTATATACTCTATTGAGCAACTGGATATACTGCAGTTAAGTAGTTTAATCTACACTAAAAATACCCTACACTAAGTTATATTAACATATTGAGATTTACCTTGCCATATCTGTTTATTGCTAATGCAATAAAATCACACAAAAGATTGGTGCAAACACAATCAAAAAGACTGATGTTTGTGAGAGTCTCCCCAGTTAAATTCATAAACTGATGGGCATACACTACTTGACCTATAATGAAGGAAAAAATAATCATTAGTGCAAACAAACAGATATAGTATATTGATTAAAAATACAGCACATTATAACATCAAAACAGGTTGAAGAATTTTGTCTGTCTGAATTTTTAACTGTCTTTTAAATATATATTAATTTTCTCCTTGTTATAATTATTTATTTACTTGGTAGACATCTTTATTCAAAGCAGCTTAAAAAGGAAAAAAATAAAGGTTGAGAGTTTATCAGAAATTTTATAAACAATGCAGAATAAAATTGTAAAGTAAAGCATAAAGCATATGGACTAGAGCTAGTTTCTTATGCTTGGTGGTGGATAACAGGGGGTCAAGCAAGGAACAATAAACTGGACTAAACTAAATAGGTTTTTCTGCTTTCTCCCGTTTTTCTGCTTTCTCCCCTTACAGTTGCAGCAAATAAGTGTAATATGGGTGACCTCAATAAGTTTTTGTTTATCGGCCATATAATTTAAGGCAATATACAGTTTGTCAAATTAGCATCCAGTTGGAATGCTGACATTAAAAGTGACTTTATAAAGTTGGAAGTTTAAAGTTGTTAAAGATGGAAAAAATAAGAAATATGGCAATTATTTTTTAGTGTCATTATTTAGACAAGAAACTAGCTTTTGCTTATTGTAATGAACTCTTAAAAGTTTAGCATACAGAAGCAGTAAGCAATGGATCTTCAATTCAAGATGAACCAGAATGGGATCACAAACAGAATAATGCTTTCAGTGAGCAGAGAAGCATCTGAAAATCTGTTCTTAGTGTAACTGTAGATGTAAAAGCACAGCAACTGTTGCAAGAAAAAAATCTGTCTCAAATTGCAATATGAAATGGAAAGAGGAAACAGAAGCATGCCCACTTTACCAGTAAAGATACCAGCAAACTATTAAAAAATACAGATTACATTCAAAACTGAAAAGTTTTCACATTTTTTGCAAAGCTGATTCCCTTGTTTTTATCTGAAATCCTCCTAACAGCAGAAATAACTTTGCCTAAAGATTTGGCATTATATGAAGTGCAACTAGTAGTAATATAAAGACAGCACAAGCAAAATCTATGGCAGAGGTTTGAGGTTGAAGTATAAGTATATGACAAGTGCAAAAGTCACTACAGAATAACTGCAGAACTTTCATACATAAAGACTTGTCAATTCCTTCACTTTCAATTAAAGGATTTTATTTATTTATTAACATAAGTACCGATTCAGTGTTCTCCCTTCTTCACCTTTTTACTAATCCTAATGAAAGGATACAATCTCTGATTGTACAGAATTGGATAGGATACAATGCTATTCTCACAGCTGTACTGTTTACTGATTTGAAACGTTACATTTAATTTCAAATGTTAATTTCAATAAAATCTTTAAACCTGTTTAAACCTTTAAAAATACCAGGGGGCTTCGATGTTTTCTGGATTTTTTAACAGAAAATAATACAAATAAATAAATAAATGCACAAATAATAATGATTAAAGTGAAATGCACAGATAATTTCACTTGCTATTAAGATGTTGTGGAAGTTTTAAACATAGATGAAATTAGCCTAAGTATGAAGATATCCTCGATATGCTGTGGCCTTTTTCAACAGAAAAAAAAAACATTTTAAAACATGTGCATTACCGATTCATACTTAAGAAAAGAAAAACAAATTTTCATTATTATTTAAGAAATTTCTTAGATACTCTGTCTAACCATCAGCTGTTTGATTCAAGTAACACTTAGACACATTTTCAAATAACTCGACAGTCTTAAGCTTGCAAAGATCATTTTACGTATATGCCAATATTAAGAATTTGCACATTTTACACAAATTAAATTAAAATTGTTAAATTGTGTAGATAGACATTAAAGAATACCAAAAGTTGATCAAAGATTGAGAATTCTCTCTATACTCCTTTACCACCTTGCAGTTAAATCAGACATTTTATTATAAAACTGTCTTCTTCCAGAATTCAATCATTTCCCACTAAACTATATTGAAAATCTTAGTAAATTATGCAGTCAAGGCAAAATGTGTTATATGCTGTTAAGAAAAAGAAAGAAAAAAAACACACACCCACACTTTGTGCATATCACTACAATAATAAGGTAAAACAGGTGCTTATTTACTTTGACATAGTCAAAATCCAAACCAACGGTGAAAGGTTTTAGATAAATAAACTGCAATATAGTTTAGTGGGAAATGATTAATTCTGGAAGAAGACAGTTTTATAATAAAATGTCTGATTTAACTGCAAGGTGGTAAAGGAGTATAGATGAGAGAATTCTCAATCTTTGATCAACTTTTGGTATTCTTTAATGTCTATCTACACAATTTAACAATTTTAATTTAATTTGTGTAAAATGTTAGTTAGTTCTCCTCCTTGAACCGTCCACCTTATCGTGGTGGAGGGTTTGCGTGTCCCAATGATCCTAGGAGCTATGTTGTCCGGGGCTTTATGCCCCTGGTAGGGCCACCCAAGGCAAACTGGTCCTAGGTGAGGGATGAGACAAAGAGCGGTTCAACAAACCTCCAATGAAGAAAAAACTTTGGACAACGCTTTCCCTTGCCCGACGCTGGTCACCGGGCCCCCTCTGGAGCCAGGCCTGGAGGTGGGGCTCGATGGCGGCGCCTGGTGGCCGGGCCTGCACCCATGGGGCTGCCGGGCACAGCCCAAGAGGTAACGTGGGTCCTCCTCCCCATGGGCTCACCACCTATGGGAGGGGCCAAGGAGGTTGGGTGCAGTGTGAGTTGGGTGGTGGCCGGCGGGACCTTGGCGGTCTGATCCTCGGCTACAGAAACTGGCTCTTGGGACGTGGAATGTCACCTCTGAAGGGAAGGAGCCTGAGCTAGTGCGCGAGGTCGAGAGGTCTCCGGCTAGATATAGTGGGACTCACCTCGACACACAGCTTGGACTCTGGAACCAATCTCCTTGAGAGGGGCTGGACTCTCTACCACTCTGGAGTTGCCCCGTGAGAGGCCGAGCAGGTGTGGGCATACTTATTGCCCCCACTTGGAGCCTGTGCATTGGGGTTTACCCCGTGGACGAGAGGGTGGCCTCCCTCCGCCGGGTGGGGAAGGGTCCTGACTGTTGTTTGTGCATATGCCAACAGCAGTTTGGAGTATCCACCCTTTTGGAGTCTCTGGAGGGGTTGCTAGAGGGCATACCTTCTGGGATTCCCTCGTTTTGCTGGGAGACTTCAATGCTCACGTGGGCAATGACAGTGAGACCTGGAAGGGCGTGATTGGGAGGAATGGCCCCCCCGATCTGAACCCGAGCGGTGTTTTGTTATTGGACTTCTGTGCTCGCCATGGATTGTCCATAACGAACACCATGTTCAAGCATAAGGGTGTTCATATGTGCACTTGGCACCAGGACACCCTAGGCCTCAGGTCGATGATCGACTTTGTGGTCGTGTCGCCGGACTTGCGCCATATGTCTTGGACACTCGGGTGAAGAGAGGGGCGGAGCTGTCAACTGATCACCACCTGGTGGTGAGTTGGCTTCATGGTGGGGAAGATGCCGGTCAGACCTGGTAGGCCCAAACGTGTTGTGAGGGTCTGCTGGGAACGGCTGGCAGAGTCCCCTGTCAGAAGTAGCTTCAACTCCCACCTCCGCAGAACTTCAACCACGCCCCGAGGGAGGTGGGGACATTGAGTCCAATGGGCCATGTTCCGTGCCTCTATTGTTGAGGCGGCTGACGGAGCTGTGGCCGCAAGGTGGTCGGTGCCTGTCGTGGCGGCAATCCCCAACCCGTTGGTGGACACCGGTGAGGGATGCCGTCAAGCTGAAGAAGGAGTCCTATAGGACTTTTTGTCCTGTGGGTCTCTGGAGGCAGCTGATAGGTACCGCAGGCCAAGCGAACGCTGCTTCGTTGTTGCTGAGGCAAAACTTCGGGCATGGGAGGAGTTTGGAGAGGCCATGGAGAACGACTTTGGACGGCTTCGAGGAGATTCTGGTCCACCGTCCGCGTCTCAGGAGGGGAAGCAGTGCAGTGTCAACACCGTATATGGTGGGGATGGTGCGCTGCTGACCTCACTTCGACGTTAGGGTCGGTGGGAGGAGTACTTCAAGACCTCCTCAATCCCACTAACATGCCTTCCACGAGGAAGCAGAGCCTGGGGACTCTGAGGTGGGCTCTCCCATCTCTGGGACTGAAGTCACCGAGGTGGTCAAAAACTCCTTGGTGGCAGGGCCCGGGGTGGATGAGATACGCCGAGTTCCTTAAGGCTCTGGATGTTGTAGGACTGTCTTGGTTGACACGCCTCTGCAACATCGCATGGACATCGGGACAGTGCCTCTGGATTGGCAGACCGGGGTGGTGGTCCCCTCTTTAAAAGGGGACCGGAGGGTGTGTTCCAACTATAGAGGGATCACACTCCTCAGCCTCCCTGGAAAAGTCTATTCGGGGTTCTGGAGAGGAGGGTCCGTCGGATAGTCAACCTCGGATTCAGGAGGAACAGTGTGGTTTTAGTCCTGGTCGCGAACAGTGGACCAGCTCTTCACCCTTAGCAGAGTCCTGGAGGGTGCATGGGAGTTTGCCCGACCGGTCTACATGTGTTTTGTGGACTTGGAAAAGGCATTCGACCGTGTCCCTCGGGAATCCTGTGGGGGTGCTCGGGAGTATGGGGTACCGGACCCCTGATAAGAGCTGTTCGGTCTCTGTACAACCGTGTCAGAGCTTGGTCCGCATTGCCGCAGTAAGTCGAGCCCGCTTCCAGTGAGAGTTGGACTCGCCAGGGCTGCCCTTTGTCACCGATTCTGTTCATAACTTTTATGGACAGAATTTCTAGGCGCAGCCAGGGTGTTGAAGGGGTCCGGTTTGGTGGATTCAGGATTGGGTCACTGCTTTTGCAGATGATGTTGTCCTGTTTGCTTCATCAGGCCGTGATCTTCAGCTCTCTCTGGATCGGTTGCAGCTGAGTGTGAAGCGGCTGGGATGAGAATCAGCACCTCCAAATCCGAGACATGGTCCTCAGCCGGAAAAGGGTGGAGTGCCCTCTCAGGGTTGGGGAGAGATCCTGCCCCAAGTGGAGGAGTTCAAGTATCTCGGGTCTTGTTCACGAGTGAGGGAAGAATGGAGCGTGAGATCGACAGGCGGATCGGTGCGGCGTCCGCAGTGATGCGGCTCTGCATCGGTCTGTCGTGGTGAAAAGGAGCTGAGCCGTAAGGCAAAGCTCTCAATTTACCAGTCGATCTACGCTCCTACCCTCACCTATGGTCATGAGCTATGGGTAGTGACCGAAAGAACGAGATTGCGAATACAAGCGGCTGAAATGAGTTTCCTCCGCAGGGTGTCTGGGCTTTCCCTTAAAGATAGGGTGAGAAGCTCAGTCATCCGGGAGGGGCTCAGAGTAGAGCCACTGCTCCTCCGCATCGAGAGGAGTCAGATGAGGTGGCTCGGGCATCTGATCAGGATGCCTCCTGGACGCCTCCCTGGTGAGGTGTTCCGGCACGTCCAACCGGGAGGAGGCCCCGGGGAAGACCCAGGACACGCTGGAGGGACTATGTCTCCCGGCTGGCCTGGGGACGGCTTTGGGGATTCTCCCGAAGAGCTGGAAGAAGTGGCCGGGGAGAGGGAAGTCTGGGCCTCTCTGCTTAAGCTGCTGCCCCCGCGACCCGACCTCGGATAAGCGGAAGAGGATGGATGGATGGATGGAACTGCATTAGTTAGATTTATGTGTATCAGTAGTTACTCTGCTGATGCACAAAGTAAATATATACAGTATTTAATATGTTTTCTACATAGAAAGGCCAATACAAGGCTTAATTTGATTCTTAAATGCTATGGAAATTTAAATAGCAATTATATAATATGTTCACATTAAAACAAAATACATGTGAAGGAGGGAACTAAATGAAATTAAAATTCATTTAAAAAAAGTATATTTTAATATAAAATAAGGTTAAAACTAAACAGTTTGGCTTTTTACAAAGTCAACAAATCTATTAAAAAAATTACTATAAAGTCAGTGAATTTATAAGAAAGAGTACTTACCCAACATTTTTTCTCCCAGCACATGAAGAATTTCTAGTATTGACCAATGAATATCCAGCTGAAGATGTAAAAAATGCCAGGAGGGTGGGAGAAGCTTTAAATATGAAAAATTATGAACCGTTAAGCCCAATTTGATTATGCACCATTATACCACTTCCTTTATATATTTAAAAATTCTGGAACAACACCACACAAAATGTTTCAGGAATGCCCTTAATGGTCATTCATAGTACAAACATAATCAATGCCTTTAACTAAAGAAAAGGATGACAAGATACAAAGACCAAATCACATCTACAATCATTATGCTAATACAAGAGTCTACCCAGCAGTAGTATTTTCAAATGAACAAAGAATAAAAAAAGCGATAGAGACTATTATAACAAATTAAAAACCCATCTTTGTTACCATACATAGCTTGGTTTTGTTTAGATTTGTCAGAATCTGCAAATGTTTACTGAATTTCATTCTACATAAACCTGGCCCAGTACAGTAACAATGACAAAATGCTCATTTGGCCAAACCAGGCTATCCTATTCTCAGCAACTGTCTTTATCTTCTCTTGGGAGAATTCTCAAAGTCTTGCAGGCCAAGAAACAAAGAGATAATCTGTCCAGTGTGCTTGTCTGTCTCTAAAATGAAACATTACTCTGGGGGTGTCCTGAAAAAATCAATACTACATGCCTGAATTGCCACAACTAGTTTCACCTAGTTGCATCTACTCTGAGTTCCTACTGTATTTTCAGCTCTTTACCCTTTCATGAAAAGACAGCCTAGCAGCTCTATAAAGGAAGTTCATTTTTACCTATTGAATTTGTGTTCTCATTCTTTCAGTCAATACTGGAAACCAGGGACTATAATTGAGGTTCACGAGTAAATTGAAAGCTTCATTCCACTTTACTACCATCATGTGGAATGACATATTGCAAAGCAGCTTCTTGGTCTATTATTACCTTACTCATACAGTCATATGAAAAAGTTTGGGAACCCCTCATAATTCTTTGGATTTTTGTTTATCATTGACTGAGCTTTCAAAGTAGCAACTTCATTTTAATATATGACATGCCTTATGGAAACAGTAGTATTTCAGCTGTTTATTGGATTAACAGAAAATATGCAATATGCATCATAACAAAATTAGACAGGTGCATAAATTTGGGCACCCCAACAGAGATATTACATCAATACTTAGTTGAGCCTCCTTTTGCAAATATAACAGCCTCTAGACGCCTCCCATAGCCTTTGATGAGTGTCTGGATTCTGGATGGAGGTATTTTTGACCATTCTTCCATAAAAAATCTCCCCAGTTCAGTTCAATTTGTTGGCTGCCGAGCACGGACAGCCTGCATCAAATCATCCCATAGATGTTCGATGATATTCAAGTCAGGGGACTGTGAAGGCCATTCCAAAACATTGTACTTCTCCCTCTGCATAAATGCAGAAATGTAGATTTCGAACTGTGTTTTGGGTCATTGTCTTGTTGAAATATTCAACCCCTGCGTAACTTCAACTTTGTGACTGCTGCCTGAACATTATCCTGAAGAATTTGTTGATATTGGGTTGAATTCATCCGACCCTCGACTTTAACAAGGGCCCCAGTCCCTGAACTAGCCACAGCATGATGGAACCTCCACCAAATTTGACAGTAGGTAGGCATTTTTCTTGGAATGCTGTGTTCTTCTTCCACCATGCAAAGCGCTTTTTGTTATGACCAAATAACTCAATTTTTGTCTAATCAGTCCAAAGCACTTTGTTCCAAAATGAATCTGGCTTGTCTAAATGAATATTTGCATACAACAAGTGACTCTGTTTGTGGCTTGAGCGCAGAAAGGGCTTTTTTCTCATCACCCTGCCATACAGATGTTCTTTGTGCAAATTGCACTGAATTAAGAACGATGTACAGATACACCATCTGCAGCAAGATGTTCTTGCAGTTGGAGGTGATCTGTGGGTTGTCTGTAACCATTCTCACAATCCTGCGCAAATGTCACTCCTGTATTTTCTTGGCCTGCCAGACCTGGATTTAACAGCAACTGTGCCTGTGGCCTTCCATTTCCTGATTACATTCCTTACAGTTGAAACCTGGATTTAAACTCTGTTTAAACCTCTGAGATAGCTTTTTGTGTCCTTCCCCTAGACCATGATACTTAATCTTGGTTTTCAGATCTTTTGAGAGTTGCTTTGAGGATCTCATGCTGTCACTCTTCAGAGGAGTGTCAAAGGGAAGCACAACTTGCAATTGACCACCTTAAATACCTTTTCTCATGATTGGACATACCTTTCAATGAAGTTCAAGGCTTAATGAGCTAATCCAACCAATTTGGTGTTGCAAGTAATCTGTATTGAGCAGTTACATGCATTTAAATCAGCAAAATTACAAGGGTACCCAAATTTTTGCACAGCCAGTTTTTCACATTTGATTTAATTTCATACAACTAAATATTGCTTAACTAAAAATCTTTGTTTTGAAAACACCCCAGTACTCAGATGTTCCTAGGAAATGAAAGACATACCACTGTTATTTTTTTTATTGAAAGTAAATTATTATGCAAGGTTGAGAGAGGGTTCCCAAACTTTGTCATATGACTGCATGTCAAGATCCTCCAATAAGACTACGCTGAATTTCACCTTTTTTAACTTATGTTTCGTTTACAAGGGGTGCTAGAGCTGACATTCTAACAGACACTAACCACATTCTGCCCATTGCTCCTAGCAGCTGAAAACTTTGCTAAGGTCTTGGAGAGGGCTGATTCGGTCTTTATGTCCTTTAGATTCAGAAAAAAACTTTTTACAGCCGAGGACTTAAACTTAAAGGAAAGCATAGTACTTCCCAGTACAGTGTTAGAACCTGTTTCCATCTCCCGGATTAGCTCAATAATTCTTCTTGCCCTAGTGTCTGGGTTGTAGGGCTGCATAGCTGCATAGAAATGTACTAGTAAAATATGAACAAATCCATATTAAAGGACATTCAGTCTAACAATTTCACTTACATATTTTTATTAATAATTAGCATCCATGTTTTTTATCACATGCAGTGCTGGATGGATTTTATTAATACAATCTAAGTTTGTGGGTGCACCATGGTCTAAATGTTCATGAATGTGCCCCACGTGTGCATCCATGGTTTACTTTATGTGAAACCTTTGACCACTAGCAATATTTAAAAGACTATGTACAATACAACCAGTTATCTACAGTACATAAAAATAGTATTTTCTACACTTTTAAGTCACAAGAGTAGGGCAGCACAGGATAAAAGTGGTTAGTGCTGCTGCTTCACAGTGCGGCCATTGCACCGACTGTGTATGGTTTATACCTGCTCCCATATTTTACTAGCGTATTTAAAAGCCACATACAGTATGTTAGTTCAACAAGTAACTCTAAATTGACCCGATGTAAATGAGTTTAGATATTGTCAGGGATGCCAGGGGCGACGACCCGGTCCGGACGCCTTGGAGGACCGGAAGAGGGCATGCGCCCACCTCAGACCACGAGGGGACCACCACCCTGGTTGCTTTGGGGGCCACAGGTAGAGGGCTTGGAAGCCCAACCGTGTAGGGGCCCGTGGTCACCGCCAGGGTGCGCCCCAATGTCTTGGAAGCCCTGGACCTCAGCACTTCTGCCACACCAGGAAGTGCTGGGGGTGAAGAGAAACAGGGAACCCGGAGTGTTTCCGGGAGTACAGCCAGCACTTCCGCCACACTGGGGCGTGTCGGCAGGAGATTGCCGGGAAGCACCTGGAGCATATCCGGGTGTGAATAAAAGGGGCCGCCTCCCTTCATTCGAGGCTGGAGTTGGGTGAGGAGAGAACAAAGCAGGAGAAGCGAGAGTGGAGGCGGCCCGAAGAAAGGCAGTGTGTGTGAGAGGCCTGGACTTTGGGGACTTGCGGGGTTTGTGTGCACTGTGGACTGTGTAAATATTGTAAAACAACGTGTGGTGGTGGAATTACAACATGTCTGCCTGTCTGTGTCCAGGTCCCGTTCACAATATGTTCATTAAAATGCCACTTTATTTGCAATGAAAATGAACTGAAAATCTCTTTGATATTCAGAAAAATAATACAACTGTCCGATCTCTCTAGAAAATGTAATCATTAGTTACATTATTATAATACTTAACTATATATAACTATACTTAAACTATATAAACCTGGATGTTTTCACAGAATTAATCTCACATTCCTCTAATAGGAAATAAAAAATACAGCAAGGTCTTAAGTATAAAACTAATTAGAAAGTGAGATGAACTGTATATCAAACTTTATTCCCAAAAGTATGCAAATCCAAAATTAATGAGGTTTTATAAAATTTTGCATAGATTTTTTTTCTATATACACAATAAAAATAAAATCTAATAATAATTACATACATATTACCTTTCCGTAGTTTTGTATGGAAAAAGCCACCTGGATATTATTGGGCAAATCACGAATACACCCTATGTAAATGACAATGGAATGGAGTTCCTCCAGAAGAACAGAAGGGAGCTGGACTTCTAATTCCTCATATGGGTGCTGTGGCTGATTATCAGTTATCCTTGAGATGTCAAAAAACCTGAAAATTTTTAAAGACATTTTTTTTTTTTCCAGTTTCATGATATTCCAATAAATCCATAACATATTTTGAAACATAGGTCTTACTTTCCACAACAGTTTTATTTCATTACTAGTGTGCAAAAGATGATAACGCCATGGTAATAGAGATTATGCTAATTACTAAATAATCACAATATTCTGAAGGTAAAATAATTTTACAAGGCATAGATATATCAAAAGAAAATTAATACTTTATTGATGCCACATTTAAATTGTCACAACTATAGTAAAATATACTTAAGCCACTACATAAGCAGGTTGAATAAATTAATACAAATAATGAACAGTACAGTGAAACAGTGGTTGGAATCGATTCCTCAACAAATCCAGTATCCTGATTTTTCCTCTGGGCACTCCTCTCCCATTCCCAAAGATGGGCAGGTTATGATTTAGTATATGACTCGATATATGACTCAGGTGCCGCCACAAGTGGCAGCCTTTCCAGCAGCTCCGTGTATGACTATCTTTCTACCTTTTTCTCTATTTTTGTCTATTTCACTGATCACTCTTACCACTTTCTTTTATGTGGACTCGTTCCCTGGACATTTTTTTACTACTTTTTACTACTTGAACATTGATTTTTACACGCCGAGACTCATCATCATGTAGTCAACTTCAAGCACTGAGAACAAAGGCCCGTACTGGTGTGGTTCCCTATTTACTCGAACAGGTAAGAAGGCATGGCAGCAGAACCGGCGCTAAGCTAAAAACTAAGAGGCCAGTGAGGAAGTGGCGATATAAGTCTTCAGTGCCTTCTGTGATCCTGGGAAATGTGAACTCACTACCAAATAAGATTGACAAAATGGCTGCGCTGGTGAAAAATGTCAGGACCTACAGAGAATGAAGTTTGTTGTGTTTTTGTGAAATGTGGCTAACAACTATCATCCCAGATGTGAACGTGGAGCTACTCTGGGTTGAGCACAGTTAGAGCGGACAGAGACACGGAAAGGTGGAGGACTCGCTCTCTATGCGAATACAAGGTGGTGCAACTCTGGACATATAAATGTCAAAATCTCCACTTGCTGCAGGGACATCGAACTGTTGGTGGTAAGTCTGCATCCCTATTACATTCCCAGAGAGTTTGGACACGTCATTGTTGTTACTGTTTACATCCCTCCTCGGGCGGACATGGAGATAGCGGGTGACATCATCCATTCCGCTGTTGCTAAACTACAAATGCAGCACCCCAAGGCGCTTGCGCTAATCGCTGGAGACTTTAATCATGTGACGCCGTCTTCTCCCAGTATGTGGATTGTAACACCAGGGGAAATAGGACTATTGACCTACTGTATGCAAACGTTAAAGATGCATACAGCGCCA
Organism: Polypterus senegalus; assembly: GCF_016835505.1. Taxonomy (NCBI): domain Eukaryota; kingdom Metazoa; phylum Chordata; class Cladistia; order Polypteriformes; family Polypteridae; genus Polypterus; species Polypterus senegalus. The sequence goes on along the minus strand of NC_053156.1, from coordinate 92,224,835 downwards.
CCCCGCTACCTGTGCTTGGGAAAGCAGATTATAACCTGGTTCTGCTTCAGCTCCACTACAAACCAAAAGTAAGGGAGCTACCTACAACAACACGTTCATTCAGAAAGTGGTCCCCTGAGGCACAGCAGGCTCCGAGAGACTGCTTTGGAACTATAGACTGCACAGCTTGTTGACTGCACTACTGACTACATCAACTTCTGTATGGACATTGTAGCTCCAGTAAGAACAGTACGATGCTATGCTAACAAGTCATGGATTACAAGTGACATCAAGGGCCTTTTGAACCAGAAGAAAATGGCTTTTAAAGGCGGTGATCAGCATGAGCTCAAGCGCGTGCAGAAGAAACTCCAAGTCCAGCTCAGGGTGGCAAAGGAGCAGTACAGGAAAAAGCTGGAGCAGAAGTTGCAGAATAACAGCATGAAGGAAGTGTGGGATGGGATGAAGATCATCACTGGCTGCAGCTCAAAGCGAGGTGCCACCATCGAGAGAGACGTGGAGAGAGCAAACAAGAACAACTTCTTCAACAGGTTTGACCACCCTAACCCACTCTCACCCTGGAGTACTGTACCCTCCACCCATCCTTCTGCTGATACCAGCATAGAAGAGACATCCCCACCCACAATTACAACAGCCCAGGTAAGCAGACAGCTGAGGAGACTTTGAGCCAGCAAAGAAGTGGGTCCAGATTGAGTATCGCCATGACTGCGATAGGACTGTGAGTTGGAGCTGGGGAGTCTTCTACAGTGCATCTTCAACCTGAGCCTGGAACAGGGGAGAGTCCCGAGGCTTTGGAAAACATCTTGCATCACCCCAGTCCCAAAGGTATCACGTCCTGGTGAGGTGAACAACATCTGGCCTGTCGCTCTGACGTCACATATAATGAAGACCATGGAGTGGCTGCTGCTTCACCACATGAGGCCACAGGTTCCGCCACGCCCTCGACCCTCTGCAGTTCGCATACCAGGAGAAGGTGGGAGTGGAGGAAGCCATCATCTATATGCTACACCGATCCCTCTCCCACTTGGACAGAGGCAGTGGTGCTGTAAGAATTATGTTTCTGGACTTCTCTAGCGCCTTCAACACCATTCAACCTCAGCTCCTTAAGAACAAGCTGACAGAGATGGGAGTAGATTCATACCTGGTGGGATGTATTGTGGACTGTCTTACAGACAGACCTCAATATGTGCATCTTGGGAACTGCAGGTCTGACAATGTGGTCAGCAACACAGGAGTGCCGCAGGAGACTGCATTTTCTCCGGTCCCGTTCGCTGATGACACTACTATCGTAGGCTGCATCAGGACTGGGCAGGAGGACAAGTATAGGAACCTAAACAAGGACTTTGTTAAATGGTGCGATTCAAACCACCTACAACTGAACACCAGCAAAACCAAGGAGCTGGTGGTGGATCTTAGGAGGACCAGGCCCCTCATAGACCCTGTGATCACAAGAGGTGACTGTGCGCTGAGGGTGCAGACCTATAAATATCTGGGAGTGCAGCTGGATGATAAATTGGACTGGACTGCCAATACTGATGCTCTGTGCAAGAGAGGACGGAGCTGACTATACTTCCTTTGAAGGCTGGCGTCTTTCAACATCTGCAATAAGATGCTGCAGATGTTGTATCAGACGGTTGTGCCGAGCACCCTCTTCTACACGGTGGTGTGCTGGGGAGGCAGCATAAAGAAGAGGGACGCCTCACACCTGGACAAACTGGTGAGGATGGCAGGCTCTATCTAGCTGTCTAGCTGGACAGTTTGACATCCGTGGCAGAGTGACGGGCACTAAGCAGGCTCCGGTCAATCATGGAGAATCCACTGCATCCACTGAACAGTGTCATCTCCAGACAGAGGAGCAGCTTCAGCAACAGACTTCATTCACTGTCCTGCTCCACTGACAGACTGAGGAGATCGTTCTTCCCCCACACTATGCGGACTCTTCAGTTTCACCCGGGGGGTGGGGGGTAAATGTTAAAATTATACAAAGTTATTGCCTATTATACCTGCATTTTTATCACTCTTTAATTTAATATTGTTTTTTTTATCAGTATGCTGCTGCTGGAGTATGTGAATTTTCCCCTGGGAGTAATAAAGTATCTATATATATATCTATCTGTTAGGTTAGTGGGCGACCATAAATTGCCTTCATCATGAACTACCATCCTAACCAGGACTGGTTTCTACAATCACCTTAATGTTGCCTGTACACTGAATTGGATTCTGTGCACTTCACAATGTTATGTAATCATAATGCTGAAATCTTATTGTTGTTTTTATGTTGTTATTATTATTATGATTATTTGTCTCTTTACTGACAAACAATATAAGAATACTGGTTTATTAAAATTTTGTAAATATTTAAAACCTAATCAAAAGCTAAAGTCTTTCAAGTGTGTTGCTATGCACTGAGAAAAGGTAGTGTGAGTTACTGAGATAATAAAAGTCTGCTGCATTCATATAATTTGGATTCATCTAAGGGAATATGAAAATTTTCAGGAGTTTTCAACTTTATAACACAAAAAAATAGTTTTATTTATGGCTATTCAGAAGCCAGTGCAAGAATAACATAGGCATTCACTGGCATTACATGTCAAAATACTTTAAAGCTACTTCACTGTAATCCATGTATACAAAATGCATTGCTATTTGATATTAACCAGGAACAAAATTTAAAAACACAAAACATATAGTGGAGTTATTCATTTTCCATTTATGTTTGCAATAAATAGTAACATATTTTATTTGCTTACCTTGAAATAAACACTTTTACATACTGTAGAAATTTCACACAGTGCTTTCTTATTTCTTCAGCTTCATAATGCATACTACTAGCATGCCCTGAAAAAGTCCATATACGCTGTTATTTTTTGTTTTCTTTTAGTTTCTGTGATATTGTAAAAATTAAAAATGAACAAAATCTGTTCAAGTTTCACATAGAGGACAAAAGAATAAAAATCAACTAACATCAAGTTGTGATGGTAAAAATAATTAAGAATAAATAATGCACTGAGCAAAAATTTAAAGTGTAACAAAAACATGAAAAAATGCTAACAAAGGGTCTAACAAAACATACTAATATATACTGCATCTAACTGGGAAATGTTTATTTACATACTGTTTTCTTCTTGGTTTCAAAATGATCCATTGTCAAAACACAGATTTGTGGATTCTACTAACAGATACAGCTTTCGCTAAAAAGCACAATTCTATAGGTATCTGAAACATGCACACCCAGAAACATTCACAGTGACAGTACAGGTGTTTTATTTATTATTATATTATTATTATTATTTTAACACTGAGTTTTTGATAAAAGGAAAAAAAAACATTTTTTGTGAATTTAGCGTTTTCTCAAATGATGTACTGAATGAAACAGAAAAGTTCAAATTTAATCTCAGGAAAGCATGTTTTCTCTATTTGGGAGACATGCTGAAAGCATATAAAAACTTAGTTTTGGAAGCAAGTGCGAAATGCACATAGAAAATTTTGAGGAACGTATGCCTGTTTTGACTTCTAAAACAGCATCCTTGGCACTCAAGCAATATGTTTAAGAAAGAATTGTGAAGAGCTATAGTTAGACATGGTCGATGAAGATGGAACAACTCGTAAACACAGAACACACTGACAGGCCTGTATTCAGGTAATGGAGTGAATGATACAACAAAAGATAATCAAGACTCTGGTAAGTGGTGGACAGGAATGTTGAGAAGAAAAACCCAAATAAAGGTAGTTTCACTTGTAAGCTCTACAGAGTATGGCAAAATAAAGTACACCATACAGAAATGTTTTTAGAAGCATAAATGCTTATTTATTACACCATGCACTACTTTCTTAGAAATGCTCAGTGAACATCTATATTTATTTGCTCTCTACAGATAAGGATCATGTAAAGATTTTATGTGTCATTAAAGAATTAAATGTCTAACTGCAATGAGTAATGGGAAATGTATGTAATTTTTGTTTTAATGTACATAATTTTTGCAATAATATCAATGCTTCTCTGGCTATGGTTAAACAAATACTATTATTTTTGTCTACTCTGCCAGTAAGACATTTTCAGACTAGGTTTCAGGCATCAATACGGTTATGCTACAGTACTATAAAATCCACTTAGCAATGTCAAATGGCGGAGTGTTCTTAGGTCAGAATCTTTGTTAATTTAAGTTTATGACCAACACTTTCTGGGAATTATTACCCCATAAGATATAAATACAACTTTAATCACTAAATGGGTTTAAAGGCTTGACAATAAGAGAAGGGAAGAAACAGAGTCAAAATGTTTAAAAGAGCCAAGGCATCTATTTCCCAATAAAACTAAACAAAAAAAATAATATTCAGAAAATAAAAAGGAAGTGTGAAAAATGGAGTAAATTTGAGGTACTGCAAACCAAGTATTACATTTTATAAAGCATGATATGTCACTCTTGCTGAGGATATGGTAATGAAAGAACTGAGGACAACCGATTTGAGCCAGTATTAAAGTGGGCTCAGTGTGTGTGCCATGCGATGGACTGGCACTAAGACACCCTCCAGCTGCCCCACAACCCTTCGCTGGATAAGTGGGTAAGGAAGACTGATTAATGGATGGATGCCTATTATATCTATTCAGCTCCTGCAACATGATTGCATGCTGTGCATGGGCTCGATATTGTCTCCCACTGAACCACACATATGCGTTAACAATCTAGCAGCAGAAGGCAATATCTTTTGAGAAATAACTAAATAAATTTCTGTATAGTGAAATGATATTAGCATAGAAAGAATTAAGCAACCGTATGTGTGACTTTTTTCAGTTCTTATTGTCTATGTGTCATCTAGGCATCAATATTCAATGTTGCTTGGTGAGGTGAAGCCATGCCCCTGGGCCTTAAATCCAGTCTCATTTTAAAATAGCTCAATGTCAAAACAATAGTTTGCTTTTCTTTTATTTTTCTTCTTAAAAAAACAAGAATAATCTGTTTGGCAGTACATGTGTAATCTAAAAACATTGATCAATACTCAATAATATTTTGGCTTAAAAAATTGACATATTCGGTATGCTTTAAGGCTTTTCTTAACAATGGGATCCTGGAACCCATTAGCTCTATTATAAAATGCTACAGCAAGCTAGTTATTAGTTTTTAATTTATAAAATATGCTTCACTTTTGAATCAATTTCATGTGGCAAACTAATATATATCTCATGAAATAACTGACCTAAAAATACCAAGCTTAGGTAACTATATGGCCATATCTGATTACAATATTGTCCAAACTACTGTTCTGCTTTTAAAAAGTCTTTGTCAACAGTACTCTCTTCAACCATCTAATGCATTAGCAAATTCATTTAGATATCTTGGTATAGACACTTCAAAAATTAGTGCAGGATATTATTCTCTATAGCTACCACCAGAATAAAACTAGTCTTTCTTCTTGGTCACCTCTTCCACTATCTTGACATTTTCATTTGGCTATCACACTGGCTGGGTTTAAATTTTTTCGTTGCCATGCCTTTTCCCTTGGAACCATCCTCTCCCGTTATCTGTGAAATTTCAAAAGGACCCTTTTATTTTTAACAACCTAACAATGTTTGACCTTTCTTCATCCCAGATTAATGGGTTATCCATATCCAACGTTAAGAAACTTGCATTGGCAGTTCAGCTGATTTGGTTTTGCCCGTTTCACAACTAAACAACAGCATTACAGAGCAAACACATTAAGACCCCTTAGCTGTCTACTCCTACAGTGCATCAATTTTCATACAAAAATAAACAGACTGTGCAACACTGTACATCTGAAACACCGTGGGACAGTATTTACCATGAAAGTTGAAAACCTACTTAGCTGGGACAGCTTGGCAACTATAAGTATGTAGTCTCTTTTGAAGCCATGGCTAAGAATTTAAAAAGAATGAAGTAAATTAAGGGTGATTAACTTTAAATGATAAAATCCATGTTCCGATTTATCATTTGGGCATTAATTTTTTTTCATACAATACAAATAATTTTAGAATAGACAACATAGATATTTACCAAAGTCATGGGAGCTTGATTCAACCAGATTTTCCAATTTCAGTAACTGCTGCCTGTAAAATATTTAGCAGAAAAATACAAAAGAAAAAAAATACTGTTTTGTAGCTCATCTGAGATCAGCCTTTTAAGTAAATTATGTAGCTAATCATTTTCCAAACAAAAACCTCTAAAAAGTGTTAAAAATATGAATCAACTTACCAAACTTAACAAGCAAAATACTGGAACATTGTATGAGCAGAGTTGAGATTCCCAAACACCTTGATTCTAATGTGGCTGCATATTTTTAACCCAAATTCTAAACTAGAAAATAATATGCCTATCCCGATTAAAACCTAAATCCTTGCTCACTGAGTGGAAATGCTGCGAGTTTCAATTTTTACTTTAAACAAGGAAGCAAATATAAATTATTTAGCTTTTCTATGAAATGTACTTCTTAAAAGTGTATGATAAAAACACAAATTTAAATTTGTAATTGTTTTAATATTTTATTGTGTTATGATTTGGTTATACAGTGCATCTGGAAAGTATTCACAGTGCATCACTTTTTCCACATTTTGTTATGTTACAGCCTTATTCCAAAATTGATTAAATTCATTTTTTTCCTCAGAATTCTACACACAACACCCCATAATGACAATGTGAAAAAAGTTTGAGGTTTTTGCAAATTTATTAAAAATAAAAAAACTGACAAATCCCATGTACATTAAGTATTCACAGCCTTTGCTCAATACTCCGTCGATGCACTTTTGGCAGCAATTACAGCCTGAAGTCTTTTTAAATATGATGCCACAAGCTTGGCACACCTATCCTTGGCCAGTTTCGCCCATTCCTCTTTGCAGCACCTCTCAAGCTCCATCAGGTTGGATGGAAAGCATCGGTGCACAGCCATTTTAAGATCTCTCTAGAGATGTTCAATCGGATTCAAGTCTGGGCCACTCAAGGACATTCACAGAGTTGTCCTGAAGCCACTCCTTTGATATCTTGGCTGTGTGCTTAGGTTTTTGTCCTGCCGAAAGATGAACCGTCGACCCAGTCTGAGGTCAAGAGCACTCTGGAGCAGGTTTTCATCCAGGATGTCTCTGTACATTGCTGCAGTCATCTTTCCCTTTATCCTGACTAGTCTCCCAGTTCCTGCCACTGAAAAACATCCCCACAGCATGATGCTGCGACCACCATCACCATGCTTCACTGTAGGGGTGGTATTGGCCTGGTGATGAGCGGTGCCTGGTTTCCTCCGAATGTGACGCCTGGCATTAACACCAAAGAGTTTAATCTTTGCCTCATCAGACCAGAGAATTTTGTTTCTCATGGACCGAGAGTCCTTCAGGCGCCTTTTGGCAAACTCCATGCAGGCTGCCACTAAGGAGTGGCTTCCGTCTGGCCACTCTACCATACAGGCCTGATTGGTGGATTGCTGCAGAGATGGTTGTCCTTCTGGAAGGTTCTCCTCTCTCCACAGGGGACCTCTGGAGCTCTGACAGATTGACCATCGGGTTCTTGGTCACCTCCCTGACTAAGGCCCTTCTACCCTGATCGCTCAGTTTAGATGGCCAGCCAGCTCTAGGAGGAGTCCTGGTGGTTTCGAACTTCTTCCACTAAAGGATGATGGAGTCCACTGTGCTCATTGGGACCTTCAAAGCAGCAGAAATTTTTCTGTAACCTTCCCCAGATTTGTGCCTTGAGGCAATCTTGTCTCGGAGGTCTACAGACAATTCCTTTGACTTCATGCTTGGTTTGTGCTCTGACATGAACTGTCAACTGTGGGACCTTATATAGACAGGTGTGTGCCTTTCCAAATCATGTCCAATCAACTGAATTTACCACAGGTGGACTCCAATTAAGCTGCAGAAACATCTCAAGGATGATCAGGGGAAACAGGATGCACCTGAGCTCAATTTGGAGCTTCATGGCAAAGGCTGAGAATACTTTCATACATGTGCTTTCTCAATTTTTTTATTTTTAATAAATTTGCAAAAATCTCAAACTTTTTTCACATTGTCATTATGGGGTGTTGTGTGTAGAATTCTGAGGAAAAAATTAATTTAATCCATTTTGGAATAAGGCTCTAACATAACAAAATGTGGAAAAAGTGATACACTGTGTATACTTTCCGGATGCACTGTATATCCTGTGATATGGATGTCAGTTTTAATGTATTACTTGATTATACAGTAATTCAAATTTGTTTTATAACAATGTTACTTGAAAAGAAAAAAGAAGCTGACAGTCAAATTTAAAAGAATAGTTGCTTGTTTTACCATATACTAGTTTTAGCTTTGTGTTAATCTTAATAGGCCATATAATACTGGGGTATTCTACAGATCTGTTTTACTCATTATTTCCAGGATTAACTTTTTTGTGTTTTCGAATGATTACCTTGTATTGTATCTTCATTTATAAAACAGACAATTGTGTGCCCCTGAAACATCCCATTTCACAAAGCACTTTGGGAAACTGCCAATTTCACACACAGTTTCAGTCTTAATTGACTGACTTGTCATGCACATTGTAAAACAATGAGGAATAATAAAAATACATTGTTACATTATTACATTTTTTACTTTAAAGGGCAACAAATATATAATAATAAATGTTAACTTAAAAGAAGACAGGTAGAGACAGTATGTCTTCTGACTTCTAGGAAAAAAAGCATAGCTGATAAAAAAAGAAAAATTATTTCGTGAAGGAGTGTGTTTTCAAATGTATCATTCCTTTGAACATTGCAGTTTTCACATACACTGTACTGTCTAAGCAAAAGTGCATGAGGCATAAGCAAATAAAAATTGCACATGTAGCATTCACATGTTTAAGCAGCTACATTTACATGTACAGTATACCTATTGTTATTGTGAATATTCAATTCTGAATTTTTGGCTAATCTGACAACTTTCTAACCTGTGGGCACTCAAAATATAGACATTCAACTGGTAGTGAGAGAGAGAGAGAGGCTGAGACAGAGAGACAGAGGAAATAGAAAGAGAAAATCGAACAATGCATAGACTTCACACCTACACACGTGGACAAAATTGTTGGTACCCTTCAGTCAATGAAAGAAAAACTCACAATGGTCACAGAAATAACTTTAATCTGACAAAAGTAATAATAAATAAAAATTCTATGAAATTTAACTAATAAAAGTCAGACATTGATTTTCAACCATGCTTCAACAGAATTATTTAAAAAATAAACTCATGAAACAGGCCTGGACAAAAATGATGGTACCCTAGAAAAGACTGAAAATAATGTGACCAAAGGGACATGTTAATCCAAGGTGTGTCCACTAATTAGCATCACAGGTTTCTCCAATCTTGTAATCAGTCAGTGGACCTATATATAGGGCTCCAGGTAGTCACTGTGTTGTTTGGTGACATGGTGTGTACCACACTCAACATGGACCAGAGGAAGCGAAGGAAAGAGTTGTCTCAGGAGATTAGAAAGAAAATTATAGACAAGCATGTCAAAGGTAAAGGCTATAAGACCGTCTCGAAGCAGCTTGATGTTCCTGTGACTACAGTTGCACATATTATTCAGAAATTTAAGATCCATGGGACTGTAGCCAACCTCCCTGGACGTGGCGCAGGAGGAAAATTGATGACAAATCAAAGAGACGGATAATACGAATGGTAACAAAAGAGCCCAGAAAAACTTCTAAAGAGATCCAAGGTGAACTTCAAGCTCAAGGAACATCAGTGTCAGATCGCACCATCCGTCGTTGTTTGAGCCAAAGTGGACTTCATGAGAGACGACCAAGGAGGACACCATTGTTGAAAACAAATCATAAAAAAGCCAGACTGGAATTTGCCAAACTACATGTGGACAAGCCACAAAGATTCTGGGAGAATGTCCTATGGACAGATGAGACAAAAATTGAACTTTTTGCCAAGGCACATCAGCTCTATGTTTACAGACAGAAAAATGATGCATATCAAGAAAAGAACACTGTCCCTTCTGTGAAACATGGAGGAGGCTCTGTTATGTTCTGGGGCTGCTTTGCTGCATCTGGCACAGGGTGGCTTGAATCTGTGCAGGGTACAATGAAATCTCAAGACTATCAAGGGATTCTAGAGAGAAATGTGCTGGCCAGTGTCAGAAAGCTCGGTCTCAGTCGCAGGTCATGGGTCTTGCAACAGGGCAATGACCCAAAATACACAGCTAAAAACACCCAAGAATGGCTAAGAGGAAAACATTGGACTATTCTAAAGTGGCCTTCTATGAGCCCTGACCTCAATCCTATTGAGCATCTTTGGAAAGAGCTGAAACATGCCATCTGGAAAAGGCACCCTTCAAACCTGAGACAACTGGAGCAGTTTGCTCATGAGGAGTGGGCCAAAATACCTGCTGAGAAGTGCAGAAGTCTCATTGACAGTTACAGGAATTGTTTGATTGCAGTGATTGCCTCAAAAGGTTGTGCAACAAAATATTAAGTTAGGGGTACCATCATTTTTGTCCAGGCCTGTTTCATGAGTTTATTTTTTTAAATAATTCTGTTGAAGCATGGTTGAAAATCAATGTCTGACTTTTATTAGTTAAATTTCATAGAATTTTTATTTATTATTACTTTTGTCAGATTAAAGTTATTTCTGTGACCTTGTGAGTTTTTCTTTCATTGACTGAAGGGTACCAACAATTTTGTCCACGTGTGTATATAACAATATTAAAAAATACAGAAACATACATTCCTAGTTATGAAATAACACTTAATGAAGAGTAGAATGTGGGCACCGGTAACTATAAAATCATTTTGATAATTATAATAATAGTAATTCCTTACCTGAAGAAGCCAAACAGGACTTTTGTTGATTCAACAAGTGCCATTTCAGTCACCCAGGAAAAACCAAACAGCTCAACTAAATCAGTCTCAAAATCAGTTGGGGAAGGATCTAATCTCAAAAGGAGACTAAAATATTTAATATTCATATTAGAAATTATGTATACATACTATTTTAAGAACACAAACTGAGAGGCAGACTATTTGGTACATGTATTTTAAGATGAGTGCAATTGCTTGCACAGTACTAAGGGATTTTGGTTGGTGGCATTAACTAAATCCAGAAATAATAGCATAAAGCAAAAATAATGAGGATTACATACAATCTATTAGTATTAAAATTATTCCCTACTGAAAAATTATTTTAATTTTGACATATTTAATTTGGCATAAAAATTTACCACAGTAACATAATAATGATTACAAAAAATAAATAAATCAGTTAATTAGTACTAACATGTGTCTCACTGCCCAAAGCAGTGGCGGCCTAAAAGACAAACTCTTAGATAAATACATTTTATCTGTGCAGGACTCCTTCAATGCATTTTATATTAAATCCAATTTACTTCAATGTGTTGCAAGCAAAACACTCAAAAGCAATTTATTTTATTGTTACAAATCTCTTCCAGTTGCCCAAAAAAAAAGCAGCATTCCTTTGAACAAGTAATCACGGAATTATACATAGTCTGACACCTTTTTATAGAAATAATTCTTTCATTGTTTTCAATGCTTCTACTGTTTTCTCCCCAAGATAAATATTTGTTAAAAATTCATTAAATGGCACTATAGACTAGCACCTCAGGCTTTGGGCAGATGTCACTTCATTCACAATAGACTCATTATGTGATCCTAAACAATAAACCAATTCAACTTAGATATTTATTAATATGTTGTTTCAATACAAAGCAAAAATTCTTTAAAGTAAATAAATGCACATGCTTTAAAATAATAAGATGCACCAAGAGCAGCACAGAGGTAAAAAAAAGAGTACTAAAAATCAACTCAAGTAAAAAAATTGTTACTTAGAAAAAATTTACTGACGTAAAATTTAAAGTAACTGACATGCTAAATAAATATCCTCAAATATGCAATACACAGAGTGCTTTGGAAAGTATTAGCAAGATATACATAGCAATACAATAGAACTTAGCATATGGAGGTAAATTTTAAAAACTCAAATTCATGTGGTTGTGCTGCACACCCTCAAATACATGAAAGCAATGAATAAGATATGGGGCCATATTTAGGAGAAAGATTCTTAAACAGATGGGATGTTAATTATTGCTGATCTGAAGTACAGTATGAAACATGTGCTTAGAGAAATACAACACTGGGCATCAGCATCAAAATAAAATTGTCTGTAAGAAAACACAACTGCAGAATTTCTAATATGCACTTATATTTTTAACCCAATTAACTGTTGTATGTACCAAGTGCATCTCACTTATACATTATTATATGGTGCTTCCATTAATTGTAGCCTATTCTTCAAGACAACTAGGCGCTAATTCGATTGCAGCAATACTTGGATACAATGACAGAAATATGGTCATGGTGGCCAAAGCTCGGACCTTGTTGGAGCCCTTTTCGTTTACCAAAATCATTTTTTTTTTTATTTATTTTACCAGACTCAATTAAGTACCCTAAACTAATATGTTACAGTCTGTTTCAAATAAAATGTACAATTCACGTTAATATAGTTTAAATAAAAAAAGACCATAATTTAACAGTTAGATTTTGTCAGTCATTAAACTTTCAAAAAACTGTCAGAAGCAGTGACGCCTATAAGTGTTAATGTATAAATGCAGCAAACAAAATTCTACCATCACTATAAATAAATTAAACTATTTCCATTAGAGATCAATATATTGGCTAAACAGCTATTTCATTTAACTAAATATAAAACACCAATAAATATTTTGTAAAATTTATTTATAGACCCTTTAATTAAAATATAGAAAAATATTTAGTAGTTAATTTTTAAATACATGAGGAAAAATAAATAAGACAGATCAGAATTTTTACAAAAAATGAGCACTATGACCTTTGTACATTGCATTGTGAGTCAATGGCAATACAAAAATTTACCAATAAAATATTTTTGCACTTTGAAATTATTAATTGATACCATCACCTAAAATACTGCTTAAACATTGAATACATACATATTTATCCGTTTTAAAACATTTGTATCATTCACTGTACAAAATTTTTTAGTGTTAAAATATGCAATTATTTTTTATAATTTTATGGGAGTTTTTACAGTGTACTAACTAGTCACTTCCAATACCCGAGGTGTAATTATAAAAATGAATTACAATTATCAGTATGTAGTGATTATATCTTACCTATCCTAAACTCAATAACACACAACAGTACAAAACTATGTATTTGTATTTAAACTGTCAACTACTTTGTCAAAAATTATTTTTGCAGTGTAGAACACCAAATAGCTAGAATGAACTTGATAAGCACTGGCGAATTACAGAGGAATGTAAGTAGTTTTCAACTTCATTACTGTTAAGTGCTTTGAATCACCTTATCTTTAGTAACTGTAATGGGCTGCCTCTTTTTTTCTCCGTCACTCCCACAACTAAAAGATGCACCTTTTGTATCTGTACCTATAAATACACATCTGTTTCGACATCAGAATTTTACTGCAGTACCTTTCAGATACAAACAAATATGATTTTTATCATGTATATACAGTGCATCCGGAAAGTATTCAAAGCACATCACTTTTTCCACATTTTGTTAAGTTATAGCCTTATTCCAAAATGGATTATATTCATTTTTTTCCTCAGAATTCTACACACAACACCCCATAATGACAATGTGAAAAAAAGTTTACTTGAGATTTTTGCAAATTTATTAAAAATAAAAAAATTGAGAAAGCACATGTACATTAAGTATTCACAGCCTTTTCCATGAAGCTCCAAATTTAGCTCAGGTGCATCCTGTTTCCCCTTATCATCCTTGAGATGTTTCTGCAGCTTAATTGGAGTCCACCTGTGGTAAATTCAGTTGATTGGACATGATTTGGAAAGGCACACACCTGTCTATAGAAGGTCCCACAGTTGACAGTTCACGTCAGAGCACAAACCAAGCATGAAGTCAAAGGAATTGGTGGAACAAGTTCGAAACTACCAGGACTCTTCCTAAAGCTGGCCGGCCATCTAAACTGAGTGATCGGGGGAGAAGGGCCTTAGTCAGGGAGGTGACCAAGAACCTGATGGTCACTCTGTCAGAGCTCCAGAGGTGGAGATCTGTGGAGAGAGGAGAACCTTCCAGAAAGATAACCATCTCTGCAGCAATCCACCAATCAGGCCTGTATGGTAGAGTGGCCAGACGGAAGCCACTCCTTAGTAAAAGGCACATGGCAGCCCGCCTGGAGTTTGCCAAAAGGCACCTGAAGGACTCTCAGACCATGAGAAACAAAATTGTCTTGGACTGATGAGACAAAGATTGAACTCTTTGGTGTGAATGCCAGGCACCGCTCATCACCAGGCCAATACCATCCCTACAGTGAAGCCTGGTGGTGGCAGCATCATGCTGTGGGGATTTTTTCAGCGGCAGGAACTGGGAGACTAGTCAGGATAAAGGGAAAGATGACTGCAGCAATGTACAGAGACATCCTGGATGAAAACCTGCTCCAGAGCGCTCTTGACCTCAGATTGGGGCGACGGTTCATCTTTCAGCAAGACAATGACCCTAAGCACACAGCCAAGATATCAAAGGAGTGGCTTCAGGACAACTCTGTGAATGTCCTGTGGACGCTGGCCCGGACACAGACAGACGGACAACGGTTTCTCACCCAACACACCCATTTATTTACAATATTTACAAATTGCAGTTCAGTGCACGTCCCAGTGCCTCTTGCACCGTTCCCCCAAAGTCCAGGCCTCACAGTACTTTAAGCCTTTCTCCTGGCCATCTCCAGTCCTCCCTATAGCTCCATCCTCTTCCACCCGACTCTCGCCGATGACTGGAGGGAGGCGGCCCTTTAAATAGTGTGGCGGAAGTGCTGGCTGTGCACCCGGAAGTCGTCCAGGTTTCCCCTGTCGTCTTCCCCCCAGCACTTCCTGGTGTGGCGGAAGTGCTGGGCTCCCGGGATATTCAGGCACTGGGGCGCCGCACTGGCGGTGGCCACGGGTCCCTACAAGGCTGGGCTTCCAAGCCCTTTACCCGAGGCCCCCAACATAACTAGGGTGGACGCCCCCTCGCAGTCTGGAGGAGGCACAAGCCCTCCTCCGGTCCACCCACCGGGGCGCCGCCTGGCGGTGGCCACGGGTCCCTACAGGGCTGGGCTTCCAAGCCCTTTACCCAAGGCCCTCAACATAACCAGGCATAAAGCCCTCCTCCGGTCCTCCTGGGCGTCCCGGCCGGGGACCACAGTCCTTAAGTGGCCCAGCCAGAGACCAGACTTGAATCCGATTGAACATCTCTGGACAGATCTTAAAATGGCTGTGCACCGACGGCTCCCATCCAACCTGATGGAGCTTGAGATGGGGGTTCAAAGAAAAATGGGCGAAACTGGCCAAAGATAGGTGTGCCAAGCTTGTGGCATCATATTCAAAAAGACTTGAGGCTGGAATTGCTGCCAAAGGTGCATCGACAAAGTATTGAGCAAAGGCTGTGAATACTTATGTACATGGGATTTCTCAGTTTTTTTTATTTTTAGTAAATTTGCAAAAACCTCAAGTAAACTTTTTCACGTTGTCATTATGGGGTGTTGTGTGTAGAATTCTGAGGAAAAAAAATTAATTTAATCCATTTTGGAATAAGGCTGGAACATAACAAAATGTGGAAAAAGTGATGCGCTGTGAATACTTCCCAGATGCACTGTAGTATTATTTAAAAAACCCTATTAGTTTAAAAATAATCAACTTATTTCCATGTGTTTTTGTAAATTTGAGAAAGAGTTCATGTATAAATATAAATCTACAGAGCTTGGGAAGCAGAGTTTACAACACATAATAAGGCTGTTTTTTTATGTCCTTGAGACTAAATTGCTCAACTAAGTTTGACCAGGAATTTAGATTCTTTAATTTTTAGTGAGCACTGCCGCTATATGGAGTGCTTTCCACCACATTGTCCATAGCACAGATGATCGCCACATGCAGAACACAAAGTCACTGAACATGAGAGGTTTATTGTAAACTCTGTATTATGAACATAAGCAATCAAATGTAACAAAGTAGAATTGTTACTAAATAAATATACTTTTTAAAAGTATTTGCATTCAAAAGTACTTACAAATGTACAATTCCTTATATAATCTAATCAGGCTCAGTAACTAAAGTCAATATAATTCAATACTTTTCATTACAAACCTTGGAACTATTATTCCTTAAATACTTTCCTGACAGATTATGCTAGTTTTCTAAATAAAACCCTAAAAGCTCTGTACACAATACTTGTACACAACATTGTCTTCCTGCATTACCAGCACCACCAGAAAATCAGTGTATTCCTCACATCACTAAAAGGAACACTTGTCTGAAGCCACCATAACCATTCACTTTTAAATGATACAAGTTATTTTAAGTATGGAAAGAAAACAGTAAGAACATCACTAAAATGTCTACCTACTAAACTCATGAATCAGTACATCAATAAAAGGAAAAACTCAAAATAAAAATACCTTTATCAACCTCAGAAAAACAGTGGCCATCAATAAAAACAGCTCTCCAGAGTTGAATCCAACTTTTGACTTTTTTCATAAATATTCAGCCATGAATGTAATGAGACTCAATTTGTCTTAAATTGCCAAATATACCTACAATTAGCTTTCATGATTGACAAGATATGAAACTATTATTTCAGTAATAGATTGTTGGTTTTGTTAATGGTAAGTTTAAACATAGGTTTAGGGAAATTCCAACTGTTGCCTACAGAACTTTATGTACTGGCAAATGCAGCTTGAATTAATTTTGTTTGGCTCTGCATCACTGAGTCTAAGTTGGTGACAACTTTGGGGTTTATAGTCCAATATCTTACCCATCGGGCATTGCTGCCATCACCAAATATGACACCTTATGCATTATAAGACATGCATTTCAGTTTCAGTTGATGTATGAGGCTTTACAATTTCCTACAATGTATCATTGTCATTTTTCAGTCTCAAATAATTTCTATCTCAAAATGTTATGATAATGTTGGAATTCATACTCTAAACAAAATACTTTGGATAGCCTATTACATCAAACTAAGATGTATTATGCATTACTATTTTTTAAAGCAGTATATGTGAACTCATAGAAACTAGAAAAAGAAAACCATTAGATACTTTTAAAAGGTTACTACTTAAACGTAATAGTAATAACTACATACCGCTTAAGATACCCCCTTTTGATGTAGCCATCTGAAGAAATGAAATATTTGCCCTCTGTGCCAGACTCAGGCAAACATGAAAAGCAAGGTGGCTTTGAGATGTTCACTTCCCCTTCACATTCCAAGTTACAGGGAGAAGCAGGGGGAGAAACAGACAGATCAAAGTCATCTTCCATGTTAACTAACCTGTTGGAATAAAAGAATAAAAATATCAGTGTAAGTTAAACATATTTATAAATCTATCTTTTTAACATATTTTCTCCTGACCAAAGTTTAAGGGACCTGGAAGAAAACTAAATACTTGATTAAACAAACAGCAACAAATTCAGTTTGCATAAATACATCCATCCATCCATCCATTATCCAACCAGCTATATCCTAACTACAGGGTCACAGGGGTCTGCTGGAGTCAATCCCAGCCAACACAGGGCACAAGGCAGAAAACAAACCCCGCGCAGGGCGCCAGCCCACCGCAGGGCATGCATGCACACACACACACACATACATAATACTTTAAATTTTCCCTGGGTGTGTGTATCTATCTTGACCTTCAGTTTATAAAAAAAGTAACTAGCTTTCAACCTTCCTTAGTAAAACTCTAGCCTCATATATTTCATGAACAACTTCAGGAGTATTATATTACCATGCATCTAGGTAAGAAATAAGTGTTCTTTTAATGTTGGTATCTATTTAAATTCCTCCCTCATGGCAGCTGTTTCTTCCATTTTGAACTCCAATAAAAATCTAATCACAAAAGAGAAACACGTGATGTACAGTACATTGAGTAAACATTTCTGTGAACTGGCAGTCTCAATAAAAATTCTACACATAATAAAAATAAGACCATTCTAGGCAACTCTTCATATGAGGTATTCAAAAGAGTATCCGACTTTAAAAAATACGACAAAATGTCTTGTTAACGTCAGTAGTTCCAGTCACGTAACTTTCCTGCCTTTCACCAATTCCAGAAGGGATGTTTAAACCGTATAATCCCAGATTTAACCAGTTTTTGGGGATTTTAGTTTCCCTTTTACTAAAACAAAAATGACATAAAAAAGTTAACTGACGGCCCCTAATTTGACCTTTGTAAGTAACTGTGAATGCACTGTATGTACGAGTCTAATGAACAGGAACCCAGATCCGGTGCTGATAACTGCCTTGCAGTAACTTGCAATATAGGTTCAGACCACCTACGGACCAGACTAGTAAAGTTTGCTAGCTTAAGGAGACCTAAATGGCAAACTCTAGAAAAATCGGTTTCAACTACATAGGTTTACTATTTAGAATATTTATCATATGTTGCACTGTGGTTTCCGATCCGACATATTTACCAGGACAAAATTCTGATCACAACAGTATTTACAAAGACATATGTTATCTGCAGTTCAGAACAAATCGCCATTGTTCAACGTGGTTACAAGAGATCTACAGCACAAATGTCACACCTGTAAACACTCTTAGAGACGAAAAACTAAATGAATCACATAATTAGTCAAAAACACAAAAGTGTTGCCTTAGCGCGACTAACAAACTTGCAATATTAAATGTCTCTCATCCTATCCATTTTTCTTCAGAAATACACATTCCCTTATTCTAAACAAAAATCCGCTCTACACATAAAAACTGTCTCATCGAGAACACAAACGATACGACTTAAATTTACGATACTCGTTTTACGTCAATCTGCAATAATATTCCAACATTTTATTCATAATCTTACCTCTACACGGCTGCCAGCCTTGTTGTTTTGGTCTCTCCCGCGCCAGAACGGAGAACAGCGGCGCATGCGCTGTGTCACAGGCCGGTTGCCCGCGCTCTTTCTATTGGCCCGAAGTTTCTACCGAGAGGCGGGTATTACTGGCGGTCACAGGAACTGTCGAGCTTCTGGGACAGGATTCACGCATTCTCGTTTTCGTGTGCGTGCACGTGCTCCGTGGGTGAAAGTGGAGAAGAGGATCGGTGGCTGGATGTCAGTGAAAAATGCATTGGTTTTGTTTTTGTAGCTGTCAGTAAATTAGTGTCACACCAATAAAGACCGAGAGTAAACTTTTCGTTATCTTGCTTGACAAGTTATGACAAAATAAACATTAAAATGTATATTTTGCGTAAGCGTTGCTTCTCTGTCTTATTATTTACGCACCGGGTTTCCCTTTCTCCTTGTATAGTGTAGTGATAAATTGGGAGCGTTTGCTGCGTTTCATATTTTAATTATAAACATAACTAAATAATAGACGTGGGTCTGCAGAAACATTTCCCCAAGTGTCGTTTCTAGCGTACAATATGTAAAAATGACGTCGCCCTCTGCGCTCTTCAGTGGAGTCGGTCTCCGAGTTCCTGTCTAATTAAAAAACAGTACATCACAGTTAAATAAAATTGGACCCAGGATAACCCTGATTTCCATATGCAGATTTATCTGCACTGACAGCTCCTCTCTCCGTTGCATTGTGTCTGCATTCAGTACTACCTTGGTGATTTTCACTTAAAATCTGAACAGATACTGAAAAGAGAAAACGATCGGACTCCTTTGTCGTATGGACTCGTCTGTTTGTCTGCATTGATGCCTGTTATGTGCATTTCATACCGCGAATAAGGGTGTAATTATTAGCCATGTGCACTAAGGCTTCTTTTTTCCCGTTCGGATGCTTAAGTAGAACAACGCAAGAAGTCAACGAAACGTGCAGAAATATGGCATTGTATAAGGCGCTTTACAGGCTTTGGCGTGCCTTGATATATGATCAACCGAGAAGAAGGACAAGATATTAAAATGGAATAAGGTAAGATATTTAAATGCAGCAACGACGTTCATAATATAGAAGCCTTTGTTTTTACAGAATAGAATAACACGGCACATGTACTATTCTGTAGCGTAATAGCTTTGCTTTGCATAAAATTATAATAATAAGCAAAAATCTCTTTACAGTAGTTAATATTACTTGAAAGATGTAATCGTTAGCCGCTTGCCTTTCTCCTTCTGTAAAGATGCCGAAGCGGTCACACGTGAAATGATACTGTGTGGGAGTGAAATGTGTCACACGATATGATGTAGAAGATGAGAACTGGTCGAAGAAAATGTATTTTTAGATTTTTATAGATCGTATTGTGGTTCTGAAATTCACAACTGGAAGTACAGTATGTGAGTAAAAGAAGTGATTTTGTATTTGTATACATATAAAAATTGATATTTGACAGTGAAATAAACACGTTAATTGCTGAAACATGCAACCATATGATTTTTGCTGTTTCTTGTGTTAATTAGGTTAAAAATTGCAGCGCTTATTAGAAATTCTAATTTCACAATGCAGTACTGCCAATACGCCCGGTCTGTGAATTATTCACATCTTTAATTTGCCCATTTAATGACAGTGTTCTCTAATCAGAGTGCAGGCTGCTTTCCATGCATTATGTATGATGTTCAAGACTTAAATGCAGGACATTATGGAGCTCACAGAATTGCTCGGTAATTAGTTTTCTGCGCAGTAGTTAGATGTTAAACTACTGGAACACATATTTCACACAAACTATATGGTTTTGCTAATGAAATTTTATCCCCATGATAGCCTTTAAAGGCACAGAAAGACAGTTGTGTTTTATGTCACATTTTAATCAGCCATCCTGGGGAAACTGTATATAATCACTAACCTGTTAGCAACAATACTCTTGAATGAAATTACCCAAATTTTCTTATCACTGGAAAGGAAAAGAAAAACCTGTACTGGTCTGATGTATGTAGGTGATTGTAAACATGAGTCACTTTATAAAGAGTAAGTTTTTTTTTTAAGTTTCCCATCAACCCTTTTCTTAATTCACTTTGTTCAGTAATAGGTTGCAGGGAGCCAGTGCCTATCCCAGCAGCATCATAGGTAAGGCGAAAGTAAATCCTGAATGGAGCTCCATTCTATCACAAACTATACTTAGACATATTCTCACACAGCACTATTTTAGTTCCAGTTAATTAAAACTGCATGTGTGCATGCAAACACTGGGATATTATGCACAATCTACATTAAATACACAATAGCAGAAATTCAAATAGAGTCTAAACTCTTTAAAGTGATAGCGCTCTTCAGTGTACCGCCATGCCGTTCTTGCCTTAACCCTTTCAAAACAATAAAAATACATTTCCCCACATCCTAAAACTTATTTAAACAATATTATCTGAAATAGTGCATGTGATGTTTAGGAAATATAATTAGATAAGCAGAAACGTTATTTTGGATAGTGTCTTTTTCTAGTAAAAATTGCGTTTGGGTACTTTACAAGGTGTTATACATTTCAAATACGGTATTTACATATATTTATACTACTAAGACACAGGCCGGTTAAATTGCCTTACAGGATTACCCAGAAAAACAGAGTTGGAGATTGAACCAACAGCCTTGTTAATCTAATCTGCTCTGCTAGGTCTGTATGGTGAAATAAATCTTCACAAAGATGACATAAACAGGACTGGGCTTTCAAGCTTAAATTTGTTTAGTTTTTTGTTTTTTTTTAAATAGGTATTAAAACAATATCAGAGAAAAGAACACTAGACGTGTTTGTACAGAATAACAACAAGGCTTCTGTAGTTGTCAGGACAGTGTTTTAATTTTGTTGGTTTGTCTTCAAACTTTAAGTAAAATTCAAAGCAAAAGCAAATTTGAAAAATGAATAGAAAAGTAATAACATACAAAAAAAAATCTTATTTACGATGTTTAGTTTCCAGTATCTTTATGTTGGAATAGCATGTTTTTAATTAACATTAAAAAGCTACGTTTATTTATACTTCCCCAATACAGGAAAAGAGACTGTTTAAAGTTAGCACATGTATCATATTCCCATTTCTTCTACAGAAATGTAATAAAATGAATGTATTATTTTGTATGTTTTACTTACTTTACCAAATACAGTAAGGTGATGCAGCATGCGTAAGCTATCCTCCTGATTTTTACATACAGTACTCTGTGATTGCTAGTAATGCACATAGTGCCTGCACTGTACCTATCCATTAACTGTGAATAGTGTTAGTACAGTATTCACACCCTTACAGAATATAATCCTTTACTTTTTAACTTTCGGTTGCATTTCCATTGTTTTAAATATGCTAACTAATGTACAGTATAATAGTCCACTATTTGTAAACTACAGTAGCAATGTGTGATGTGCACATAACAAGCTTAAACTCTGAAAAACCAAGTCATATTTTCAAAGTTATTGCATGTTCTACTTAAGTGTAGTGTAAGCACTAGGGTTTATTTGCTTGTCATGCTGTAAATGCACGAGTTGAAGTTTACAAGATGTAAAACAAGTAACTAGAGCAAGACATTTGTGATCCCTCTTCTATTATGGAAGTATCATGGAGTTTATGATCACCAGACTACTCTCAGTCTTCATTGATTCTGAATTAAAAATTGGTAATGTTACAGTAAAATACTATAAATTCCTTTACCATTAAAATACAGTGGAAAAATAACAATGTATTTTGAAAATGTACTTTTCTTCTCTTGCCCTTCTGGGTTTTTCCCCGGGATTTTACCTTGCATTCACAGTCTAGAGAAATGGTGACAGGTTACTTAGCAAATTTAAACTGACATCATGTGAAAGCAAGTGACTACATTTGTAATGTTCTGTGATGCATTGGTTTCTCTTTGTGTACTTTTTGTTGTCTTGTTCGTTTTTGAAAATGGCACAGGCAGTGAGTTTCTTGTGATGATAAAGTGGATTAGTGGGATAAAAATCAAATGTTATAAAGACTGAATGCCGTACACAAACCAAAAATTTTTAACATGAACTTTCTCCAGAAACAGGTATTAATTAGTAAAGTTTATTATGAAGTCATGCCACTTAATGACCATATCAGCATAACATCTGTACAGCCTGCAACCTGAAACTGTAACTAACTGGAAAATGCAATCTAAAAACATTTTATGTCCACGTCTAACTATTTATGCCCAACAGGCAATTTACTGCATATTGCCATCCAATCAAATGGGAAGATGCTTTCACAGTATAACTAAAACTCGGTAAGATTCATTTAAGTTTTGTTTCTTATGTGTTTTCTTTTTGGCTCAGTCAGTTTCAAATGCATTCCTTTTTCACCATGCCATGAGTTTGCCTCACTTTAAGTATAGTCAATGTTTTTTAAGATTTTTTGTGCCAGGACATATACTGCATTTTACAAAAGCAAAATATATATGAATGAAAAAAGAAACACAATGCTCGTTGTTGGACTGAAATTTCAACATTCATTGTTGAAATAACAATAAATTAATATAATAGTAGAGCAAAACTGTATTGCAGTAAAAAAAAAACAGAAACAACCATGAACATTAGCACCCAGTGTTTTGCAATCTTTCCATACTTTGTGTAACTGTGTCTTACAGCCACCAATGCTTGACACCACTGGTGCAAGCAGCCAGTTAGCCACAGTTGTGGGATGCTGTCTCATCCTGCTGAAGTTCCTGCCCAAGTTTCTGGCCTATGGCAAGCAGAAAATCAGTTCTTTGAATAGTGGGATCCAGGACATCTCAAAGGTCCTCTATGTGGTTAAAATCAGAAGACAAGACAGATTAAGGCAGCACCTGCACACCAGCCTCCATTCATCAGCAGCTATGGTTAGCCTGGCATTGTCCATTTTGTAGGGATAGATCATATAGGAGGTTAGAGCAAAGGGCCTTGCTAAAGGTTGCTCTGCTCTAAGGCCAGCAGCATGGAGACTGCCCCTCACTGTGTTCACTGCGTCTACCAGCATTTTCAGTGGCACTTTGGAAAGCAGATCTGAATTATCTCCCAGATGGATCAGTCTGATAACAACAACATTTATTTATGTAGCACATTTTCATACAAACAATATAGCGAACACAGAAGAACAGACTGCAGAGAACAGTAAAGATTAGTAAAGATTGCGAATCCCTGAAGAATATGATAATTCTGTGTCCATATAGTCTATTAGGAATGCAACTTAAATGTAGCTACAAAAAGCAAAACTAAAATAGTGGGTTTTTAGCAGTTTTAAAAATTTTTCACAGTATTGTCCTGCTAAATTTCTAGTGGTAAAGTATTCCATATTTTAAGTGCATAACAGCAATATGCTGCATCACCACTTTTTTTAAGTTTGGCTCAAGTAATTATAAGCAGACCTCCATTTGAAGATCTAAGGTTACTACTTGTAGTGTAGGGAGACAGGTATGCCTAAACATTTGATAAAGCAAGATTATTTAAGACTTTATAAACCATCAGTAATATTTTAAATGTCAATTCTGAATGACATGGTTAACCAATATAACAATTCTAAAACTGGTGAAATGTCATCAATTTTACTTTTCTAATTAAGATTCTGGCTGCTGCATTCTGCACTAATTGCAACTGATTGATGTGTTTCTTAGGTAGTCCAGTTAGGAATGCTAGTCGACTAAAAACAAAAACATGAACCAATTATTCAGCGTCTTGTAAAGTTATGAGAGGTCTAACTTTATTATATTCATTACATGAAAAAATGCAGTCCTAGTAATCTGGTTAATATGTGATTTGAAGTTTACGTCAGAGTCAATGAACACCCCTAAATTCTTTACCTCCGCCTTGACTTTTAAACCTAAGAGATCAAGTTTATTTCTAATGCCCTTGCTATTTCTGTGTTTGCCAATCACTAAGATTTCTGTTTTTTCCTTATTTAGTTTGTGAAAGTGTCTACTCATCCAATCGAAAATACAAGTAAGACACAGGATCACAGAGCCAGGAGAATCAGGGTTATTATTGATAAATGAAGCTCTGCATCGTGTGCATAGCTGTGGTAGCTCACTTTGTACTTTAATAAGATCTAATACAAGCATGTTGACTGAAAAAAGCAGCAGACCCAAAATAGATCCTTGTGGTACACCATATAAAATATCATGGGTCTCCAAAGTACAAGCACCGCAACTGACAAAGAATTTTCTACACGTTAAATAAGATTGAAGACAATTTAAGACACTGAGCAAGAGGCCCACCCATTGTCTAAGGTGATTTATAAGAATACTGTCATCTGTGGTGTTAAACTCAAGTCTAAGAGAACAAGAACAGATATACATTGTCTGTCCACATTAACCCACAAATCATTTACTGTTTTAACCAGTTGTGTTTCTGTACTATGATTTGTTCTAAAATCTGACTGAAATTTATCAAGAATGTTTATTCAAGTAACCATGTATTTGCTTAAAACTGTCTTTTCTAGCATTTTACTTAAGAAAGGCAGTTTAGAAATTGGTCTAAAGTTCTCAGAGTAAGAGGGGTTTAAAAATTGCAGTCTTTAGATAGTCAGGGAAGATCACAGTATCTAATGATGAGTTCACTATGTCAAGTACACCATCAATAAGAACATCAGGGACGTCTTTGAAAAAGCCTTTTGGAACTGGGTCAAGGACGCAGGTGGAGGGTTTCAGCTGAGAAATTATTCTGCGTAGTTTCGTTGGATCTACTCCAGTGAAAAAATGTAACTCGCTTAATAGGGCATGCTGGGATTTATTTGGATTAACTTTGTGGGGATGTACTATATTATTTTTTAAGATGTTCTATTTTATGTTTAAAAAATATAGCAAATACCTTACAAGTTTCACTACGAGTTTTTAAGAGGCATTCCACTGAACGAGCTGGGTTTAGAAGATGATCAATAGCTGATAAATAGATGATCAATAATGCCTCTCAAGACTGACTGCATTGTTATATTTAGTTATTGTTGCCTTCAATATTTCATAGTGGTCTATCAGTTTAGTTTTTCTCTATTCACGCTCTTTAAATGAGATACTCTTTGGGTTTTCCAAGGTTTAATAGTGCTGGAGGATTTGCCGTCTATCAGGGTCCTATGTCCTCTGTAGCTCTAACCTTAGCATTAAAGTTTTCTACCTTACTGTTTACACTATTAACATTATTAAAGTAAGCACTACAATCTGACTGACTTTCTTATATTAGCAAAAAATGAAGCAGCAGATTATCAAAATAATGTTTTTTAACAATACACTTATTACTTGTAGTTACTGGTATTTATGCATTAAATAGTATGCAAAAATGGTCTGATATACTGAAATTTACGACCTGCCTCACATTTAATCCTTTTGAAATCATTAAATCCAGCATATTTCCTTCCATTTTTGTGAGATGGCTGACATGGTAACTGACATCAAAATTGTGCAGTAAGTTCATGAATTCTCTTACTTTCGCATCACATGGGTTATGAACGTGAAAACTGAAAACACCTACAATTAGGAAGCTGTCATAGTCAGTTATTCTTATAAATATCAAGTCTGAGAATTCCACAATAAATGATGCATTAAATTTTGGAGGTCTTTAAATGGTCAATACAAAAGACACAGCAAGATACTCAAAAGACACGAAAGTATCAAAACTGGCATCTTTACAGTTTAATCAGCTCAAGTATATACTCTTTAAACTGCCACCTTTTTTGCCTGGCGAACCGAATGAGTAAAGCTATAATTTGGCTGCTTCATTTAAAATAGCTGCACCGTCAGAGCTGAGCCACGTTTCGCTTAGTGTAAGAAAGTTAATTTTTCAATCTAATATGTGGGTTTTGCTCATGCAAGGTCACTTGAGGACAACCAGATCTTGTATGGTCATCTTTCCTTGTGGTCTACTGAAACATCAACAGTAGGAACACATTGGAGGGGCTTAAATTATTGTGTGCTAGGGTTATAGTGTGTTAAAGCTGCTATATGTCATGTCTGCTTGCATAATGTCAATGACCCCTCTACTTTGCATGTGGAGATATTTAAGGCATTATAAAATGCCCAGGAAGCTATTTATGGCTTATGTTTTGAACTAAGGCCATTATACAGGTGACCCAATCAAGCACCTGGATCTCAAGGGGTAAAAGTGTACCTTAAGAGCTTTTGTGCGTTTGCCAAGTTGGAGAACATAATTGCACAAACTACAGTATATCTGTGATCATGAGGCTAAACACATTGATAACCTTTTGTGAAAGTACATAATCTATAACTATAGTTTACTAATTTCAGAAAATATTGTGACTCTCTTTTCCATCTGTATATTTTTTACACACCTCTTTGAAAGCTACACTGTTTTAACTACCGTGCATACTAAATAGCATTTGATGAAGTTATTGCTGCAGGTGACTATGTTTTCTTCATGCCCCTTAACATTCAATGTGCTTTCGAACCTCAAAGGATGCAAACAGATGAAAAACGTAAGTATTGATTTTGTAATGCAGTATAGCATCTTTCATCAATCACTCCCTTTCTTAGGGCCATCAATACTATTTAAGAGTCTCTTATTTTATTGCATTTAATCTCACATTAAATGGTCTTAGGCTATTTTATGTGCACTTGTGCTTTAATTTACAGCAAGACATTTGTAAAATTACACATGGCCTTGTTACAGCAGGGGTTAGAAAGTCATTAAACCCTGAAATGGAAGGAAACTAATGTAAAAAGTTTCTTGTAACAGTATTGTAAGTGCTATGATGAGGCTTTCTATTAAGCATGCTATTTGTTATTTCTTTTTTAACTCACTTTACTTTGCAGTTTGCTTTTTCTGGTCAGGGCTGCAGACCAACCTGCATTCAGCAAATGTCTACAGCTTCTCTTTAGAAATTCCCAGGTGTATTAAGGCGATCCAAGAGATGTTTTTTCTCCAGCATGTACTGCTTCTGTGGCTGTTGAATGCTACAGATTATGTTAACAATGCTAACGTCCATTGCATATTCTGCCATTACATGGAAACCGTATATGTCAGTGATTATCACTTATGCCTTACAGCTGTAGTTATTTGAGTTTAAATCCCTGCCAGGTAACACACTTTATAGAGTTTTGCACAATAAACCCATCTTTGTATAGGCAGGCAGAGTCATCTCAGTAATGGATAATTGAGAAGTACAGAACAAAATAAAGGTTTGGGTTCTGCCCAGTGCAATCCCAATTCAATCCAAAGAAAACAAATTGCTGAGCCCTTTAATAATTGGGACTCTTCTCCAATAATGCTTGCTGTGGCTGTAACGGCACCAGCAGTTATGGGATGGAAGTTGATCACCATCTTCCAGTCCATGCACAGTTTATGTGCCAAAGAATCTGGAAGGGGTGGAGCTTCTCTGCCATGCTGGATGTAGCATCAGGTACATCGCTGGTCTCCTTCTCCACTCAGAGACTGTAATAGAGGGAGAGGTTAGTATGTGTGCAACCACATAATCTGTCCCTGCCTTATAATGTCAGTCTCAGGGCTACCAGCTTGCTCTGTCCGCATGTATATATGACAGTGTGTAGAAATAGGTGCCCTGTTAGAAGCTAATGTCCCATTTGGACCTTTTTCTTACTTTGCATTGGTTTCTTCTTCAGCTCATACACTGCTATGAAAATGGATAGATGTCTCCCAAGAATATTCTGCCAACGTTATATAATGTTTAAATATACAGCAGTTTTTTTCCAATTGTTTTCTTTACATGTCTATATTAAATCACTGCGTTTCTACATGTGTGTTTGCATAGTACAAATTAATTGACCCTGGCCCTACTCATATGAATCTGTTGTTTGGCAACATTAATCTGGCTACAGTCATGTGATTGGAGAAGCAAGTTTTCAAACACTGTTTAGTGTCTTCTTGCTTGTTTGCTTCTTGTATTTTTGGCCTGTTGCCTGTTTAGGATTTTGTCTTTTGTTTAGCATCTTTGATACATCTGCAAGATTTTGACATTGCTACAACATTTTTTATATTCCATAATAATTTCCTGCCTGTTTGCTTCCATTTTCATTTCTTATCTACCTACTGAGTGTGTCAGAGCACCACTCTGCTTTTCACTCTAATAGTCCAGTTTCACAGCAGCTGCTGTAGGATGTTGTGCTAAGTGAGCAACCATCGTTGAACTTGTGGTCATATGGTGCATGTCTTACAGTGTGCTATTCAGAGCTGTATTCACTTCTATTCTTTGTTCAGCAATGCCCATTAAAAGGAAATGCAATTTGAGCACAGTTACACATTAAAGTTGTTTGTAACTTTAATTATTGCTCATTCAAGGTTTATACAATGAGCCTGCAATATTTTTGGGAAACTTCTTGGAATAGTTTATGCAACAGTCATGCTGTTTATCCATACCTACACTTAAAATGATTACACCTGTCAGTGAAGTTCAAATATTGATTATGTGGGTTTCAGAGTCTACTATATATTCTGCTACCTCAGAGGAAGCATGAGATGAACAGTTTAATAAAGAACGTTTTGACATAGAATAAATGACTACATTAATGCAAAGTTCCTCACGTTGAGCTAGTGTGAATGAAAAAACAAAGTAAAAGAATATGTGTTATCTTTATAAGTGATGCTGGATGGATTCAGCTTTCGTGGCTATGAGTAGAAGAAATCTATGTGATTGTAATTTGATTTGGGTAGTTGTTTATCATTTAAAAAACAATGGATACTGTTCTTCAGAAGAGTGCTTGCCAGTTTGCACATACAGTCACCTCATATTATACTGGCCAAAATATTTTGTAGTAAAGTTGAATGGAGAGCTTACAAAATGGCAAGGTTCTTTATATTAATGTCTTGGAGATTTCTTACTTACCTCAGTCAATGACAACTTGCTGGGGTCACTGGTGAACTGGCATTGTGTTAAGGATTACAAAGAAGTGTGCTTTTATCAGTGCTATAGTTGCCAGTTTATACCCTCTGTTGTCATGCCAGGATCCATGTGACACTGATCAGTAGAATTCAAGGGTTGGAAAGACAAAAAATTTCTTCTTTACAATACCTATTTCTTCTGAGTGGAGTTAGAATTGACTCTGATTTCTGCATTCTGTTGACACAGTGACACATTGTACTGCAAGTTCTTCTGCTTTTTATACTGAGTAGTGTGGTCCTTAAAACATTCAAGATAAAAAAATATTTTTTTATTGCTTATATATTGATTTTCATATCCTTAACTTTAAAAACTTGTATATTTAATAATCTTCAAGACATGCATTTTTTAATTAATAAAATTTATTTAAAACTCTTGTTTAGCAGCATGACAATTGTTCATTTTATAATCTCTATTCACTTCTGACTGATTTTCCAAAATAACATTTAAAAGTGGACTTCTGCTTATTTGGTTGTTATAGTGCTTTTTGCCTGAAAGGGGAAGTTCCTGTTAAGAAAGCTCCACTGCAAAGCAATAAAGAAGAATGCTATATGTGATACATCAGTGGATTATACATTTGCTATATTACACAACTGTGATAAAATGTTTTGACTGAGGGTGGCTGGCGCAGTAGTTATTGCTGATGCCTTACAGATGCAACTTCTTGTGTTTGAATTCACAACTGGGCACCATCTGTGCAGAGTTTGTACTCTCCTATGTCTACATGGCTTTTCCTTCCTGTTCCATAGATTTCTTCCCACAGTTACAAGATCGGTTAATTGGTCCAGTTAAGGGTGTATGTGTGAGGGGCACTGTAAAAGACTCCAGGCCCATCCATGATTGATTACTGTGTTGTGTTTGATGGTGCTGGGATAGGTTCTGGCCCTGCACACTACCAAATTGAAGATCCAGTTAGAGAATGTTATATTTCTAATGAAAAAAATGTCAAACTGAGGGATTGGTCTAAATGGAAGAAGTCACTATGGCTAAATTCACATTACCAGGCTGATGTAACTCAAATCTGAATTTTTGCCTTGATGTGACACAAATCTGATGTTTTCAGGGCTGTGTGGACACAGAAATCTGATCTTTTAAAATCAGATTTGAGTCACTTTCATATGTGGTCCTGGATTGGATACGTATCCAATATGAATGAGAATGGTCAAATCGGAATTCATGTTGTTTTTCTGTCTGTGTGTGTGGGCTGAGCACTGCTGTTATCAGCCAGCACCGGCAGTGCCACAAATCAGCAATGGAGGAGAGCTACAGCTGTGGCAACAGTTATGGTCTCACCATTGCTGGCTCCATTCTCACACTCACAAATCTCTTGGTGCAGCAGTGGCCACAATAGTGCGAAAACAGCAAAAACTGTCTGGCTTTTTTTCGCCTTCTCAACCTAGTCATGTACAGCTGACAAACTGTTTGCTGTCCTCCAGA
Organism: Polypterus senegalus; assembly: GCF_016835505.1. Lineage (NCBI taxonomy): Eukaryota > Metazoa > Chordata > Cladistia > Polypteriformes > Polypteridae > Polypterus > Polypterus senegalus. Next base: position 92,193,703 of record NC_053156.1, on the reverse strand, counting down.
GTAAAATAAATACTAAGTAAATGCTAGCTACTATCATGTTCATTTTGCCAGTTTTAATGCCAAAGGCTATCTCATAAATATGAAGTTTTTTGTTCTTGCTGATACAGATGTCTTGCACAGATGTATCAGTGTGCACATACATGCCGCTTCAGAGGGCAGATGTGTTTTACAGTTAGATATGCGTCTCTTGAACTAATGAATGTGAATCGTCAAGACAGGCAAATCCAGTCTGAGGAAATAATCTGAAATAGAGCAATGAGGTTTGTAATGTGAATGTAGCCCAGGTCTTTCCTACAGTATTTGTGAAATTTATATTGTGTCAAGTTTATTATTATTATTTTTGTTGTTTCTGAATTATTAAATTTGATGTGTTTTTTGTTTTCATGTAATATTTGTTTATGCGCTAGAACAGGAGTGCATAAACATTAGTAGGAAGAATCTATATTAAATGTCAAGGGACCTTTCTATGTGGCTGTAATATGCGTCACTGTATTGTGTGCCTTTAATTTTCTCTCGCGGTAATACTGGTTTGTATTTCCATAAAATGCCTGTAATTTTCTCTGACAGTAATACAGTTGAACCTCGGTTCACTACCATAATTCGTTCAAAAACTCTGGGCGAAACCCAATTTGGTTGTGAACTGAAGTAATAGGATTGTATGTAAATACAATTAATCCGTTCCAGACCGTACAAACTGTACGTAAATATATATTTTTAAGCCCAAATATAGTTAATTATACCATAGAATGCACAGCGTAATAGTAAACTAAATGTAAAAACATTGAATAACACTGAGAAAACCTAGAACAACAAAGAAAACTAATACTGCAAGAGTTCGCGCTATAGCGATACGAACTGCTTGCTAAAAACACTTTTTTTAATGAGTTTGAAGCACAGGGAAAAAAATGAACATTTGAAAAATCCGTAATTTAATAAACAACCAAGAAAAGTAACATTGCAACAATGCACGCACGTGCCTGTGTGTGTGTCTCTCGCGCGCTTGTGTCTGTGTGTCTCTCTCGCGTGTCTGTGTGCGTGTGTCTCTCTCTCGCGCGCCTGTGTGTGTGTGTGTCTCTGTCGTGCGCCTGTGTGTGTGTGTGTCTGTGTGTGTCTTGCACGCCTGTGTGTGTGTGTCTCTCTCGTGCACGCGCCTGTGTGTCTCTCTCTCTCTCTCTGCACAGGGAATGCACAGGGATAGAGTGAACACGTGCAGCCCGCGCATGCGCACTTCACCAGAAGACACACACACGGACACCTGAACGCACACAGGGGTTTTATTAAAGAGGATTGTCTAATTATTATGTATTGTGCATTTGGCCTTTCAAGTTGCTTTTCTTTTTGAGGTCTTGAAGCCTGCCTTTTAAGTTTGAGATAGGGCTGCCTAATGTGCAGTCTGCTTTTGAGTTACATACCAAGGGTTAGATTTATAAAACTTGCATGCACAAAATAAGAGAGTAACAATCTGAGTAAGCAACTTTCCAAGCAAAAAGAAAGGGTTTATAAAAGAAAATGACAGCTTGTGTATATTTACAGAATCTCTGACACTTTCTTACACCACATTTTGGAGAACCTGCAGTATCTTCATCAAGTAGGAAAATCCAAGCAAGCCAGCAAAAGTGATGTCTCAAGCTAATAATCTCTCTATTATAAAAAATCCTGCAACAAGATGTGATCTTGAAGAGAGACAGAGAGACACTTCAGAGAGGCAGAGACACTTTAACTTCCCGCGACACAGTCAAGGCACGGCATACTGACATCCATTGGAAGCATGTTCCTGTGAGACGGTGACTTGTCAAACAAGATCACGGTCATGTAACCTCTCAGTTGTTGCCGCGCCCTACTTACAACTATTTACCCTACTTACAGCCATTTTCAAACAAGATCACGGTAATCTAAAATGCGAAGAAGAAAGAGCAGCTTCGCAAACTAAGGACAGTAATAATCAGCCATGAATAAGTGGAATTGAAAACCTTGCAGGTCCAATCGAGGTCAGGAATAAAAGAGAGTACAAGACACAGTAGAACTTCATTAAGACGTTCAAAAACGTTGGCGCCATACACATGCAGAGCAGGTTACAGATTATGAAAGCAGTGGAATTCTAAAGACTCAAAAAACGTTGGCGCCATACACACACAGATCAAGCTCAAAAATATGACACTACTAAAATTCAAAAGTGTCAAAAAAAATAGAGTACAGATCGCATTTGCACTAACAAACGGAAAGTATTACTCAGTGAAATAACAGAACAGCAAACACTGATCGAATACATGGACATGTGATATGTCGGAAATATGTAGATATTGTAAGGCTTTAAAGTTTAAGTCGGACACTTGTAGATCGGCGAATTTGTGTTGCCATCAGGGCAAAGTACTGCTACTTCGCAATGAAGAGGCGTCTCCGCGAGAATTAAAAGATTTGTTGTTTGGTGAAAGTGCAATCCACAAACATTACAGGCAAAATATACGCGTCTACAATAATCTTTTCACGTTAGCATTATTCAATGCACAAAACATTAATTTACACAATAATGGACCATAAGCTATGAGAATCTGTGGTTCCGCAACAATTAAAGCTACGACAAGTTTAATTTAGAAAAAAGCACAATTTGGTCAGGTGTATATTTGTGATCACGGAGAAGCGCTGCAACATAGAGTTGAAAGAGTTAAACGATCCGACGTAATAGATATTATATAGCCAATAATAAAGCCAGAGCAGATATTCGTGTATATCCAAAGGCAAAGCACAATTCGTCATTTCTGTCAAATACATCGCCACATTCAGATCCTTTACTCTTTCCTTTGCTTTTCCCAGATGGCGAAACAGGATGGTCATACAATATGAAACAAACGCATTCAGAAAAACGAATAACACCCATGCAATATTTCAGGTCCACAGTAACGATACGTTGTATTTAACCAACGTCTATCATCTCATCGTCTATCGCAACATTACATATTACATTATTAATGCGTATGTAAAAGTCACAGCTAATCGTCTCTTCTTTATTAAATTGAATCAAGCTAAACTTAGAACGGAATGCAAGGCAGGCCCGCTGCCAGGGGGGGCAAACGAGACTCTGGTCTGGGGCCCTAACAGAAGGGGGCCCCTTCATGCTTGATTTTTTTTATGCTGATGTTGTGTGCGTAGATATATATTCGGACAATTATTCAAGTTACATGTAATAGAGAAGTTAAATCATTTAGCTTACAATACAAGTGAGTGTTTTATTAGCTGCAAGCTCCACGCAAGTAGATATCGTGCTCGTGTCATGTGAAGCACGCTTGTCAAAGGGGGCTGACAGCGGCACGCTTCTCAAAGACTAAGGAGAGCTGACGCCGACGTCCTTGAGCTTGACGTTGAGTAGTATGTTTGTTGTACAGGGTACGTGGATAATGGATTGACTGCGCCGCTGTAATTGAATACCTTCACACACACAGGCGCTGTTCTGTCTCAGACAACAGCGATATTGTTGTGCACTATTGTGGATGTTGACGTGTATGGTGTAGCAGAAGTCCGTCTCCATAGTTTGATAATTCATTTGCCTCGGTGTTTATTGTTGCTTTTAAAGCAGTGACTAGTGTGCGTTGGTTTTGTGTGTATCACTAAAGATTCTGATTCACCCGGATTTTTTGAAAACTTTGAAGTTTGATACAGCAAGTTACCATACTGATTGTACACCATGTAGAAAACCCTAACCGTTAGTATATATTAAAATGTTCAGATGTTACTCCTATTCATTGCATTGGTATAATTGTACCGTTACACGTTAGATAATACATAGGCCTATCTCATTAATGTATTGTTTCAATTCCGCTACGAGCTTCCGTTAGCACTGGCTTTCCTTCTCACAGTCAAACTTTGATATGCGAGAAGGCTTAACTCATCAAGTATGGTATTCATAAATGCAGCATTGTCGCTGTCGGATAAACTACATTTCAATCATTTTGTATACGTATTTGAAGGTTTTGGCATGTGGGGACCCGGGGGAAGGCAGGGGGGCCCACACGTACCCAGTTGTCTGTGGCCCAAATATTTCTGGCGGTGGGGCTGTGCAAGGGCTCATTGATCTTGTTCAAAATTCAAATATCAATAGTTCAGACAAATTCAAAATGGGTAAAGCAGTAATATTACCATCATCATATCAAGGTAGTCCAAGAGAATTGCAACAATTATATCATGACTAGGCTCACCCGCCTTTTAAGGCGACCGACTTTTAAGTTGACCACTTCTTAAGGCAATTCAATATGTTGATCAATTTGATATTTTATACAAACTCATTAATTTGGTTATATTGCATTTGAGCGGTATTACTTTAATACTCGTAGTTTCTGTTATTTTTGTGATGAAATTTAAACTTTTTGTCTATATTGAGGTCGCCCTTTTGAACCCCCCTGATATTTACTACGCGGTGAGGCATTTGTACTCCATCAACATTAATTATTTCCAGAGACATAATTATGTCTATTTTTCCACCGCATCGCGCACAAAAGCAAGGGAACGATGGGAGCACCAGAACTCTGCTCACATCATGTCGCTTCGTACCGCAAGCTGCAAGTAGTAAGTCTGTGATAAGCGGAATACCGCTACGCTTTACACTCATGGGACGGAAGGACAATCCCGACCGCTTTTTTATAGTAAGAAAGAAGAAGAAGATATTGCACAGTCTGGAATAGAAAATCATTTTTTACCTGGAAAAACGAAACTACAAATCCCATCGTGCATTGCAAAATGGGCGGGGCGTGTGAAACTCCGCGCCTGCGTAGCACTCACGGGACGGAAGGACAATCCCGACCGCTTTTATATAGAAGGATACAATGGCAATGTCCAGAACTGTCGGGTGGCCAGATTTATTAGTTACAATGACGTGCAATCCACAATGGCCAGAAATCCGCATGTTGAGAACAATGCCACCGGCTACAACAAGTAGATTGTTTTATCAGAAAATCAGGCAAATAAGAGCATATATTTACACCATCGAATTTCAAAAACAGAGTTTGCCTCGCATGCATTTATTGGTTACTTTGCAAACTAAATTATTAAATGCTGATGATGTAGATCGGTTTGTCTGTGCTGAGATTCCAAACAGAGAAACCTGTCCAGAATTATAGTACAAAGTCATTAAGCACATGTCTCACGGACCACATTTAAAAGATTCAGAATGTTGGAACTCAAAAGAACAAAAGTGTTTAAATAAATTTTTAAGGAAGTTTTAAAATAAAAAGTGAACATAATGCATATGTAACAATTCCTGTGAAAACAAAATAAATAAATTATATATCCACTGGACCAAACCCGGGGGTTGGCAAGTGAAGCGAGCAGGGGGCAGAGCCCCCTAGTAATTTATATAACCAAGTGCTATTATTGTAACGTGTCAAACATATTAAAACTTAGGACTATGATTAGCAAATGTCCTTAGCACTATAGGCTTGGATCAATCAGATGGGAGACTACTCTACCAGCCAATGACATTCTTCAGAATTGTTATTGTATATGCACAAGGCTGACTGACATAGTCTATATATTGTTGTTTCAGGGTTGCAACCAGACAGGGTTTGAGGCACATTTCCGTACACACACTTATAGGATGATTTTTATTTACAAAAAATTTCATACAAATGTGCATATGCCAGATTTTATAAATCACATTTTTTTGATGTATTTATGTCTTGGCATAAACATATTTTTACCCTCTAATCCACACAAAGTTTTATAAATGAGATTCCAGGGTGTAGATTGTTTTGGTTTAGGATATTTTGAGGCCGGGCGGCACGGTGGCGCAGTGGTAGCGCTGCTGCCTCGCAGTTAGGAGACCCGGGTTCGCTTCCTGGGTCCTCCCTGCATGGAGTTTGCATGTTCTCCCCGTGTCTGCGTGGGTTTCCTCCGGGCGCTCCGGTTTCCTCCCACAATCCAAAGACATGCAGGTTAGGTGGATTGGTGATTCTAAATTGACCCTAGTGTGTCCTGCGGTGGGTTGGCACCCTGCCCAGGATTGGTTCCTGCCCTGTGTTGGCTGGGATTGGCTCCAGCAGACCCCCGTGACCCTATTCGGATTCAGCGGGTTAGACGATGGATGGATATTTTGAGGCCTGCATCCATTTTCATCATTTAGTGTCTTGCAAATTGTGACACTGCCATAAAGAACCACAGCAAGGTAAGATTAATTTATGTGTATTACTAAATCAGTTAAACTTAATGTTTAACACTTTTTTGAGGGTCAAATATTGTTTTAAGATCCGGATTAGACATCACTTAGCTGAAGGAAAAACAGCAGGTTAACTATATGAACTAATACCCCTGAATGCTACCTACAACAGCTCCTAACAGTGTATATTGATGCAATGTACTAAAGCCATTAAGAAGGTTCATAGGATGTAAGATCATATACCACAATGTGTAGAGTATAAGTTAAGGAAAATTGTGCTTAAGCTGTGTATGACACTAATGTGGCCTCACAAGGAATATTGTGCACGGTTTTGATTTCCATATTATACAAAAGACATAGCAGCACTAGAGAACATTTAGATAAAAGAAACTAGGCTGATTCCAGGGCTGTATGGTATAAGTTATGATTGAAGATTAAAGGTGATCAACCTCTTTACTTTAATTGAAGAGAGATTAAAATATATGATTGAAGTCTTTCAAATTAGCAATTAACAATTAGTATAGTGGAAACTTTTTCAAGATTAATTTCAAGCTAACATTGGAAAGGTTTTTCTTCATGCAGAGAACCATAAACCTTTGGAATAAATTGGCAAATTGTGTGGTAGAGAGTTGCATTTTTGAGTCTTTCAAAACTCAATGCTATTTTGAAAAATGAGGTAAATGGGATTGGCAAGGTTTATTAGTTAATGGCCTGTTCTTCTCAAAGTTTTTCTTATGTTCTAAATGCCAGACCCCATGTTGTATACACAAATCACAATGTCGCCAGCTTTATATGCCAGTAGGCAGGAAAGAAGACAGCAAACAAAAAGTTAAAGTGCAGCTAAAAGTGCAACAATATATCTAATAGAAAACTGCATCATGATTATCTGGCTATGAATGATTCAGGTACAAATGCAATAGATTCCCAGTATTATTAATAAGTGGTAATTGTGTAATGTTTCAACCCAGGTGTGTTCACTAGGTTTTGTTTATTTTCCTTTCTTGTATTTTCTTTGATTATTGTAAAGAATTATTTTTCTGATATTTATTATATTTTTTATTGTATATATTTTGTCAGTATTATTCTGTGTTTTATTTACTACAGGGAGTGCAGAATTATTAGGCAAGTTGTATTTTTGAGGATTAATTTTAATATGGAACAAACACAGTGCTATCAGTCAATCCAAAATGTTAATAAACCTGAATATTTCACAACGGAAATGTGAGTGTGAACATCATCAGGGGAATACATATGTGCGCACAATTATTAGGCAACTATTAGTGTGCAGATTTATTATGCAACTAAAGGAAAAATGAAAATTTTCCCATCTCACTTGTTTATTTTCATCTGTTATAGTGAGAATAATAAACAAACACCTCAAAATTTACAAATAAACATCTCTGACATTTCAAAAAAAATAAATCAATCAATCAATGACCAATATAGCCACCCTTCTTTCCAATAAGTCATAAGCCTTTCCATTCATGGAGTCTGTCAGTTTCTTGATCTGTTGACGATCAGCTTTTTGTGGAGCAGTGACTACAGCCTCCCAGACACTCTTCAGAGAGGTGTATTGTTTTTCTCCCCCGTAAATCTAGCGTTTAAGAAGTGCCCACAAGTTCTCGATAGGGTTTAGGTCAGATGAGGAAGGGGGGCCATGTCATTATTCCTTCATCTTTAAGGCCTTTACTGGCTGGCCACGCAGTGGAGAACTTTGATGCAAGTGATGGAGCATTGGCCTGCATAAAAATCATGGTCTTTTTCCTGTATCACTGTTTGAAGAAAGTGTCTTGAAAAACTGGCAGTAGGTTTGGGAGTTGATTTTGAGTTCATCTTCAATGCAAAAGGTCCAACTAGCTCATCTTTAAAAATACCAGCTCATGCCAGTACCCCACCTCCACGTTGGAGTGGAGCTCTGTGCCCATTACTGATCCACAGGTCCATCCATCTGGTCCATCAAGAGTCACTCTCATCTCATCGGTCCATAAAACCTTTGAAAAAAATCTGTCTTCAGATATTTCTTGGATCAGTTTTGACGTTTCAACTTATGTTTCTTGTTCAGTGGTGGTTGGGTTTCAGCCCTCCTTACCTTGGCCATGTCTTTGAGCACTGAACACCTTGTACTTCTGGGCACTCCAGGTAGGTTGCAGCTCTGGAATATGAAAGTACTGGAGGATAATGGGTTCCTGGTAGCTTCACGTTTGATTCTTCTCAAATCTTTGGCAGCTAATTTGCGTCTTTTGTTCTCAACACGTTTCTTGCGACCCTGTTGACTATTTGCAACAAAATGTTTGATGGTTCTGTGATCAAACACCAATATCTTAGCAATTCCAAAAGTGCTGCATCCCTCTGAAAGACTTTTTACAATTTTTGACTTTTCAGAGTCAGTTAAATCTCTTTTTTGGCCCATTTTGCCTGAGGAAAACTAGCTGCCTAATAATTCTGCACACCTTGATATAGGGTGTTGATCTCCTTTAGGCCACACCCTCCCTCATTACACAAATACACATCACCTGACGTGCTTAAATCCAATAAGCATTCAAGTTAATACAGCTTGGAGTTGGAATATACGCATTAAAAATGATGATATGGTCAAAATACTCACTTGCCTAATAGTTGTGCACACAGTGTATGTATATATTATGTGTTCTCCTTTGTTCATTGTTGTTATTTTCTTTTGTTTTTTCCTCTGTGGTCATTGGACACATATATTTAACATAGATTCTGGAATTTTTTAACCCTGAGGAGTATGAATTTCTCATTGATTTTGTAGGATTTGCAATAGTTAAAATTGAAGTTTTATAAAGTTAAAATTGTGTTTATTTATTGAGCATCAAGGTTTTGTTGAGTAAGTGTTGGCTGTTGCAATAATTATCCCTCCCAACATCCCCCTTGAGAGTGTAGTGTGTGACACCATTTAGAGCGCTGACATGAAGGTCAGCTCAAATGTTTCCTAAGCATCAGATATTAGCATTCTCTATTTGATTCCACAGCTATTGTCTCTGACTGACTTACTTGAATTGCATTCTTATTTTTTAATGATTGCTCTGCAGTCCTTTTGGTACTGACCTCTTCCTTTTTTTTATGCCAGCTTTTCTCCCTATCCCTTTTTAAAATTTTTCATTGTCTTGCCTTGACTCAGTACACTGTTTTATGGGTGGAACACCAAGAGGCAAGGCCATACTGAAGTCACAGCTGAAGAACTAGCCTCAGCCTATTATTTTTGGAGCTGGTAAGCAGGTCCTGTAGCAGTTTATTGATTTTTGTTCTGGAGCTTATTATTGTAAGTACTGTTTTTTCTGGTTTTAAATTATTTTGCTTCTGTTCTTGAATTTTGATTTTAGAATTGTGTATTGGAATTTTTTTGTTCTGGGTTGCATTTTTAGGAAAACCATTTTTGACTTTTGCCATTTTTGTTCTTTTAAGATTTTCAAATAAATACCTTTCCAAGCCAGTGTTTTTTTAACAGTACCTCTCTATCAAAGGGCGTGTTATTGTGTATTTTGGCACACTGAAGTCATTTTGAAATTCAAAACCAAGTTTTTCCATTTTGGGCATATTTAGGCTTAAGTCTACCTGTGGGATTGGGAGGTCTGATTGTCAATGGGTGAGCCTGTCCCAGGCAGGCCAATAAAGTTCCTGGCCTGCTTTTCTGGCTTATTCAACCCCTATTCACTACATTAGTGACTTCAAATCAAAACAAATTGACATTATATAAATAAGATAGATAGATAGATAGATAGATAGATAGATAGATAGATAGATAGATAGATAGATAGATAGATAGATAGATAGATAGATAGATAGATAGATACTTAATTAATCCCAAGGGGAAATTCAAATACTCCAGCAGTAGCATACTGATAAAAAACAATATTAAATTAAAGATTGATAAAAATGCAGGTATAACAGACAATAACTTTGTATTATGTTAACGTTTACTCAAGAGTGGAATTGAAGAGTCGCATAGTGTGGGGGTTCAGAGTAATTTAATTAATGAACTACTTACCATATTCTGTGTGCCAGATATGATATCTCAGTGTGAACAATTTTTAAAAGGAGTTCATAGTGCAATAGAAATATATTAATTATTACTCTTGTTTACTCTTGTCTATTCAGTGCAAATTACCTGCAATTCAGAAATGCAAATAACATAAAATAACTAATGAGCCAGGCAGAAAGTTAGAATATTGGGTCAGTGTGCTAGCTTAATAGAGAACTTTACTGTGTTTTATACCACAGACTAAATTCTGAGTTTACAGATTGTGCATTAACAGGAGAACAATATAGTACATTCTAATGAGAATTTGGTTACAGCTAGGAAACAATCTCTGATTATAAAACCTTGTAACCCACATATATTGCGTTCCCTGTCACTGCACTAAGGAAACTGAAAAAACATTTCCTAAAACTCCCACAGACTATGAGATCAGATCCAGAAGTGGAGGCATCTGTGGTCTGTTATGGGCTTACAGAAACACTATGTGTAGAATGTATGAATCTACAGCTTGTAGCTTACCCAAGCCATTAGGGTAGGAGAAAAAAAATCTTTGTATAAATGTCATAATTAGGAAAAGGTGAACAGTTTGATTCACATCAAAACTGACTCACATCAGTCTGGATTTTTTTCTGTAATATGAGGTCCAGTTAGAAAAATATGCCTGAAGTCTTGAATGAATAAACTAGATTTGCTTCACTTCTTACAAAACAATTGGCTTGATAACTTTAGATTTAGGCATAAAGATCAGAAACAGCACTGAACATTCCAGTATGCTAATAAGGCAAGTACAGAAAGTTGCTTTGTTCCAAAACTAAAATATAAATGCTAAAACAAACAGAGCCAGGGGTTTAGGTTAAATGGATGCTAATTAGGAGTATCAGCCTTATTAGCTGTTTAGCTCACATTCTTTTCGTTACTACAAATATTCATCAATAAATTTGTGTAGCAGGGAGCCAGAGTCCTATCTCTGAAGCACCAGGTGTAAGGTAGGAATCAGCATTGGGTGGAGTGCCAGGTCACTGCAGGGCACACTCATATACACACCAGCTCTTGCTGCCCATATCATTTTAGAGTCAACATTTCACTTAGCAAGCTCGTCTTTTAGGACATGAAAGAAAACTCATTCAGACAAACAGACAATGTTTGTAAAAATGAGTGACTTAAAGCTCAGAAGCACAAACTTAATACGGCTTGATACCTTAGTTCCATTTTAAGACCAAAAATTTTCTCCATTTTTTAAATCTCTCTTGAAGACAAAAGTTTCCAAGAAATTAATTTTAAACTTAACAAATGCATATTAATTCCCTGTTGTTTTTAGAACAGTAGCACTTGGTTTTGTGCTACTGATTTATGAAGAAATGTAGTAATATTTTTCACTAACAAATTTCATTAAGTATGCAGTTGTTTCATGTTTGATGTTTACCTAATTATGCAAACTTCAAATAGGATACAAAATTTAAAAGTATAATACACATTATAATCTAAATTCTAATCTTTTCACTGCTATAACAAGAGTATATTACAAATTTTGTAGTTCCACAGATAAGTTTCATTTCAAGATATCATCAGAACTGAAAGATCCTGGGGAGTTAATGGCTTGAGCTGACTGTATTCTAACATAAATTAATATGGGAAGAGCACGCCTGAATGCATGAATCCAGCTGTGCTTTGATTTAGTGGACATCATTTTTTTTCTTTGACTTTGAATTTTCCTACACAATAGGGATCCTTTAACATAAGTTAATTTACTTTAAATGTATCCATACTTTGCACTGGATAAAAAATAATTTTAAACCTTTAATTAAGCTATCCCAATGTGAGAGAATGTTAGCCTTTTACTACTGAAAAATGATATTGTGGCACGTGTATTTTATTTTCATACAAACGTAACTTTACAGGCATGTTTTCTTTTCCCAAGTAGATGTTGTTTACTGGGGTAGGCGTTCACTGTTTTACTACATAATTATAATTTCTACACAGCAGTAGGTACTGTATGTGGTGGCTGCAGGTTTTTATTGCATCCAGTCTTAAAATCAATTACAGTTTTATTCCTGTAAATGCATCTCTCACTTACTTATGCTCAGTGTTTATCTGTTTCTTTATTTAAAAGAACTAGGCAATGTTGTTTTTTTCAATAATATTTGTGCAGATTTATAACATACTATTAATGTATCCACTTAATATAAGTGGCAGGAGCCTATCCTCATAGAACTGGATACAAGGCAGGAACCAATCTAGTCCCTTTAGTTTTGGTCACATTATTTTTACAAGATTCATGTCATTCACTATAATCATTCTTAGCTCCTTCCACATTAGTGTTTAATAAAGTATTAATTAGTACATACATAATATGTACATTAAAGTCAAATTAATTGAGACAAAATTTGTTCCTTACTGAATGAGACAGAGATGCAAAAAGACTTCCAAAGCTTTTCTGGACTAAAGTATACATTGATGTACAGTAGACTGATTATCGGCCTTTAAAGGATGAGTACACACTGATGTACATGTTTGTAAGCATTTTCTTTTGCATTTAAAAAAGATAAATATGAAACTTGCATACAAAAAACATACAGTATGAATGGAGGACACTGGAAAGGTAGGTGTTTACACCACCTTCCTCCAACTAAGAGTTAGTATGAATTAACATGCCTTTTATCTTCAGTAAGTAAAATTTGCTCAGTCTTTGTCAATGATATATTAATACTGAGAAACAATGTGAAGGCCCTCCTAGGTGCTGGGTTCACCCACAGAATATTTGTTTTTGTTTATAATGTGGGGATGTAATTATTATAATAGATGTTTTCGCTTCAACCACAGTTTTTATAAACAGTAAAACTCTGCATATCTAAAAAAACGGGATTGACTTGGATTACTCCAAATTTGCACTATATAAGTAAATTTGCCCTATTCAGTATTGGTTTATATCTTGTGCCCTTTGCTGGTTGGATAGGTTTTGAAAAAAATTCAATATAAGCCAGCAAAGATTAAGAGGTTACATGATTAAAGCTTTTAAAATTATGAAAGGAGTTATTATGGTGGATCCCTTGAGAACTCTTATTGCCAAGATGCGGTTGATGGTAGACTTCTTAGGTGATCAGCTTTAAACAGCTGCTCAAAATAGCCAGCCCAGAAGGTTATAATTGCAGCGGCTTCTGTAAGGACCGTTCCATCCCCTGCCATGACTGTTACTCTCTGAGGAACATACTGTATTTGGATGCGTACAATGCTTTGATTCCTCTGTAAGCAGGGCGTGGGTCACTAGATCATAGATGGTGTGTCAGTTGCATACAGATTTCTCTAACAAATGCCTCCTTATTTACCCTAAGGGACCTCACAGCTATCCTTCTCAGTTCCCGGTACAGACAGGAGTTGCCATCAAGCCGTGTGCAGTAACTCCTCTCAATAATATCCAGGGTGCCTTGCGAAATGAAACACAGAAGATCTCCCACATCACATTAGGATCAGCAGTTGCTCCCATTTCTGTAAGTTCCTCACACAAAATACATACAAACTTTAGAAACAGCCTGATCTTGGAGTCTGACCAGGTCCAGCATCATTCTCCTAGTAGATGGTAGTCTACTGGACCTAAGCTGGATCTTCATAGTAGCAACAAGAAGTCTGTGGTCAGAATTCACACATTGGACACTTCTGTAGACCTTGCAGTTTTTTAAGAGCATCAAGCATCTTCCCACAAGTATGTAATCATTCTCCTTCACCGCACCACCAGTATTGGAATACCAATTCCAATGATGTGGCTCAGGGCACTGGAACCAGGATCCAGCGATCTGCAGCCCCTGACCTTTTGCAAGATCAAGGAGCATGGAGCCACTTACACCATGGTCACCAAATGCATGGGGACCGACATAATCCTGTGGTTGCATTGAAAACACTTATGACCAGAGGAGTGTCATCTCGTTGGCACCCATCAACCAACGAGCAAAGTTGTGAATAAAATGACTCCCTCACCGAGTATACACTGGGACAACAGACAAGGAACACAGAGAGTGCCTTAATCAGAGTCTCATGAAAGAAGCGACATCAGACACCATCAGAAGGAACTGATCCACCACAGCAACAGCTAGTTCCCAAGTATAACAGCCATCAGAGCGACCAGACCAATAAAAGATGTTCCCAACTACAGATATCTGGCCAGTCCTAGGTCTGCATACTTCAGGGAGTGTTGCAACTGAAATGCGGAGTTTACGAAGCTCCTCTGACAGCAGAGGAAGGTGATCATCATACAGGAAAGACAAGATGTTTCATGCACCTACCCAGATGGGCTGTATCAAATTGGAACCTGACTGCTGTTGTGCAATGGGTGACGCCTCAGCAGCACACCTATTCCGATCCCCAACAGGCCTGACCCCATTGGTCTCCAGTGGTTTTGACTCTTCTGGGGATGAGGCTCCCGAGGGTTTCCCCCCATCCCCTTCATAATGCGAGCAGGCTTACTATGGGTGTTTGCAGCAGAGCCATTCCCACATAGAGCAGAAAGGAGTCCTGTCTGTTGTCTCTGAGCCATATCATTTTTTTTTATGGTTGTTGTAGTGCCAATCCTGCCACCACCCCCAAGTTTTCCCCGCAAGTTGGAGGACCATTTGCAGGGCGGACACAATTTAACATCACACCCAGGACAAAATAACATGCTCAGGAACAATGTTGCTGATTTTTCTGCACACATAAACAATTGTCCTGTGCAGAGTTTTTTTTTTAGTAATGGTTGAATATAGACTTTTTAGCAATATTTAATAATTTAAATATATATGTTTAAATTATTAAATTATATATATACAGTATATATCAAATTATCCATCCATCTTCTAACCCGCTGAATCCGAATACAGGGGTCTGCTGGAGCCAATCCCAGCCAACACAGGGCAGGAACCAACCCACTGCAGGACACACACAAACACCAATTTAGAATCGCCAATCCACCTAACCTGCATGTCTTTGGATTGTGGGGAAAAACCAACGCAGACACAGGGAGAACATGCAAACTCCACGCAGGGAGGACCCGGGAAGCGAACCCGGGTCTCCCAACTGCGAGGCAACAGCGCTACCACTGCGCCACCGTGCCGCCCATATCAAATTATACATATATATAATTTGATAGTAAAATTATTTTTGTTATCTCTAATTTGCCTTTTGTCTAAACAATAAAGTATTGTTTCCATTACAGTTTATTGAAATCTGCTTAATAAAACTAAGACACATTTACTCTGCAATAAAACTACTACTGGAGCATCACATTCATGTAATTGTGATTTGCTATCATTTTTTACTATACTGTATATTATGTTTAATTTGACTTTTTACAAATTTCTTTGTTTCATAGTTGTGCTTGTATTAATCCACTCATTTATTGAATTACTTAGTCACAGAGACCTGGAAGTTAACCCAGCATCATTGGATGCAAGGCAGTAAACATCTCTGAATGTGTTGTCAGTGCATCACCTGATATGCTCGCATTTAGACCTACAGTCATTCATGCACATTTTCAGGATAAAATGGAATTATAAAAATTTATACCTAACATTATTTTTATGTGTATGCCAAGAATTCAGTAGATTCTAAAGAGAAATCCTAATCAGGCTAGAAGGATAGACCTAATCAGGATAGAAGTGGGTTCCTTGCCAGGGCAGGAGGCCATATTGGGAGGACAAGGCTGGTTTGGTGACCCTACCAGGATGGTTGCCAGTTCATTGCCAGGATGGGAGGCTTGCTTAGAAGGGCACTGGATGCATGCTTCCTGGAGTTATTTCTTTCCCCTGGGCACACGATGGCAGCATCCCACTGGAGATATTCTCATATGGATACCCGTGGTCAGGCTGACAGTTGTTGTTCAATGAAACAGGCATATTGGGGTTCTTGGGTGCCACCAGAGAACAGTATACCTTCTGTTAAGGGCTTTTGCATTATTAAACAGCACTGTGACACAGAGGATGCAAATGTACAACAATTGAAACTAAGTCCAATTTTGGCTGTTTTGTGTAGTTTGTGTGGTCTCCTTAAATGTGAAGATTATTCATTGTGAAATAGCAATCCTCTCAAATTGCAAGCTCACATACTACACTTCATTAATTTTGTGACTCTGATTTGTGTTTCTGTGTGCAGTTTGATGGCCTGTCATCTCAATTGGGTCTTGACTTTTGCCCTCTACCTATTTCTGACAGGGCAGCATGGTGGCACAGTGGTAGCGCTGCTGCCTCACAGTAAGGAGACCTGAGTTTCCTCCAGGTGCTCCGGTTTCCTCCCACAGTCCAAAGACATGCAGGTTAGGTGCATTGGCTATCCTAAATTGCCCCTAGTGTGTGCTTGGTGTGTGTGTGTGCCCTGCGGTGGGCTGGCGCTCTGCCCGGGATTTGTTCCTGCCTTACACCCTGTGCTGGCTGGGATTGGCCCTGTGTTAGGATATAGCAGGTTGGAAAATGACTGACTGACTATTTATGACAGTGAGGGGTTTTGGTTCCATGTTGTTCTGAAATAAATGGATGGATGGAGGCTGAATCCTTTTTGTATACTTCATTATCTGGAGGGCAGATTCAGGTTCCAGGTTAAATTCAATTTACAGTCACTAGCATTAGAATATCATTTGCCTCAAAATGTATTTTTCAAATCTTTTAAATGAGATCACAGTTCTACACTCATTATTTCTAAAGTGCATAGTATATTCAGCTAAAAATTTAGATAATGTGTTTACTGTGATTTTATTACTTCTTCCTATTTAAGGTATATTTTAAAGTTATTTAATTTATTTAAGTGCAGCAACTTAGCATTTTCCGAGTACCATCGGTAAATATTGCTCCCTGTGGTGTGTAGCATTGTTGAAAGCTTTTAGGCAATAGGTGTATTTTTTAGTATTTCAAGATAACTATGTTCTTGTTTCTATTTAGCATAAATTATGTACAAGTACTGTATATTTAACAATGCGCTTTTAAAAATGCTTACACACAATTGTTTTTACTCCAATGTAAGATTGTGGTGTTCAAATAATAGTAGGCTAAAAATAATACACCAACTTGAAAAAAACATCTTTTAATTTACCAAGTCAGGCCACAACTCCGAAATTGAATTAAGTGGTTTTATAAGTGAATCAGTGGATAAGTGAATCATTATGGGGGTCAATGTTACCATCCCAAAACACAGTGGCTATAGTCAGTTTCAGGGCTGGACTGTTTTCTGTGATGAGTTTGAAATCAGTTTGTGCCTGTGTTTGTGTAGGATTTCTTGATGGTTACTGGTTGGCTGTCATAATTAAAAGTCTTTGTTAAGGTCATTGGCGACTTTGCAATGGTAAGCTCGAAATTTTGCTCATTTTAGATAGGACAAGCTTCAGTATACTACATGCTTGATCAGGAAAGGGAGATATTAATTTATTGAACAGAAAAAAAACAAGATAAAGTGTACAGGTACATATTCAAAACATAAATAATTAACCATAACTACAGAATAGTTAATTCAATATTCCATGTTTGTATTCAGCATATATTAATTCTGTTGTTTATATATGTTTCACTTCATCCTACATTGATCTATGAGCTTCTCAATTTTTAAAATAAATAAAGATTGCATTTACTTTTTATTGTTTATAAGTCTAAAAAATCTATTACATGTTTGTTCTAACCTGCTCAACATATTGTTCCCTTCATCCACCCATTTTCAGACTCAGTTAATCCTTTTTAAGCTGCATTAGGCTGTTTCATTTCTCAGCACCAATCCTGGATGGTATGACAGTGTATTGTAGGGCCATCATAAAGTTAATCTTTAAAAATAACAAAAAAAATGTAAATAAATAAATAAGAGGGCAAGTCAAAAAGTATCCAAAATATGTTTATAAAAATGACTACAGAAATAACGTAGAGTTTACCTGAACATCATTTTTTGATATAGTCTCCTAGTTTCTTAAAATACTTAATACAAGCTTTTCTCAAACTCACAGGCAGAGAGTCATGCTCAGGTTGGGAACTCAGTCTGTTGCATTGACAGTTTTAGTCAGGCTCATGGAGCCGTAACTCTGATGGAAATAAGAAGGAAAAATGAGAGCTAGGAGTTGCCAGATCTGAGGCAATTAGGTCTTTGCTGCTGGGAAAAGTGGCTAGAAAGTATACACAGTTTACACACTCACACACAGTATACTCACTTATTTCTGATATACACAGGACTGATTCATTGTACATCAGGATCTGTTTCCAAGCTCAATACAGCCATGGTGTCTGTGATTAACACAGTTGACACATCCCATAAGGACATGATTATGATGCTTATGTGAATTATTATGGTACTCGACTTGCCATATGTTCTTCTGAACAATCAGTTAAAATATTTGATCCTCATAGCAGACTTAAGAGTTCATGAAGGACCAGTATCATAAGTAGCATTGGCTTACCCAATGTATGGCAATTGTCAGAAGTACGACAATTACTTCTGGTTCTTCTGGGAATTCACCATCCTGGTGACTACGCCAGTTGTCAGAAGTACGACAGTCACACACAAAAAAAGAGGTCTGGGGCAGCCACCTGTATATTGTTCCTGTCTACAAGTTGATAGAATCAAGGTACAGATTTGTACAGGTTGGAGTCCACAACTGAACTGATCTGCTTGCACCAAGATGGTGATTTTAAGGGAGACCAGAGAGAGTGACATCAATAGGGGGTGCCGGAACCGGAAGTGGTGTCATTGGGGCTGGAAGCAAAGTGATGTCATCAGTGGGGCCAGGCGGAATTTTTCATTTATACCCTTTAGCTGCCTCCTATGCGCATGTGTGTGACAAGGCCACCCCCTCAGCTAAAACCTGTCAGGGCAGACGTTCCTGACCAAGACCTCAGGAACCCGAGAAAGTGCATTGTCGTTGGCATGGAGAGAGCCTCATCGATGAACAAGCGTAAACTTGTATGGCAGTAGGTCAAGAAACCACCTGGTGACCCATGTATTTGATTCCTTGTGTAGGGCCATACACTGTAAAGGTGCGTGATACATAACAAGGGCAAACTTGCAGCCCAAGAGGTAGTATCTCAGCTGTGTAATCACCTATTTGAATTCAAGGCCTCCCTTTCCACCGCTGCATGCATGGTCTCTCGTTCCAGCAGTTTCCACCTTAGGAAAATAATGGGGTGTTCAACATCATCGATGCTGTGCTTCAGCACTGTACCCAGGCCTGTGTCCTAAGGGTCCGTCTGGAGTATGAAAGGTAAAGAAAGGTTAGGCGCTTTCAAGACTGGTGCTGATCTAAGGGCCTGCTTCAAGTCACTAAATGCAGTGTCTGTCTTATCAGTCCATACCACATTGTTTGGGGCCTTCTTTTTTGTCAAATCAGTCAAAGGTGCCGCTCTCTCAGAGCATCAGGGTACAAACTGGCGGTAGTATCCTGCTAAGCCAAGAAAGGCTTGAACCTGCCACTTAGTTTGTGGATGGGGCAATTTCAATATGGCATCTACTTTGGAACACTGTGGCTTCACGGTACCCCGACCCACCAGGTAGCCTAAATACATGGCTTTGTTGAATCCAAAGAAGCATTTCTTGGCATTAATCCGAAGTTTGGCCTCACAAACTGTCCGTAATACTGCTTGGACCTGCTGTAGGTGTTCCTCCCGCATGCTGGAATAGATGACCATGTCATACAGGTAGGCAGCACTATACAGGTTATGAGGCCAGAACACTTTATCTACCAGGCTCTAGAAAGATGCAGGAACCCATGTAACCCAAATGGAAAGACACAATACTGCCAGTGCCCACGAGGGGTGCTGAACACAGTCTTAATCTTTGTGGAGTCCATTAAAGGAACCTGACATTTCCCCTTAGTCTTGTCAAGACTGGTCATATATTAAGCCTGCACTAGTCTCTTGAGGAGGTCGTCCACTTGTGGCATTGAATAGGCATCAAACTGTGAGACCTGATTATGTTGATGGAAGTCATTGCAAAACCTCCAACTTCCATCAGGCTTACTCGCCAAGATGATGGGACTGGACCAGGGACTATGACTTTCCACTAGTTCCTTCTAGTTCCAGCATGTGCTTGATCTCAGGTTCCACTTCAGCTCTTTTTGCCTCAGGGAGGCGATAAGGGTGTTCTAGAACTATAACCCCGGGTTCTGTCACAATATCATGCGCAATCAGAAAGGTCCTTTCGGGTGTTTCGCTCACTACCTCTAGGGCAGCTCCTGTCTCTTTTTCGGATTTAAATTCACACCAGAGTTAAGATTGTTCTTGTGAGCAAAGAGTAAGCGGGGCTGGCCGGAGGAGAGATTGGGATCCCTATCCTTCCATGGCTTCAGCAGATTCACATGATATACCCACTTGCTTGGCCAACGATTGGATTGTTTCAACAATTAGTTGACAAATCCTTTTCTTTCCTTTACAGTAATCCCTCCTCGATCGCGGGGGTTGCGTTCCAGAACCCCCCGCGATAGATGAAAATCCGCGAAGTAGAAACCATATGTTTGTGTAGTTATTTTTATATATTTTAAGCCCTTATAAACTCTCCCACACTGTTAACATTATTAGAGCCCTCTAGACATGAAATAACACCCATTAGTCAAAAGTTTAAACTGTGCTCCATGAAAAGACAGAGATGACAGTTCTTTCTCACAATTAAAAGAATGCAAATAGATCTTCTCTTCAGGAGCAGAGAATTTCAGAGAGAGAGAGAGAGAGAGCGCTCGCAAAGAAAAGCAAACAATCACAAAATCAATACGTGTGCTTTTAAGTATTCCAAAGCACCGCAATAAAGCGGTATTTTTTAGAGGCGCGTCAGTATCTTCTAAGCAAAAAGCCTCTGTGCCAACAGCCCCTCTGCTCACATCTCCTCCGTCAGGCACAGAGAACGTCAGAGAGAGAGAGAGAGATTAAAGCAAACCATCAAAAAATCAATATGTGTGCTTTTGGAAGCACCACGATAAAGCAGCATTTCTTAGAGGTGCGCCCATATCCACTAGGCAAACAGCTTCTGTGCAAACAGCACCTCTCCTCACACCCCTCCGTCAGGCGCAGAGAATGTCAGAGAGGGTCAGATAGAGGCAGAGACAAGCAAATAATCGAGCACAGCGCAGGAAGCATATCTTATAGCATTGAGAAGTTTTAGTTAATATGTAATACATGCTCTGATTGGGTAGCTTCTAAGCCATCCGCCAATAGCGTCCCTTGTATGAAATCAACAGGGCAAACAAACTGAGGAAGCGTGTAGCATAAATTAAAAGACCCATTGTCCGCAGAAATCCGCGAACCAGCGAAAAATCCATGATATATATTTAGATGTGCTTACATTTAAAATCTGCGATAGAGTGAAGCCGCGAAAGTCGAAGCGCGATATAGCGAGGGATTACTATACTTCATATGGACCAGTGGTCTAGTAACTTAGAATGGGAGGTAGGAACAATGACCATGACCCAGTCTCCCAGGTGGAATTCCCAAAGAGACGTGCCTTTGTCGTAATATGCTTACAACTCCTCCATGTGACTTTTAAGTAGGGGATGAATTTTCCCAAATCTATTGCGTAATTGCGCGATATATTCTAATATGTTTGTAGAGGGAAGAGCCTCTTCTTCCCATCCTTCTTTTAAAATATTCAATATGCCCCAAAGTTGTCATCCGTACAATAATTCAAAAGGTGAGAACCCCACAGAGGATTGTGGGACTTCCCAATATGCAAAAAGGATTAGGGAGAGGAGCTGATCCCAGTTCCTTCCATCCTTGTTGACCACCTTCTGAAGCATTTGCTTGAGAGTCTGATAAAACCTCTCCACTAGACCATTGGTTTGAGGTTGGTACACCACAGTCTTCAGGTGTTTTATCTTAAGTAACATGGCTGTTTCCCTGAACGTCTCCGAGGTGAAAGACGTCCCTTGGTATGTCAGGACTTCCTTAGGGATGCTGGCTCGCTCAGAGACCCCTACCAATTCCCATGCGATGGCTTTAGATGTGCCTGAGCGCAATGGAACAGCTTCTGGATGTTGGGTAGCATATTCCACGAGAACTAAAATATATTTATGTACTTTAGAAGAGGGTTCCAGGTGTCCCACTAAGTCCACTCCAATCCTTTCAAATGGGACTTCAGTTAGGGGAATGGGAACGAGAGGAGCTTGGCAATTGACACTCTGGGTTAAGACATGCAAAAGCGACGTACCTCCTCATTAATTCCCTCCCAACAAAATTGAAGTTTAATCTGCTCCAAAGTTTTTTCTTTCCCAAATGGCATCCTAGGAAGTGGGCGTGTGCTAATTCATAAACCTGCCACCGGAAGATCCATGGTATCAGCAGCAAATTCTGCAACTCCCCCTCATGCTCTGCTACCTGATACAAAAAGTAGTTTTCTAAAACAAAATGAGGTGGACCTGTACCAGCGGGATTCTTCGTGGATGCAGGTTAAACTAGTCTTTTATTTGTAGTACATATCGGCGGACAACAATGGACAAGAATGGAAATATTGCTGCCGGAATCGAATAAGGCCTTGGTTTTAAAACCATTTTTGACCACCACTCCTGTATGCAAAATTGCCAGGGGATTTGTTACTGCACACCATCTTTCCTTCCCCCTCCATCTGCATTCCTCCTCATTCCCAACTAGGTTACGCATCCACGGATTTGGGGACTTTGGCGCAGGCTCTGGTTTGTAGTGGGGAGGCAGAATTTTTGGGATATATTCCATCAGGGTTTGGCTAAAGGGCTGTTCTACCCTCCCAGATTGAGAGGCCGTCCTAGTTGTTTCAATCAGCTCCATGAAGCTCCTATTTTGAAATTGTTGTCCCCAGACTGGCTGGGTGAAGTATTAAGGTTGGCTATTTAATAGTATGTAGCAGGCAACCTGATCCACTATTTGCAGGGCAGTGTTTTTATCTGACCTTAGTCAGTGTCCTATTTTCACCCACTAGGAGAAGTCCTGCTTGTGTGTTGGCTGCTCTGGGTCAAAACTCCACTGTTTTCCTTTTTTCAGCTGCTTGTCTGGTGCACCCCCACATTTAGCCAAGGTCTCTGACTTGGTCGGGGAGGAGGGCACTCCCCTCCAAGAGAGCATAATAAGCCCCCTTTGCTTCCTGTGAGCCCCTCCTGCACACAATCCCTGTGTTTTTTAGTTTGTCCGGTTATGTGTACCTGGTAGAGGAGGTCTTTCTGAACCATGGAATGAACTCCCCACTCAGAAACTTGTCAATGGTACTTTCCCACCTGGTTATATGTCAGGTCCTGCTCCTGGTTCTTCTGGGAGTTCACCATCCTGGCAACTACCTTAGTTTTCAAAAGTACGACAAAGAGTCACACACAAAAAAAAAGGTTTGGGGCAGCCACCCGTATATTGTTCCTGGCTGCAAATGGATAGAATCAAGGTACAGATTTGTACAGGTTGGAGTCCACAAATGAACTAATTTGCTGGCACCAAGATGGCGATTTTAAGGGAGACCGGAGGAAGTGACATCAATAGTGGGTCCGGAACCGGAAGTGGTGTCATTGGAGCTGGGGCTGGAAATGATGTCATTGGTCCCAGAACAGCAGGTGACGTCATCAGTGGGGGCAGGTTAGATTTCCCATAACTGGTCTGCAGAGAAGTCAGAGAAAGAGTTAGTGCACACCGCCACCCCTTGGTCTGGCATGGAATTATTTTCATTCAGGCCCTTTAGCTGCCTCCCATGCGCAAATATGTGACACAATTTATTTGCCTTTTGTTCCTATGACAGAAAAGTTATGATTTGGAAGAAAGGAAATGGAACCTGGGACAAGATGTTTGAATACTCTGGGCATGATTCTTTGATTCTTAAGTAAATTCAGGTTTTTGGGGGACCATATGAGTTTGGACTGATTCTTGCATGTGGTGGATCTGCACAATCTCTTTGCTTACTTTTACTGGAGATGGGCAATAGGAAACCAGAAAGATTGCCAATGCACATACAATTGGCTGCAATGCAGTTAGCTGGGCTCCTGCTATTGTGCCTAGTAGTTTTATTGACCAGTAATCTAGACAGAAACCAAACTACATCAAAAGGTTTGTCTCTAGAGGTTTGACAGCCTGGTCAAATTATGGAAAGATGAAGATGGTCAGAGGAAAGAAGATCAGAAACCAGATGCACACTGATTGGCTTAGAGATGTAGCTTGGTCTCCTTCAATAGGTCTTCCTACAAGCACAATTGCCACCTGTTCACAAGATGGCAAAGTACTTATCTGGACCTGTGACGATCCAGCAGGTAATGCTTCTTCAAAAATTCAATGATTTTGTTTGCCTTTTGGTCCATCACTGGTAACATCCTTGCTGTGCCCAGAGGAGACAATATGGTAACTTTATGGAAATAATCTGTGTATGGCCAGTTACCTTGTATTAGTGACGTTAACAAAGACAACAGTGTCCTCTATCAGAGATTGTCAGCAGAATGAACTGTGATGGACTGTCCTGGGAGTGTATTATATTGAGCATCACATTAAAAAAGAATAATTTGGTATATACCCCCTTGGGATTATGAAGCACCATGTTTACTGTTGAATCTAATGCAACAGAGGTTTTATTTTCTAACTCTAAAGTTTGGAATTTCAAAGAATAAAAATGAAAAAGAGACTTGTTGATAAATGTGTTCTCTATTTATCTTCTGAAAATGTATACTTTCTCAACCTTATGTTGTATGGCATTTTGACTGTTTTATCAGGCTGTTATGTTTCACAATTGAAATTTAATAAACATTCATTGTGATTTTCTTCACTAAAAAAAAAGTCAACATGGGTTTAGAACAGAGAGGTCATGTTTAACTATCCATCCATCCATTTCCTAACCCGTTGAAACCGAATACAGGGTCACGGGGGTCTGCTGGAGCCAATCCCAGCCAACACAGGGCACAAGGCAGGAACCAATCCTGGGCAGGGTGCCAACCCACCGCAGGACACACACAAACACACCCACACACCAAGCACACACTAGGGCCAATTTAGAATCGCCAATCCACCTAACCTGCATGTCTATGGATTGTGGGAGGAAACCGGAGCGCCGGAGGAAACCCACGCAGACACAGGGAGAACATGCAAACTCCACGCAGGGAGGACCCGGGAAGCGAACCCGGGTCTCCTAACTGCGAGGCAGCAGCGCTACCACTGCGCCACCGTGCCGCCCTCATGTTTAACTAACATGCTGGAATTCTATGAGGAAGCAACAAAGGAGTATGATGAAAGTGGAGCATATGATATTGTGAGATTTTTGAAAACCCAACAATCTTCCAAATGTGCTGTTAACGCAGGCAGGGATTGCTTGTCCGACACCAGTGCAACTGCAACATCACAAGCTAGCTGAGTAACACGTCTGCCGGTCGATGTTTGATGCAGGGAACATTTAAAATGGGCTGCTTATGTGGCCATGTGCACACTTTTTGTCTCCTCACTTGTGCAAGAAGGATATCTGTTGTTTTTGAAATGAGAAGGGAGTGAATGCAGGACAACATCATTGTCCCTGTTTGCATGCAGCGTGTGTTCGTGTGACAGCCCCTGCTTGAATAAATGCTTTGAGAATATCCCTATCTCAACATCAATAAATTTTTTTTTTTTCTTGGAGCCTGGACTCACCTCCTTTTCTCTTGTGCCTGACCCACACATCACAAGACTATTTACCTGGACTTTCAGAAAGCATTTGATAAGGTGCCACATGAAAAGTTGGGTTTCAAACCAAAACAAGTGGGAGTTCAGGGTGATGTTAAAAGTGGTGTTCCACAGGGGTCAGTGCTAGGGCCGCTGCTATTTTTAATATATATATATATATAATACTGTATATATATATATACAGTATAAGTAAGTAAGTGAACTTTATTGTCATTCATACCATGCAACAGTACAACAACGGATGCATAGCTGAACAAAATTGCGTTTCTCCAGGCTTAATGTGCAGACATAAAAGACAAGTGTATAAAAGACAACTGCGCGCAAGACAATATATAGACATTACAAACATTTCACTTCTTACACAGAAAGTAGGTAAGACAGATAAGATAGCACAAGGCAGCACAGTACAAACAATAAATACAAAAGATATATATAAATGTAAGCCAGGCAGTGGGTGAAATATAATATGAAAGAAAATATTGCACATTGTTTCATAGTGATTGTGTTATTGCATTGTATGGATACAATACTGATACATAATATATACAATATAATATTGTACAATATTACAATACAATATAATGTAAACTTAAGACCTATTTGTGGTAATAAAGTACACAGTAAGTAAGAGAGCAAAAGGTCAAATATTATTTAACAGAGTTTAGTATTCTGATGGCCTGGGGGAAGAAGCTCCTGTTAAATCTGGTCGTTCTTCAGTGCATACTGCGATAACGTTTTCCAGAGGGCAGAAATTCAAACAGCCCATGTGCCGGGTGTGTGGGATCTTTTATGATCTTGACGGATCTGCTCTGGCAACGTGAGTAGTGTAATTCTTGAACAGATAGGAGTGAGGACCCAATGATTTTCTCCACTGTCCTCACCACTCTTTGAAGTATCTGCTGTTCAGCGACAGTGCAGCTACCATACCAAAATGAGATGCTGCTGGTCAATATACTTTCTATAGTGCCTTTGTAGAAAGTTGTGAGGACAGGAGAGGGAAGGTTTGCTCTTTTCAGCCTTCGGAGAAAATGAAGTCGTTGTTGTGTCCTGTTGACAAGAGAAGTGGAATTTGTGGTCCATTTCAGGTCATCTGTAATGTGCACTCCCAGAAACTTGGTGCTTCTCACTGACTCCACACTGTTTCCATGGCCGGTGTTGCATGTGCTGTCTCCTGAAGTCAACAGTGATCCCTATACATATGATTTGGATGGGAATATAAGTAAGAAACTGGTTAAGTTTTCAGATGATACCAAGGTAGATGGATTGACAGATAATCTAGAATCCTTTTAATTATGACAGAGGGATTTGGACAACATACAGGCTTGGGCAGATTTGTGGCAGATTAAATTGAATGTTAGTAAATGTAAAGTATTATACATAGGAAGTAACAATGTAATGTTTGAAAACACAATGGGAGGTCTGAAAATCAAAGTACACCTCATGAGAAGGTTTTAGGAGTCATGTGTGGACTCTGCACTGTCAACTTCAAGACAGTGGTCAGAGACCATTAAGAAGGCAAACAAAATGTTAGGTTATTTTGCACAATGTGTAGATTACAAGTCCAAGGAGGTTGTGTTCAAGCTTTATAACACACTGGTGAGTCCTCGTCTGGAGTAGTGTGTGCAGTTTTGATCTCCAGGCTATCAAAAGAACATAGCAGAATGGGGAAAAGTCCAGAGAAGAGCAACTAGGCTGATTCCAGGGCTACAAGGGATGAATTATGGAGAAAGATTAAATGAGCTGAGCCTTTTCAGTTTAAGTAAAAGAAGTAAAAGAAGAAGGAGGAGACATGATTAATGTGCTTAAAATTGTGCAGGGAATTAGTACAGTAGATTGAGACTGTTATTTTAAAATGAGGTTATCAAGAACATGCAGACACAGTTGGAAACTTGTTAAGAGTAAATTTTTCTTTACACAGATCCGTAGACACATGAAATAAGCTGCCAATAGTGTGGTAACAGTAGGATTTTAGTGACTTTCAAAACTAGACTTGATGTTATTTTAGAAGAATTGAGTGGATAGGACTGGCAAGATTTGTTGGTCTGAATGGCCATTTCTCGTCTAGATTGCTCTAATGTTCTAATATTCAATACTTTGCAGAAAATCGATGCTGTATATGTGCCCATGATACAGCTTCAAAGCACATAAAATGGATATCAGCATGCTGCTCTTCTTTGGTACATATGGAAAAAGAAGCAGCCAGGTTAGCAATGGTATAATACCAAAAATAAACCAAACCAGTTTGGACCAGTGCTGCTACAACACACACACAACACACATGAACAACGCTCATACACCCATGCACAACTATAACTGCAGATAACAGTAAAAAAAAAAAAAGTTTGAACATTATTGTTTATACCGTTACTGTTAACTCCAGCTTTAACCTGCTCTTCAGGCATAGATTGCTGTGACAACTCTCAAGAAATCCCTGCAGATTTAGATTTTTCTATAGAAGAACACAACAGGAGGACAGACCCAGCACATCTGGGTTAAAGTGCCGGAGACATTAAGAGAACATAGGTTACTAAAAGCACTGAAAGCAAGTCCCAAAGCAAATGACATTTGTTGGGATATATATAGATGGAACCTGAATGTATTGACAGAGATGATTTTTGAGACGAAAGAGATATTCTTAAAGATTGTATTCCAGGATAATGAAGGAAAAGAGGGAAGTTCGATGGGCCAATTAGGAGGGTAGATTGGTTAGCAGTAAGGATTAGTTAGAATAGCATAAAGTGTGGTGACTGGTTTCTTGGCAGGAGTGAAGATGGACTGGGGAACACAACAGTTGTAAGAACTGATCTAAGTTGGAGGTTGAAAAAGAAAAATGTAGAAAGAATAGCAAATGTTGAACATATTGAATTGAACTTGAAGTGCATTGAGTATTCAAAAAATGTTTTTAGACATGTGTCCATGGCAGAAAAGATATACTGTCACCAACAATTATAAAGGTATGTGAGTGCTAACCTGGGCATAAGTCGAGATGCCCCAGAACATGGCATTAAGTCTTAAAGGTAATGAAAATTTGGGGGGGAGGGGGGGTCATATTTATACAATAATAACCCTTAGAGATAGGGTGAGGAGCAGACGTTTGGGAGGAGCTCAAGTAGAGCTTGTGCTCCTCCAACACAAAAGGAGCAAGTTGAGGTGGTCCAAGCATCTAATTAGGATGCCTCCTGGACAGCAATTTTGGGGAGGTGTTTTGGGCATGTCCATCTAAGGGGAAAACCTCAGGGAAGACCCAGTAAATGCTGGAGACATTATATATATTGGATTGCCTGGGAATGCCTTGGTGTTCCCCAGGGGAGTTGGAAGAGTTGACTGGGAAAAGTGATGGAAGTCATTGCTTAGACCGCTGCCCACTTCACCCAGAACCAGGTAATTGGCATAAGATGGATGGGTGGATGGATGGATAGAAGGTTGAATATTGACATAAGAGGGACTTAATTTTAAGAAAATTATCAGGGGTATTGAATGGGTAGCAGGAAGTGGGTGGGACAAGGTGTAATACTACATTTTTCTTTATGTCACTGTATCTGGACAGTACTGTTATGAGTTTTATTCACATGTGCATGTTAACTGTGGCACACACGGGCTCAGCAGTTAGAATTGCTGACCAAGCATTGGATTAGATAGCCAAAGACAACTTGATGCTTGTATAGTCAGCTTAAACACAGGTTAGGGTATTTCTGTCCTCTATCAGCACAAACCTTCTTTCCTTCCTGGGAGAATGAGAATCGACATGTAAGCACTATGATATTTCTGTATTTTGTGGGAGAGGAATTCAGCCCTTGTTTGGAGATGGAGAAGACCAGCAAATGAAGCAAGAACCATATAAAAGGTCTGGACAGTGGCCAGACCCTTCGAGGCTGTGCCGACACACGAGGTGTTGGAAAACCTCCCAGCGTAGGGACGGAGAAAATGGCTGACTGTGTTGATCCAGATTCCCACCTGGAAAAAGTCTGTCCATATGCCTCCCCGTCTGTAACTGCGTAAAACGTCAGTAAATGTAAGCTAAAAGATATTTTGTCTCATGTGATTCTTGTACCGCTGTAATCACTATGGGAGGGATATCGCCTTTTCTGGTATATTATGATATTGTTTAATTATTTAATAAGCCACAATATTAAAAGAACACATTTCCAAGAGAGCTAATGCCTCTGCAGGAAACACAAGGTAAACCAGATGTTTTAATGGAAGGGTGGATGACATAATTAATAACAGGAATTTGACTGCAGGAAAGCTGTATTATACAATACATAAGATGTTCATATGTAAAAAGGATGTTTTTTAGAATATTAATAGTACCTTTATATATGAATGTAAATCTTGGTCTTTAACATCTATAACACAGTCAACTACAAGCTGCTGAAATGAGATATCTTTTATATAAAGCCTGTTCCTCTATGTAATGGGGAAAGTTTTACATAAAAAGTATTTCTTTATTCAGTATTTTTGAAAAACTCATTATGCATCATACACTTATAACATTAAAAATACCACATTTATGTGTTTAAGAAGTAAGTGGGTTAAACAAATTAACTTAATTAATATTTAAATAGTATTATTTTTTTAAGAAATAATCCTAAACATAGCATTTTAAACATGCTACCTCAGGCTTGACTTTAAACAATGACTTTAAACATTTTAACCAGATAGAAAATGTGATATGTAATGAAATAAACCACCTTTTTTACAACTGTAGAAAGTGGAAACAATTAACAACTGTTTCACATGAACGTGAATTTCAGTCATTTGCATACACACTATGCAGTCAACTTTTAACTTCACATGAAACCAAGTTAGAAGTACTGTATGTAATGGGGAAATATAAAAGATGTCAAACTATACCCCATCAACTAACTGCATTAACAAACACAGTTATTTCAGATGATTTGATGTGGTTGTACACAGGGGGCAATGAACAGACTTTTTTATTCTAGACTGGAAAAAAATAGGTAAGCAAATGTGACACATGTTTAATCTGGCACTGTTGCAGTTCTCAAATACTATTTTATAATGTTTTCATCAGTATTAATTCCAATCTTACATTTAATATGACCATTTTCTTTATTATTCTATTATCTACTCTGTCCCTACATGTTTTTCCATTTCTGTGTGTGAAGACAGCAAATCTGATAGGAAACATGATTTGTGATTTGCACCGGCCACATTTTGCTCCTCTTGTTTTGACACTTACAGTAGCAAAATGTGATAATTCAGCAAAAAATGAAATATACTGGAACCAAAACCAGGACCTTACTGCACGAAAAGTAACCCCTTTATGTGACAAATCAGGCTCTGATTGTGAACGTATCTCTTACTAGCAAGTTCATTCCATTTAAGCTCTAGATATTATAAGCCATATAACAAACTAATAACTGAAATACTATTACTTGATGAAATATTAATTTCCCATGTTCACTTGAAGGTTTGATCTTCTTCCTCAAATATGTCTATTCTGTGGCCAAGTAAAAGGATGAGTTTTTAATGTAGTCATAAGAAAGAAAAAATTAATGAAAAATAACAAGGTTTGTTTTGAAATTATTTATATTTTGCACATACAACAAGGCAATAAGGCCAATCTCAACAAAACATGTTGGCTCATGGAGCCAAGGGATAGTGCATCATACAGGTTGCCTCTGACCTCATATGAGCAGAGTGAGGCAGACCTGGGTGTTGTGTATGTGCGGGAAAATGGGACAAAGAAGTTGTGAGCTCGGGTCTGGGTGTTATGATTAAAGTGGCCACTGAAGGAACCCAAGGTTCTTTTTGGGGCCTCTCACCATAAATGGATGTAAAGTGGCTAATTTCTTTCCTTTGTCTTACACACTCCACAGATCATTACAATACAGTTGTGAAAATAATAGTAAAATGTGAAAGAGTAATATTCAAAAGAAGAGTCTGTGCACTACATTGAACTAGATTGTTTAGTATTATAAAAGTTCTTGTTTGTCTTATAGTGCATTCTGTCCATCGGCATTTTGTAGTTTTATAGATCAATACTAAGAAATGGAAAAGGACATCACATTATGCTGTGTTCACAGAGTTTACAGAGCTCCAACTTGTGATGCTTCACCTACTCACTTAAGTGCATTCATGTGGATTTCTGGACTGAATTTCTACAGAAGTTATGATTTGTTACTGAGTCTGCAAAAATCAATTAAAGATCAACTGTTTTTATTCAATATAAAGAGGAAAATAAAGATATTAAATATGTATTATTTCACTCCAAATGCAATTCGCCCACAAAAATTATATTTCTGGCTCACCAGGTCGTACTGTTTATTTTATACAATTGACTAAGGTGAAAGATCAGCATTACATCCCAGCTCAGAGAAGTCAGCCTGGTTTGCTTTGCTTCTTCTGAACTCACAATTATCCGACTCGTAGCTTGGAGTTCCTAGGGCATTCATGTGGAATTTCTGACTCAGAAACTTATAATTACCATCTGACAGATGATCTGTAGCAACTCACTCTGACCAAATCAAACAGGTTTGTTTTTGTCTTAAGTTGTAGAAGAGGGCTTGGGTGTATAAGCCAGGACCACTCACACAGAAGTACAATGCATTCAACTCAGTCCAAGGAAAGCAGGGGTGCTTGTGTTTTGGACCACACAAACAAAAGAGAGGCTCATCTTTCTGATGTCCCGTGTGTGTCATAAAAAAGGGCCAAGATTGCAACTGAACTCTCTACATCTTTTCTGCAGCCACCAACACTGGAGGGCAGTATTTTAATATGCTATCAGCATGCAGTGAGCTTGTGATAATTTGAAAATAGTAAACTGTACTGAAAGGTTGTTGCAGAGTCATTCCCTGTAATTCCTTGTCATGTAATCTAATATCCTTTTGGTGGCAAGATCCTTAGATTGGCATCCTTTCTTACTAGAAGTCGTATAGTATGCCGCTGGCCAAATATGACTTCTTCCCCAGTTCAAAGACATGCTGTCATGTGCATTAGTGTGCCTTGCTACATGTGTACTTTTTGGGGAAAGGAGCTGTTAGCGATCAAGCAATTGCCCTTATTTACCCTGTGTGAGACATTTTGACTCACGTAACTATCATTCTACTTCTAAAGAATACTTTTTGGCCAGTCTACAGTTTTTTTTTCTAAGACTCTTTTATTTTTGGATGTTGCTTTGCTTAGAATATTCCTGAATTTGTTTAATGCAAATCAGGTTTAGCATGAAAAGGAGAAAAAGCAATGATAAGCAGTGCACCTTGTTTAAGCTAGATAGACTACTGTTTACTATCCCATATGGAAATAAAATATGGTCTATGATAATTATTGCTGTTAATGTCATAAAAAATCTATTAATAAATATTGGTGTGCTGGTTGTGTTATTTTATGTTAATGTTATGACGTGAAAGGTAGCTGTAATGTCTTTTTGCACAAGCCATGCATATTTACATTTAGTTCCCACTATCAGAGATTATCAAATAACTTTTTTTCACAGGGCACTATAGTTTCTGCCTCTCATTTCAACTTTAATGCTAAAAGTGTTTTCCACCAGTGAGGGCTCAACAAGATGGCCGTTGGTGTGGGTAAAAGTATAACCTTACCTCCTGGTTTAAAGTATACTGTTTATGCATTTTTAAAAGAAAACATTCTAATAACTACCTTAGCTAATTACCTGTTTAAAATGCATATTTCACGTTCTTGTGAGTCTGTGAGAGGCACGGTTTACAGGTCGGCCTCACTATGGCTTAGTGATACTTTTACTTTGAATTATGGTGTCCAGAAGCAGGTAAATGTGAAAAGTATCTGCTGCCATTTGACAGAAACCAGAGTGAAACAACTAATGAGGTGTGTAACTATTTTATTTGTGTTACACTTGACAATGCTTTAACTGGCTAAGTGTTCTCAGTTTGACAATGTTTTAAAGTCAGATGGAAGGAATCAAATGTTGGATTGCCAGTAATATTGATCAGTGAATTACACCAAAGTAATATTCGCAGCAAATTTGCTGCGTTCATATTCACCCTTGTTAGTCGAATTATTTACTGATAATTTGGTCTATTTAGTAGAGCTTTTTTTTCAGCGTCCCATAATGCTTTGTGAGACCAGTGCGACATCCCCCGGAGCTGTAAAAGCCAACATTGGATGGGACCACCTCTCAGGTATATAATGCTGATCATCTGCATTACAGACTGGTTAATAAGCTTGCACATCTCTCCCCAAGTCCTTTCTTCTTTGATCTCATGGAGGCACAGTTGCATTGGCACCGTGAAGAGCAAACGATCGCACTCACTGTTAAAACTGCTAGTCTATATGGTTGACACACAGCAGATTTGATCTCTGTGAGAAACTCGGGGTTAGCAGAGGAAACTCATGCAAATATAAACAGAACATGTAGACTTCTTGGAAAACAAAGGTGCTAAGGCAGCTGGTGAACTACTATAGCATCAGTACTCAGTACCATAAAGGCACATTAATACTATGTATAGTAGGTGAATTCAATTTAAGGAGTTAACAGGTAAGTAAATAATGTAGGATCTCAAATTTTATTTTTATGAAACATATTACAGCATAAATAATGAGTTATCTCTGCTTGTTGCCAAATGTGTAGGTCGATGTGTTCCACATCAATGTAAGAGAAGAAGGTACATGCCCTATGCATGCGTAACAGCAATGTGGAAAATGAAAGCAAACCTTGAAAGAGCCTAACACTCCTCAAACACTCCTCCAAACACATGAGACGCTATGAAATAATAAAAATAATGAAAGATTTATTATTATTTATGAGACATGTTTATCTTTTTGATAGGATATAAAGTGCAACGCACAGACAGTTTGCAGCGGCAGCTTCCATGACATGCCATTTTAAATTTTCTGTCTTTAACTCATTTAGGGCAGATTTTATTCTTTTTTTTCCAGGGATTAATATTTTTCCAAAAAAAAACTCAGTTTTCTAAAAAGCACACAAAGCAGTGGTTTCTCACATAAATCAACATAAAACATTTGTTGCTGCTTACATTTCCCTATGCTCTACCGTAAAATACATACATCTGGAATTTTGCTTATAACTGGGTGGGAACAATTAGACATCTAACTGAAGGTCACATTTCTAAACCAACCCAACACCTCATGAATGTGGCGCTCAAGGTCAGGGCGGTGATTTTGAACTGTAAAGATCAGAGGTGCTGTTGTTAACCTGGTCTGACAAAGAGTAAGCTTCAGTTTACGATGAACCATCTAATGTCAAAAATTCTGCTAAAAAACTGTATTAGACATATACGGTAAATGCCACGTGTGCAGAGAGAACATTGCACAATTAAAACTAAACATAACCTGATGCAAGAAAAAACCCTTTCTGTAGCATCAGATATATACTGTGTAATAATTATACGCCAAAGACATCATAAAGGTTTGGGGCAGCCACCCATATATTGTTTTTCCCAGCTGCAAAAGGGTTTTTTGTATCATAAATCTCAAGTGCATTTCACAGAGTCCAAACTAGAACTGGCTATAGTAGCCCAAGATGGAGGCTTTAAAGGCCGAGAGAGGAACTGATGTCATCAAAATGGCCAGAACCGGAAGTGACGTCAGCCAAGGGGCCGGCTTTGGAAGCGCTGTCAGCAAAGGGGCCGGCTTCAGAAGTGACGTCAGGAAAGGGGCTGGCCTCGGAAGCGATGTCAGCAAAGGGGCCAGCTCTGGAGGTGAAGTCAGCAAAAGGGCCGACTTCGGAAGTGACGTCTTCTGAGGCGCTGGAACCTTGCAGGATTTCCCGGGAAAGGTCTGTAGGGAACTGAGAAAGACAGTCAGCGCACTCAGATGGTCAGATGTTTCATTACACTTACTCAGGCCCTTTAGCTGCTTCCTACTCGCACGTGTGTGACAACTGGAATTTAACTACATCAATGGACGAATGCTAAACATGAACATTATGTTTCCACAGATGCTGTGTGTGCTCACTGTTCTTCAGCATTACAGTTAGTGTAGGAGTCAATGTGAATTTGAAAGAATTGGCACAGAAAAATATGCTTTTGAAGTAAACAGTGTCTCATACTCTGTCAAAAGGACTGTTGTTAAGACTTATAATGAAGAGACACAACAAATGTAGATCTCAGTACTCCATCCATCCATCCATTATCTAACCCGCTATATCCTAACTACAGGGTCACAAATAACTAAACAAATGTAATATAATTTTTAAAATGGAAATGGAACATGCTGTGACATAATAGCCAAAGTGTTTTAACACGTATATCCTTAGACCACAATGCTTATCTAAGCTTTATTTAGGTAATGATGCAATAGTTAAAATGACAGAAAGATATCTTAGCAGACAGAGTCACTTCTCAAACATGTGGAGTCCAGTACCTGCAGTGATTAACGTGTGTGTGTCTGTCACCGCCGTTGCAGCGCTCATTAATTACAATGTGCAAGTTAATTATTAAGCATCACTTACCCTGTGCTACTGAGCTCCTAAATGCTGTGAACGATAGGGGGCGCTCTCGCTCCCTTGAACCCCTGTCCACGACTCCAGACACCAGGTAAAAGTCCAAATGTTGACTTTATTTTCTTGCCACAGTGCACAAAGCACACTCTTCTCCACAATACTCATATAATTACAATAATAACAATAAACCAATCCTCCAGCTCCCAGACGCGTTGCCACCCTTCCACCCAGCTCAGCTCGCCGTCTGGGAGCTCCCACAGTCCTTTTATATCTCCTGACCCGGAAGTGTTTCTGCCCAATAGTCCACAAGTCCTTATTCCTTCCGGGTCAGGGCAAATAGTCCTTTTCTTCAACCCGGAAGTCCGTCGCTCTTCCTGTGACGAACCTCCGGGTCACAGGGCACGAAGAAGCCCTCGGTCCTCCCTGCAGCTCCCTCCTGTGGCCCCCACGGCATCCAGCAGGGCTTTACAAAAAAACTCCAATGTCCATGATGCCCTGCTGGTCTTCTGGGGACCTCCACGCTGCAAGGAGGGCTCCACCTGGCGGCTTGGGGGTATTGGCCGGGATAAATGGCCGGCCATCCTTCACAATGCATAACACCAATCTTAGCTTTTTATTTAATATCATCATCAAGTCTTTTGTTCAGTATGTTTTACTATCTCCTTGAAACTTCCATTATGGCAGTTTAAAACTCATGGAATTGAGAAATTGGGAGTGGGTGTTTTAGGAAGAATCCCTGTGGGTGTTGCATTTGCAGTGCAGGATTTCACTGCTATTCACTGCACACTTTTTAACAAGTTATCCCCAGATGTGTGTTATCGCTTGAGTATCACATCTGGCCCCTCGAGACTCAACCGTTGGTAAAGTAAGAGCTGTTCAATCAAGGGATCATGAAGCAAAATTAAGTGTTTTTATTTTAAAGTATAATATAAGTTAACTAACAGATTTGTAGATTATAATTGAACTATTTTTCATTTTTGCTGTATAATATTTTTATAGCTTCTTTTGTTATTGTTATGCAGCAGCACCTCACTAGGGTGCAAGAATTGCCTGTAAAAGTTGCTTTGTCCTTCTTATGAAAAGCCAAAAATCAAGTCTTGGCAGCCAAGTGAACTAAATAAAAATGTCATCATTGTAGACCCATGACTGGCAATATATGATGAGACTTGTATATTTTATAACACATTTTATGTATCTGGATATTTGGCATCTTACACTTTAGTCTCTGTGGTGAATAGCTCACAGGTGACAAGTCAGCATTAATCTGTTGAATCCAAAACCATATCAGCTTGCCTAGAAAATGATTTAGGGAGACACCTGTTTTTGAGTGATACACGTCTGGATCACTTTATTTGCTTTGTATACTAAGGGTCCAATTTAAAAGAATGAACATGAATAAACATGTTGTTATTATTTTTATGTTTGGTTCTTTCTTCTTCACTCCTTTGTTCCAGTACAATTAGGTAGGAGGCAGGAATCAGGACTAAAATAATTGGTTTTGCTATAAAATCTCAAATCTGACTACACCTTGAAACCAAAAGTATATTATCAATTTTCTTTTATTTTTGTTACTGAAAGATCTTACATATTGCATCATATATATATATAAAAAAATTTTGCATTGTACTTCAGGGTTCAAGACTGATTTCTTGCTGAAAGAATAATGTACAAAAATCATGTTCATCTATGGTACTGGATGATCAGTTCTAGTTGCTTCCTCAATGTTTGATCCCAACTAGGTACTTTATGAGAAAGAGTGGGGTTGGGAGCATGCACTGATACAGCATGATGCTGAACCCACCACGCAACAAACCACTTCAGGATCCCAAATTAGGACCCAAGCACACCTGTACAATGGGTGACAACTCAGCACGACACTAGTTCAAATGGATTGGAACAGTGTGGAGGTTTTTTTTACAGTGGCTGGAGTGCCAATCCTGCCACCAACCCCCAAGTTTCCCCTGCATGTTGGAGGACCTGTTTAAATGTGTTATATAAGGAAAATAAGATATATATGCAGAAGAGCGGGCACAGCATCTATTCTAATATCAGGAACTTACTTTTTATTTATTTATTTTTTAAATCAGAACTTAACAATTACTCCCAAAAGTATATGTGCATTCCTAGTTATAAACAATGAAAATGCCTGCCTTTAATCAGTTTGGTGGTGAAGCAGAACTCAAGTAACAAGGCTTTCAAGGACTCTTGTTAAAGCAGACCTACAGTATTAACACTAGCTACAAAAACTATACAAAGGAAGTTAAATGCTTTTCAAAAAATCAAGCCATTTATAAAATGTCTACTCTTTCATTTGAATGAATACAATGGAGCTTTCATTAATCTTGGGCACTCTTAGTTTTTGCAGGATTCCCAGATGCTCTTCTGTTTCTTGTTGCAAAAATTCCTGCTATCTGTAAATTATTGCTGAAATTTGTCATTAGCAAACAAATTCTTCAAGCTTATGGGGAAAATGATAAAATCATTGTTATTGCATGCATGAACAAGGCTTTCATAACTAACTAAAATAATAATCTGCAGTCCAAGAGCTAAACATGGAACTTTGTATAAAAAAATGAACACTGAGAGAAATTATAGCTGCCAGCACCAAGATTCAATCATCTCTCATCAGTGTCATTCAGATCAATTTTCTAGGGGAACTCAATGGGAAGGTTCAAATGCACTTCTTTTCCTCTATGTTTCATGACAATTTTTGATACTTGGTCCTCAGGGCATATCGTTAACCACTTCTTGTGCTGAGTTCCTCTCATGTTTGCAGTAAACATCTACGTCATTCAAGTTGTAGTTATTGGTCATTCCATTCTCTGAAGTTCCACTACCTCAATGTGCAGCAGAGACTGAGAGTCAGCAAGAGTGTGCTGCTTATCAGGAGCAAGATTTTACTACATCTACCAAAGAATAAACCAGCTGTTGGTGTGGGGAAGTACAGACCCCCTGGTTGTAGTCCTTGCTGAAGCATTACTTCCTTGCAGAAGAAATTCAGGGAACAAATCAGTTATTTTTTTCTTAAATCTTTTTAGTACCATGAAAATAATATGCAAGCAGAACTTAATATTCAGTCATAATGCATGTATGAAGATACAGTGTGATCAAAAAGGCTTTATCTTCATCATCTATTGGAAGGCTTTTCACCAAAAACACTTCCTTTACTGAAAAAAACAGTGTATACTTGGTATATGTTAGCTTGTACATGATAATAAAAAACTGTCTCATTACAGCCTCACCAGCATCCATGACTTGTTTAGCCAGCAGCCTAATGTTATTATGCGCTACCTATTGTAAAACACTTTAAAAGCTGAGCACCTGCAACAATCTGCAACAATTCTGTGTTGTAGTCTTGCTCTCTGTGTGTACTGTCACCCTGAGTTGGACTAAGCTGATGTGGAAAATGAATGGATAGATATTTTCTACACAAGTAGATTAGAAATTTAACCTGGGAGCTTTATCAGGCTACTAGTTGTTATTCCAACCAATTCCTTCTTTTCACTG
Organism: Polypterus senegalus; assembly: GCF_016835505.1. Lineage (NCBI taxonomy): Eukaryota > Metazoa > Chordata > Cladistia > Polypteriformes > Polypteridae > Polypterus > Polypterus senegalus. The sequence continues at coordinate 92,154,092 of NC_053156.1, read as the reverse complement.
GTCTGCTACCTGAATTAAATATACAGGCATTCACCTGTTTCTGCCTTTTTGTGTGTTTATTTCTTCTTCTGTTTTATAGGTCTTTGGAATGTGTTTGTGTGTTTTAGACCCCAACAATCCCATAATGAAAGAACTGGGTTTGAAATATGTATAAACATTTTTTAATTGAGATGAATTTGCCTTTCTTATCCTACTCACCAAGATTTTGCTCTTGTATTTGTTTAGGAGTGTTTTGAATACTGAAGTTCACACAATTGGATAAGACACAGAAGCTCCTCTCTTACGAACCTTTTCACTTTTTGGGATTTCTAAATGTATAATCACATATGACACTATATCTTTCTTAATACTGAAAATGGAATAGCTAATTAAACACAGATTCTAAACAACAGTGGTCCCTCAAGACCGTGTTTGAAGAAAAACTTTTATTTTGCATCTCTAACTCCAGAAAAGCATGATGAATTCAAAAAAGTTTTTGATTAATATGAAACGGTGATCAGTATTGTGTTAAACAGATAACATTGCTGCCTCACTTATGTATTTTATTTTCCATGGGTCACATACACCTAAATAATGGTTCTTTTTTGCATAACCTCTGCTAACATTTTTATGCTTTCACAAAACCAGTGATGAGCAGAAAAAAAGAACATTAAACAAAAATAGTACTTGTCTTGTCTTTGAATGCTGGTTTAATTTCGAAAAAAAAAAAAACATTTATTAGAGACAAATGAAAGCAGCTTATAAGCAGAACAAGAATCTCTGGTCCAACATTGGAAACAGGAGTGACTTTCACGGATTGTTATATCCATCTGACTTAATTCAAAGAAAAGCTCCAAAGGCTGGATGGCAATGCTGACAGTCAGATATAAAAACTTGTGACCACATGAGTGTAGTTGCTGCAATTCTTGTCACCTTATTCAAAAACAAAACACATGTAATAACATATAGTTAGGTTGTACAAAAGTTACAGTAATATAGTCATCATGTTCCAAAAAACATTTCATCAAACTGAAAACATAACATCTTCCCATACCCAATCTAATTCACATATTGTTTACAAAAATTAATTCAATCAATAATATTGTTACTGTTATATTTGTAAATAATCAAAAAATAGACATTTAAAACATTACATTTACTTATTTGGTTGACTCCTTTATCCACAGCAACTTATAACATTTGAGATACAATTGGTCACATTTCTTTTCTTTTTCAAACTGGACCAAAGGCAGATGAAGCGAACCCACAGCCTGAGGGACTGCAGTCCAAAGCCTTAACCACTACACCACATTACTCTTCTACATTAGGTAAAAGATTTCATATAATGATCTATGCAAATATGTCCAGTTAAACTGAATGATTTGCATAATAACCATAGATAATGAGACAAATTCTTTTATAACTGTAGCATACAAAAGATTGTCCATTGTACTTTCATTAGTGAAAGCTTTGGTGCAAGTGAGTCATGTTTTCAGTTTCTTTGATAAACTGAAGTAGATCCACTGAGGACACAACTGAAGAAACAACTCCTTTAGTGGTAAGTGTATAAATACTATGGTGCTTATTATAAAATTATTAGTAAAGTGTTTTATATTAAATATTAATATATATGTTATTGTTCTCAAGAGTACTGTACAGTATTTGAAAGTCAGGAACCCACAATGGATGGGGTACCAGGGCATACTACTCAGGCACCCATCCACCCACAGAAACGGAGCAAATTTGTGTTAATTGTCACATGTACTTTGAAATTCATACTTGCATGTGCTAATCACCGTGCAACACATCACCATTACTAGTGAGTCTAGCAACCTTATTTCAAAACCTCTGTCTTTACCTAAAAAAATCTCAGATCATATTTGTCATTAACAAGCAAAAAGAAATTGAACTCTTTTGGCTCCAATGCTTTTCTGTGTCACTGGACATAAACCATCTCTACCAACTTAGAAGGGATTCACAACCTGACATAGATGGACATTCCTCAGTGACAAAGTGAGGTCCGCGGCTGGTGGGCGTATTTTAATTAAATAATTGTTATTCCTGCGTCTTTGTGTGGGGCATGGTAGCCTGGAAAGAGCAGCCATAATTTGTGCCGGGAGGTGTTGATTGCCGCAGCTATGAGGGTTGGAGAAGGTCGAAAAAGATTGAGAGGAAAACAGACAGGGTACCAGTGAATAACCACAGGAGACGTGAAGGAGGTTAAAAGGAAATGGAAGGCAGAGACGGTGAGTGCCCAACCTTAATGGAGTGAGGCAGATGGTCAGGAGTTGGCCTTGGGGCCATGGGAGTCGAAGGCTGTGAAGGGGGTGCTCCGAATGTGCTCTTTCTTGGGAGTAGGATTGACACTGTTTCCCTGCGAGGGCTGAAGGTGAGTGGTAAGAGAGACGTGTGGTGCTCGACAGGTTGCCCTGCATATACCGATAGAAGGATGGCAGGGAACGGAGCCCCGATATGAAGGATGGCTGCACCTGTCGGCGGGCGTCTCCATCTGCAAGGTCCAAACAGCAAAAGGGGAGGAGGAAGGGGAGGAGACGCCAGATTTAAAGGAAAGCACTGGGGCTCACTGTTTTTACGGACTACTTCTGGATTTTAACCTCACCGTTTTCAATGGATTATTTATTGATCTGTTTTTAACTTCCACCAGCACCTTTTATTTCTTGGATTTATTGAACATTTGATGCACTGCACTTAGGGACGCTGTTTGACTGTAAATAAAAGCACAGTTCACTTTTGCACCTACCACTTGCAATACATTGTGTGTTTATTCACATCCGCTGGCTCATCCAGTCATGACTATCAGCGGTGCGGGGTTCAAGAGGTCCCCAAAGCCGAAGTAGGAGCGTACAGCTGACCCACATCATTACACCCTTCAAATGAGGTCAAATTGAGTTCAGGAACCTAAAATGTATAGAATTTTTTTAAGCACTTAACTCAATGTTACCATTCATATTGTGGAGCCAACCCAGACAAAGACAGGCGGACATGTTGTTTGTCACCACCACACGTTTATTATATACAATATGCGCAATTTAAAGTCACTCAGACTCAGTATAAAGTGCACAACAAGCCCTAATCCACAGTCCTGGCCTCACAATGCCTTTCTTCGGGCCGCCTCCACACCTCTCTCGTGCCTTGTCCTGCTTCCACCCGACTCCAGCCCTGAATGAATGGAGACGGCCCCTATTATCCAGTTAAGCACCAGGTGTTCCCAGCATTCCTCCCTTGGCCGCGCCCCAGCATGGCGGAAGTGCCGGCTGTCCTCCCGGCAGCTCTCTGGGTATCGTCCTAAATCTTCCCCAAGGCATTGGGGCGCCTCCTGACAGTGACCACGGGCCCCTACAGGGTGGAGCTTCCATGCCCTGAACCCGTCGCCCCCAGAACAACCAGGAAGGTGGCCCCCACGTGATCCAGGGTGGGCCTTGACCCTCTTCCGGTCCCACACGGCGTCCCGGCTGGGTCGTTGCCCCTGCCATCCCTGACAATTTCTCAATAATAAACACACAAAAATGATCTGTGTTGTGTGAACTGGGGAATTACACCTAATTCTACTACAATTGTTTATCATGCTTATTAAAATTGTGTGATTTATTAAAGTCCAGGACTTTGCTTCATTTTGAGTTTTTTTTTTTAAATGAAATGCTGTTCATCCATCAATCCATTATCCAATCCGCTATATCCTAACTACAGGTGTCACGGGGGTCTGCTGGAGCCAATCCCAGCCAGCACAGGCTGCTGGGCAGGAAACAAACCCCGGACAGGGTGCTAGCCACACACCAAGCACACACTAGGGACAATTTAGAATCGCCAATACACCTAACCTGCATGTCTTTGGACTGTGGGAGGAGACCAGAGTAACCGGAGGAAACCCACACAGACACGGGGAGAACATGCAAACTCCGCGCAGGGAGGACCCCGGTCTCCTAACTGCGAGGCAGCAGCGCTACCCACTGTGCCACCGTGCCCCCCGAAATTCTGTTTAAAGCAGTTTTTTTTTTCTGAAAAAGTTTACATAGATAATTTTAGTATACATGTTTAATGTAGAAATCAGTGTCAGATTTGTTAGGTATGAATTTTATATGGCTAGAACTTTTCAAGGTGCTTTAAGACTTTGAGGTGAATCCAAAATAACATTACTGAAAATAGCCACAACCTTTCAATTTGGTGAGCAGAAGTCATGAATATGCCGAAACAGGAGACCAAATAGCAGATCGGTATTGATTATTTTTACTGTGTTTTTGGCCATCTCCCTACATAGTGGTTATTCATTGTGTTATTAATAACTAGCAATTAGTAAACCCAGCTGAATTCGCTTTCCTCAAGTGTGGTGACATTGCAGAGATGTTTGGGAACTTCCCCAACTCTATGAAATGCATTGAAGTCAATGGGGAATGTAATGGTCTGCTAAGTGGCCCTGATGGCTAGGGCAATTTATCCCAATTATGCTGCTTTGATTGTGGCCAAAATTGTGATCCAAGCTGTGAGGCAGCAGTGCTAACTGCCCTGTCTCCTTAAGATAAAATTACATTTCTGTTCTGATACTTCTTACAGACACAAAGCATGAATGCACTATAGATTGGGGCCCATGCATTCGATTACAGGTTCTCACCTCCCTTTAACCAAGTTTTTGGTTTTGTAATATTCTCTGATGATTTTGCTCTTTTAATGCTGTTGCTACCAAATAAGTGCAACTCTGTTTGCATCAAACTGCACAGCATCATGAGAAATACAGTACTATTAAAGGGGTAGGCTCTCCTATTACACCTGGGTCACATACAAGTCCTTACAAAAAAAGACATGTCCTTTAAGACACCAATACACTGACACATTTCCAGTTTCTGTTGTGTTTTAATGTATTTGGAAGTGCTGTACATTTTTCCTTTTTTTGTTTTTTGTCCATCGCAACGATCAGTCGTAAGTATTCATTGGCTGCTGCAGCTCTGATGTCACGCAGACCTCCCAATGTCTCTTGGGGTGTTTTGGGCTATGTTTGTCTAAGCTGGCCCCACAGCACATTTCCTGGGCTAGTTTTTAGTGAATAAAGTCACCAAGGGCACAACATTATCGCTATGAGAAATATTTTACTTTGACCAGTTTCGCTGATTAACTCAAATGACCCATGTATAGACTGCATGGAAATGGATGTGAATTATATGACAGCATTAATATTTTAAAAGTTGTCAGGCAAATAAAACCAGTGTTGAACTTAGGTATTAAAGTCTGCTATGTAAAACATACTGAATGTAACATAAAATAACATTTTATAATGTTTTATAAATAACATGTGTGTGGAACACTTGTGTACAAGGAAACACAGAGAGAACAAATGTTCTTCAGATGGTGACCATGGGTGGATAAGCTCAGTCTCCTGGAGCAGTGAGCTGTGAAGCTGTAGCACTATCCACAATGCCAGTGTTCAGTACATTTTATTAAAACTGGAGAAGAAGATTGTAAAGTGTGTCAGCATGACCCAAAATTGGATTAACCAGATCATTAAAATGGTTGAATAAGCAATTCCAAAAACATTACAGATTAACCCATTTAATGCAGTTCTTATTTTCTAGGTCAATTTGATCACACAATGCATTAGTCCTAGCCAGGCCAAATAGTTTAGAGCTGTGTCATTAGGTGGATGGTCACATTTAAAAACCTATGTACCTCTTTTCCTCTCACTGTATGAAAAGCTTTTAAATAAAAGTATGTAGTTTCTACTGCATTGAAAAGATGTGAGATACATTAATATTGTTCACCTTGTTAGTTATGTATGCTATCCATAACTTTGAAGCAAAATACATAAAAGGTGCACTTAATATACCACAGAGCAAAGCCGTTTAATGCATTTTATACAGTGTAATATAACAAGTGTTCTCTAGTAAACCTTGATATTTCATCTGCTTTGTATATGATGCATTATACACAAGGCTGAAGGTTCAGTGTCTAATTTATGTGTGCAGTGGCACAGGCATTAAAGACCACTCCTAGAACACAATGCAGCACAAAGACAAATAGACCTTTTACATCTTGAAAGAAGATTCACATTTTTTTTTCCTTCAAGCTTCTGCTTGCAAGTGTCCTTCCTGCAACCAATGTTCTAACACTAAATTGAAAATCAAATGAGAATGCAGCTTGAAGTCATTTCAGTGTAAAGAGAAGACTTCACAAATATGAAAAAGTTGTAAAATGAACTATCAGGTAATAGCAAAATATCTGAGACTTAATAACATAACTTAAATTATCATGTATGGCATTGTAGAGTAAATATAGATCCTGCGATATAGACCTGATTAGATAATAAGGTTGTTTAAAGATAAAAGAAGACAATAATACTTTTACTTGGCCTTTCCTACCACCTATTTTTAGGTAGAAACCCCAAACAATCTCAAGGGCTGTATAGATCTGAGCTATCTATAAGCTCTTAGCCATTACCATACATAAAGATCACTGACAGAAGATTATGTGCCACATAGCATCATTTCTTAAAAACGATTTACCAGAGAAACAGTAATCCACTTTTCACTAAATGGTAGTAATGCTCACCAGGGAGCAGGTCTTCATTATCCACAAAAGTATTGGACTCTGGAATTACTGTAAACGATATGACTAAAAATAAAGATTGAAGATTTTATGCATAAAAGAATGTAAGCCCCATTAATACTATATGTGCTCTGAGCTTTGCTCAAATGAAGAGATAATCTTTGAATCAAACCAGCAAGTCTTTAAAGAGAAGTGATATTAATTAAAGTTTTCTATTACAGGGCATGCTCATACATAGCTACACTCAGTTATGTTCAACCAATTTAGAGTCACCAGTCAGCTTAACAGATCTTTAGGATAAAGAAGCATATGCAAATAGGCATTTCTGGCAAAATTATATAAATCAGCATAAATGCTCAGGACAGTGTCTTGTCCCCGGTGTACTGCTTCATTTTGCTCTCCTTTATAAAGCTTCTTAGTCTTCCATTAAAAGCAAACCTCACAGTGACACACAGATAGTGCATAGAGAGAGAGAAGGGAGCAGGATTAATAAGCAGAGCTAATCTATTAATTGACAAGACAAAAGAGATAATCGTGGACTTCAGAAAATCACGTCCTGCCCACATCCCACCCAGCATAAACGGACACATAACACCTCATCACTAATCAAGAAAGCCCAGCAGAGACTACACTTCCTGAGGCGGCTGAAGCAAGCACGTCTTCCCCCTTCCATCCTCACCATGTTCTACACAGACGCACCATTGAGAGTGTTCTGACCAGCTGCATTACTGTCTGGTATGGCAACTGCAACATATCCGATCGCAAGTGCCTGTAAAGGATAGTGAAGACAGCAGAGAACATTACTGGGGTGCCTCTCCCTTCACTACAGGACATATTTTACAAACGCAGTGTCCGCAAGGCCTGCAGCATTGTGCAGGACTCCTTACACCCCTCACATGGACTTTTCACACATCTGCCATCCAAGAGAAGATATTGCAGCATCAAAGCCAGATCTGCTAGGCTGCAGGAGAGTTTTTATCCCCAAGCTGTTAGACTCCTTAACACCAGGCTGCCCCCTGGGACTTTCCACACAGCCTCAACCACCTCTAAAAACAGAACCTTTATACATGAAAACCACTATCCTGCAAAGATGACAGTGCTTGTAGAAAAGAACTGAAAACCTCATACTGACCTTTAAGGATTTTGTCACTCTTTATCCTTCCGCTGTGAAACATTCTGACCTGTCATTGTTCACACACATCTTAAACAACTATTATAATACACTGATAATTTCTGCATTATCTATATCTATTATTTATTATTTATTTATTATATTACATATCTTACACATCAATATTGCTGCTACTTCTTTGTCCTATCTTTGCACAATGTCTTGTTTTGTTTGTGTTTTAATTTTCAATTTAAAATTTTAAAATTTTAATTCTGTTTTTAATTTATCATTTGCATGTCATGTTATTACACTGTGGACCCTGAGCTTCACAATTTCGTCTACCAGATGGAGATTTATTTGTCTTTGGTGTTCTTGGGTAGAAAACAGTTGCAGTGCAAGTCATGGTTTATATTCATGTAGTTCCGTGTCTAATATCTAAGGACATGAGAAGCTTGTTTCCCCATCATGTCTTGTGCGGTAATTATGACTTGCAGATGTCCAATTTATGAGTGTTTGAAATATTCAGTCTATGACAAAGGTTATATAGGTGTTTTGTATTATGGCAGTGACTACCTGAATGCCATATGCTCTCTTCAACATTTGATTTTTGCAGTGGAGCATATCTGAAGTAACAGATTATGTCCATGTTGTTTATAATCATTCCAAAGTTTTATAAAACTGCTGTGTCTGCTGAAAGATTTGCTCAATATTTCTCTTTCTAACCCATTTGAGATGGCAGAGGTGAATCATAAACTTGAGACATTGGGATTACAAGCTGTCCTTCTCAGCAAGATGAGGCAAATGAGCTATTTATGTATGTATTTATTTGAAGAGCTTGTGTAAAAAGCCAGATTTCCCCTGGGGACAAATAAAGTTCTATCTGTCTATCAATACTGTTGATTCTTGTGCAACAGTGGTTTTTCTCTCAGCCATGCAGCATGCACCTCTCTGCTCACAACTGCATACATTACAGATCAGCAAGATATACTGTACAGTAGTACTTTGTATTCATATCAGATACAGTACCTTTCCAGAGAAAATAGAAAGAAACTCTTGCTGATTTTTGGTGCTAAAACAAAAAAGGCGACACTGGGTTGCACTATGTGGTTGCCTGACAGTTGAGCAAGAGCTTACCTTGTTGCAGAGGCTTTTTACTCCTCTATTGCTTCTTATTGGCTAAAGGAATCTTGGCTCAGTCTTCCTGATCATTTTTGGTTAGATGCACCTGAATTTGGTTCAGAACACTTTCATCTGAACCATTTGGATGTGAATTTAGTGTTGATCATGGGATGTAGACTTTCCATTGGACTTTTTAAGTAACATGACACAAAGCATGAGTGTTAATGGCTGTTTTTCTGATATTTTTAACTTGTCCTCAGATCTTCCCAAGGTTACTATCTGTCCCCTCATCTGTTTATTTATACACAAGTGACTGAAGGAGTTCACATAAGGACAGATATATTCTGAAATTGGCAAACAACTCTGTCATTGTGAGCTTTCTACAATGTATGGAAGACAGCCTTGGACTTTTTGTTGATGTTTTTGTTCAATTGTGTAGTCATTCCTTTTTACTGCTAAATATCTCTTAATACCAAAGAAATGGCTGTAAATTTTAGATGCTCCCTCCTCCCAATCTCTTAACTATAATAAAAGGTGAGACTGTGGTGGATGTTTTGGAGAAATGCAGATATCTAGGGATAATCTATACTAATAAAAGGCAAAGCCCTCACTGACTGACTGACTCACTCACTCACTCACTCACTCACTCACTCACTCACTCATCTCTAATTCTCCAACTTCCCGTGTAGGTAGAAGGCTGAAATTTGGCAGGCTCATTCCTTACAGCTTACTTACAAAAGTTGGGCAGGTTTCATTTCGAAATTCTGTGCATAATGGTTATAACAGGAACGGATTTTCGTCCATTAACTGTAATAGACTGCAGCTCGATAGCCATGGGAGGCGGAGTTTTGTATTAAAGCATTTAACCAATCACATTTCAGCCATCATTTGTTGCCAGGCAGAGAGGCTTTCACAATCACAAAAGGCACTCTAACACAGAATAAATGTCGATTAACCTGTTGCTTCAACCAATCAGATTTTGAGTTGGTGTCAGTAGGGCCCTCTAGCAGGCGTACGGCAACGTCACTGTATTCAGACCCATTGATTGGATAGAAGCCGATATGAGGAACTCTACGAGGCCACTGAGCGCACCGCAATCGCTCGGAGCGCACTACAGCCAACTCCATGGCAGGATTCTAGACAATATTATTTGCCAGACACAGACCAGATTTCAAGACCATGTAAACCTGATGTTTGTCACGCTACTCGAAAAATTTCACGTATGCAGCCTACTCCAGTTTAACACAAGAGCCATGGAGCGGTTTTTGATCTGTCTCGGCTAAAAACAGAACTGACTGTAATGTATGCCATGGATGATTTTGCAGGAAAATCTCCCACTGATCTCCTTGACTTCCTTCATCACAAAAATCTGAATGAGAGTATGGGGCAGCTGTTCACATTGGTATATTTGGCAGTGAGCATTCCCGTGTACACTGCTTCTGTCGAACAGTATTTTCAGGCCTAAAGCAAATTCAAACTTATGCCAGAAATACCATAGGGCAGGTTCGCTTTTCAGCATTAACTTCGATGGCGATAGAAAGGGACATTTTGATGGAACTGAAGCACACGGATAATCCATACGTCAGAGTAATTGAACTGTTTTTGAGGAAAGAGAGGAGGATGGATATTGTTTACAAATAATCCGAATTTCTGGTGAGTAAAATGTTCCGATTTTCCTAAATAATATTGCAAGGTTATAAGTTATTATTGATGTTTTTTATGTGTGTCACAGCTGTGGCTGCAGGAGTTATCTTATCTTATCTTATATATATACTGTATATATACCCTGATCTACATACTGTCAAAAAAAAGAACCACACGCTGTGGCGCAACACGAGAGGCTTCGCCTCTAGCACTGACGTCCGAGGTTCGATTCCCGAGAGGGGGTGCAGTGAGTGTGTACGCCTGATGAGCCCAGAATTAGGGCGAAACATGTGCTGTGTACTGTTTGCATTATTTGACAGTAAAACTATTTCAATATATATATATCAGCGCTTCCCGATTCATTTTACCCTCGCACCCCCTTGGTTTGAGAAGAAGTATGAAAAAATATGATGTTAAAGCAGAAAAACAGATCACCAATTGAAGCTTTATGAATAATGGATACTTTATTCGCCATTAATAATT